>NC_090439.1:1114441278-1114747111 GCF_031143425.1 Pleurodeles waltl | reverse complement strand
TCTCACGAGATCGAAACATTTGTTTGAAATAAGAATTAACCTTCTACTGATCACATTTACTTATCTCTTACACACTTTCTCTGAAACATAAAGACCACAATATGCATTCCTACTAGTAGGATGTATTGAGAATTCATCTACTCCTCTTTGTTATTGACAATCCTGCGAGATGCAATTTGTTTTTAAAAATAACACATTTATTTTCATCAAAGTAGTTATCCTTGGAGACTTCCTGTCAAAATCTAGGGAGACAGGATGCCTTTCTCCAATCCCCTTATATAGCTTTACTTCATTTCCACAACACCTCCTATTTTTCACAGTAAATAGTAATGGCACCCTTTTTATTTCTAACATTCCAAGAGCCAGCCAATCAGAGCGCTCATGGGACTGGCGGGAGTCTCCCCCTTCCACAAGAGCATGAAGGATCATGGGATACACATGCCTCTCAATCAATCCAGTTTTGCGCTCTTGTGTGAGGTTTGCAAGAATCTTGCAAGCTCAACTGCCAAAATATACACCTATTTTTTACCCTTAATTTCTCAAAAAACTACTGAACGGATATATACCAAATCAAAAAAAGCACAATCTGCAGTCCAATATCTAGCTTCCTGACGAATTTGGTGTAATTCTGTTTAGCAGTTTTTACTGTAGCCCTGCCTAAAGAAGTCTATGAAAGATGCATGGGGATTTTGTGTTTTGGTACCCCCCATTTTTCTCGGCCCCTGCTTGACGGATCACCTCAAAACTGATCTGAGGATCTGAGGTGGATGAACTTTTTTGGAAAGTTTCTCAGTGCTGTCCCACCCCTGTCAATACACCCTCACTTATGCTGAAATCCAAAGTCACCTGTAAGGTAGCTCACAGATAGAATTTCTTACTGAACACTCTGTGAACTCTAACAAAGTGTCTAGTGAGATTGAGTGCCTTGTGACTAATCTGTTAAGCTTTACTTCTACAGATCCTAAGTCACTCATGAGCTTTCCGGATGGTGATGCATCCTCTAAGCTCTAGCTACTGAGTGACAGACATTCCAAACCGAGGTCTAACCACCTACCAAGGCTGCACAGAACTGTCCCTCCTCCCCACCTTGCAGAAATTAACACATTGCTGGCAGACCACCAATCCAAGTGGTTACTGAAAAACATGCTGCTTTTGGAGACGTCTGTATCCTGCAAAGCATGCAACTCCTTTTCAGGCTACTCCTGACAAACACCACCAACAATTATTATATTCTGATCTTGGAGAAGCTTACTCACAAGTACTGCACTAATAAATGGACCAATAAATAAACATTTCATTGAAATCCAGTAAGCATGCGCTCCCTATGTCGCTATACCCAGTCCCTACCCACTCCTGAGTTGAGAAATCCTAAGGGGCATAGTGATACTCCGACTGCGCCGATTGTGCGTCAAAAATGTTGACGCACAATCAGCGCAAACGTTGCCCCGTATTTAAACTTTGACGCCCGCGGATGGCAAAATTCCGCCGTGTGCGTCATTTTTTGGATGCGGCAACCCGCCTTGCATTAATTATATGCAAGGTAGGCGTTCCCGTACCAAAAAATGGCTTAAAGGGCCGTGCGTCGTATTTATGCTTTCGGGCAAAAATGACGCACGGCCGGGAGGCAGAGCCAGAAAATGACGCACAGCCCGATTTGCGTAAAAAATAACGCCTGGGTCAGGGCAGGCGTTAAAATGGGGCAAACACACCTGTATTTAATCAGAACACACAGAACAAACAGCAGAGCAGCAGCAGGGAGCCATGGAGGTGATTCTAATCCAGCGTGCATGCAGACGCAGAGCCCAGCAGCAACAACAGGAGCTACAACAACACCAGCAGGGACCCCAAAGGCAGCGCAGAAGGCAGGAGAGGATATTCCGCCCAAGAACAACCCTTCAGGGCCTCAGGGAACACGACATCATACAGAGGTACCGGTTGAACTGGCAGGCCATTCAGCAGCTGCTGCGAAACATTGAACAGCAGTTGGCCCCCACTTTGGTGACACCCGCACCATCCCAACAGAAACAAAGCTGCTTGCCGTACTTCACATGCTGGCAAGTGGCTCTTTCCAAACAACTGGTGCCCTGGTTGGCGGAATATCACAACCATCATTCTCTGCCTTTTTGCCCAAAGTACTGGATGCCATAATTCGACTGACACCCCGCCACATCTGCTTCCCTAACACACTGCAGAAGCAGACGGAAACAAAACAGGGGTTCTACGCAATCAGTGGCTTCCCACATGTCCTTGGTGCAATCGACTGCACACATGTACGCCTTGTGCCACCTGCTGCAACTGAACACCTCTACCGCAACAGGAAGCACACACATTCCATCAACGTGCAGGCCATAGTCGATCACCAGGGATTGATCACCAACATCGTGGCTAAATATCCTGGGAGTGTACATGACTCATACATCTTCCGTCACTGCACCATCAATGAACACTTCCAGGATGGACAGTATGGCAATGGACTACTTGTTGGTAAGTACAAAAACCTACTTATATACACAATGCACAGCAACCCTCTAGGTCAAACAACACATACACCACAACAGCAACATGTCAACAGGAACACACTGAGGTCCTGACATCACTAGCCATGTTTCCTAAGTCACCATTGAACCTGTCACACATCGGAAATTACTGTACAGCCTAATGTTAAGACGTCAATGAGTGTGGTTGCCTAAATGTCACCTTGCAAATTGTAAGTGTCCCAATGACCTTTACATTAATCCATTGCATAAGTTTCAAGGTATGGGATGTCCAGGGTACTTTGATATGAACGTGTTAACAACACTTTCAATTTTAACTGTGCATGGAACTATCATCTCACCCCCAGTGAAGACACACGGACACCTGTATCACAAGTCACAATGCTAGGGAGGGCACACTGTACTGCAAATCCCAAAACATAGTGCTGACAAACGGTTAGCAGACAAACACTCGTTCAGCCAAGGAACCAACACAATGCAGATGGTACAGCCTACAAGCATAGGATGTCACATTAGTACACAAAAGAGTCACAGACAACACAAGACAACTACTGCCATGAAAGGTCTTTTCAATAGTGCCAGCTACATCAACATGATCCCATTCATTTTCTCTTGCAGCTGATCAGGGGTATGGCATCCAGCCATGGATTATGACACCATTTTGCAACCCAAGTACAGCTGCAGAGCGTGCCTACAATGAGGCCCATAGGAGGACACGCAGCATTGTCGAGCGGACATTCGGCATCCTCAAGTCAAGGTTCCGCTGCCTCGACATCACTGGTGGTAGCCTCCTATATTCCTCCGAAATGGTCTGTAGGATCATCCTCACATGTGCAATATTGCACAACATTTGCATCAGAATAAACATTCCCCTCCTGGAACCAGAGCCACACATGCCTGAAGAGGAGGAAGCGGAGGATGGTGGCCTGCAACAGGAGGGGGAACTACAGAACACAGCTGCTGGTATACGCAGGTGGCAACAGATTGTAAATAATTTCTTCTGAATATGATCACCTTCACCACTTTAGTTAACTAATTTAAATAAACACCTATTCTAATCACCATATCATGGTCTGGCTATTCCTTTTTGCACACCTTCATCTCTATTTATCAGAATAAGAGTGTTGCCTCATGGAGCATTGCTGAGATACTGAGTAGGACACGGAACATCCCAGAGCTAATGTGATGCCTAACATACAATGGTCACATACACACACACTCTTAATGACATATATCATGTACATATCTCCTTTGAAGGCCAATAGCAGAGGACCACAACTATTTCACACATACATGTTGAAAGCAAGGTCCAACGCAGCATATGGCCCACAACTATGACACCATCACTCAATAAGGGGAAAACAAGCCTCATACATGAGGCAGTCAATGTGCTTTGGCATCACTAACAGGAATGTCTGACAAGACCCTTGACAGCAGTTAGTCCAACTGCATCCAATATTTGCAAGGAATATCTGTGACTAGAGTTCCATAGAAGCAGAACATAGATAGCACAAGTGCCACACATATGACATGCATTGCGCACATGACATTCCATGCACGTCAGCCCATTTCCTAACTCCTGACACACCCATGCACCTGGTCACAACCCAGCTGTCGGAAGAGGTCCCTGGAATACTAAGATGTGTACCCTGATAATACCTCCTCTACACACACAGACCAACATTAGCAAACCAGTGTGCTACACCCTTTCCTAAGGTATGCCATTGTCATATAACATCTGACTGCATGGACGTCAGGTCAATTTATACACTGTCTTCTAGTTTCAAAGCCCTGTTAGCACATGTAGATTGCTTCCCCTTGTGAAAATGTCTGTTGGCCCTTAGAATGCAAGTCTCACCTACAGGACTGGTGAGAAACAGATGCAGCCCACACCTGTGATCACCTCCATGCACACCACCCATTTCAAAAAGCACTGCCCCTGATGATGCCTGGAACAGCATAAGAGTTGCCATTATGTCAAATACACCATCAACCATTGATACTAATTAAGCCGTGTAACACAGCCCTTGGGTTCATTTGTCACCTTCAAAAACACAGGACGTACACAGTTTGACATGTCAACTGTCTAGTTTGTCCTCCAAACAGTCTCAGTCAGACAACTGATTATGTAACTTGTCCAGTAGCTGGCTCCTGAATCACCTTGCATTCTGTCAGCCTGACTGGCAACTGTCTGTGCGTCACACTAAAGTATCCCTGTGTCTACCTATGTACCACACTTGCGTTAGCAAACCTGCCATTCATCAGGGGGCATTGGGCATGGGTTTCTTCCATGCATACACAAATACATTGTATAGCATCATCTGCCTTTTAACTGTACCATTTGAGTTACATCCTCTTGGAAATGCAAAATCCATGGCCCATCCCTTGTCTGGGTTGCATATATGCATGAATGACAAAGTGTGACAGTGTCCCAGGGTCATAGGCAGGGATTGGGTACGGGGCTTTCAGCACAACCAGCAACATCTGATAATGTCCGTGAATAATACACAAATGTCAGAACCATGACAGTTCACACACAGCATCACAGTGCGCACAACATAGTGATGGGCCGTGTGTGGTGAATAGCTGCGAGAATAAACAGCACAGAGGCTATGATGTTCCCAGATGCAGTGGGAAGTGCAGAGGCCAACCTGTGTACAAATGTTGTAATGACACCTGCCGGAACATGACAATTGAGACATTATCTCACTCAGCACACCAAGGTTGCCCTGTTGACTGTCTCATTACACGTCTTTAGTGACAGGGTGGGACCATCCACATGTTGGTTCACATGTCCACATCTACTTTACTCACATTGATCAACCAAGGATACTCAGTAGTTACAGGAATAGCTGCCACTGACTCATGATGAGTCCTGGTCCGAACTGTGACAAATTACACCCCAAACAATCTACAGGATCATCATTGGACCACACACATTAACAAGACACCTATGTGCAATTGATCACTGGAAATATGTGGGCACGTGTTGTCTTGTATGCTGGTCCACCACAGCCACTTGATAGTTGGGGCTTACTTCTATGGCCTCAACTGTGGTGTCATCATACATATGAGATTGACCCTTGTCTGTCTGTGCAAACAACATGGTACCGACTTGCTCAATGCATGTGTATGACTCACTGTGGGATTCATCAACTAGTGCCTAGGAAGCTCTTACCAATACTCTAAGACATAGGATGTAGAAAATGTGGACCATTGACATGAACATGCGTCTGCCATCCATCTGGTGCATGCTATGTCACATGTGGTGTGTATGTGACCCTAAAACTTGGAAGTATACTTCACAGGTGTTGTTACATGTATGACCAACACATGCCCTTGCTCATTCCAAATTTGACGTGCATCTTAGGATTGGACACATGGACGTCACATTCATACAACCATATGTACAATAATGCTTCATGTGATATACACACACACTTCGTCAACCAACACATTAGTTGTCAAAGCACATACTTTGAGCCAAAGTCATTTAGGTATTATACATATGTGCGTCACATTGCTATCCTCTCCTCATGACAAACATGCACAATTTGTGCCACACATATATGTAGGCCACACTTATGACCATCTATGACGTCAGCCAACTGTGAATATACTGTGAAGGGTGTTGTGGATGATGTTCCGCTGCAGTATGATGTCACACATGTGAACATACACCATCAACACCATACTGTCTTCAATTAGCCAATCTCTGATGTGTTCCAAATGTAAAATAACCAAAAAACAAGTAAAAATGCCCCAAACCAGTTAATGCACTGTAATTTTGACGTCCCTAGCGGTGTGCGTCATTTTTTGTTTACCAAAACTGTATTTGCGTCATTTTTTTTGATGCACAGGAGTAAAATTGAGCCCGCATCCAGATATCTGTACAGTCCATGTATCATTATGTGGATGCGGGTTAATATTCACGCCTGTGCGTCAAAATAAATGATGCAAATACAGTTTTGTGCAACAAAAAATGACGCATAACGCGAAAAAGGCGGGACTTTTCATACAGGAAGTGATGTAATAGGATATCCTGTTTACAGATCATGTACAGTGGGTGTAGTATCACTTTCACTTTGCAGTCTATGATCCTTCTAGACTGTGTGGCTGTGTAGAGAGTGTTGTCCAGAGATTTTGTGCTGTATTTGTCCTGTGTGCTATCTGTAAAGTCCTTTTGTGAATTAAATATTGTTTGTGTATACTGTACTACTGTGTTTTGTCTACATTTGTCCATTTATCTTTTGTATTTCTTGTTTGTGGGAGTCTGTTGTGGGTAATGTTAGTTTGGGGATAGTTGGGCTCTTTTAGTGTTTAGGTTTACTTTATTTCTGTCTTTTTACCCCTACTTTCACCCTTTTCCCCTTTCTATTTCTTTTACCCCTATTCCTTATCTTCAACTATAAGTATGTCTGGTAGGCCACGTCTTGGCAGGATGGGGGAAGAGGAGTTGGGGGGCTTCATCTGGCTGGTGACACATTTCTTGCCGCTCATGATCCAGGCAGGGGGCAGGGTCATACAGGGGTACCCGACAGAGGCTTTCCGGTGGGGAAAGGTGCTACATCACCTGCAGCGTGTGTATGTCAGCCAGAGGAGTGACCACCAGCTGAAGCACCGGTGGGCTGACCTCATCACCAGGGAGCAGGATCTCTTGGACCACCTGGGAATCATGATTGGTGGCACTTTTGGTGAGTACGACAATTGTTAATGTGCACGATTAAATCCTCTGTAGTGACATCAGGGGATTAGTGCAATGTCTGCCAGCTAACTTGATGACTGTGTGTAATGCTGGGGAAATATAAGGGGATCATTGATGCACTATGGCAAGGATCACAATTGCTAGCTGTCAGGTAGCACGTGCTCAGCAAACTTACAGGTAACTTTACCATGAAGGAAATTGGTGTGGCCTTTTTGTCAGCACAGCTAACAAAATAGGAGCCAATAATGTCTATATAGGGTATTATTGACAGAGAAGAACAGATGTACCAACATTTAGGCCAACTATGTTGACGCAATTGCTAGACTGCCTTTAGAATCACTACATGATGCTGAAAATGAGTGCTGCCTTCACGACAATTGATAATAGCAAAGTGGCTCAAACTTTGGTCTCATGTTAATCTAGCGAGTGTGGAAGGAAAGCGTTCACAGAAGTACTATGAATGTGTGGGATTATTTGGTTTCTTGATCTTTTTGGATACATGTCAGTTCAGGATTTTAAAACATCGTGAAAAGGTGTAAGGTGCCCTCACCTAACATCTTAAGATGTTTGTTGGAATTAGTTGACCCACAATCCAAATATGGATGGCAGTCCAAGTGTATGTACATGGCTTCACGTCTCCATGGTTAGTGCAAATCACCATAGCTGGCCCACATCAGTTGACTATACTGTAACAACAGGATGGCTTACAGGAGTCCCTGCCCCTCCCTCTGTACATTGGGCCTATGTGCAACAAATGTGTCATGGCCACAAGGCATGTTTGACTGGTAATGCAGTCCTCAAGTAACCAGACGTTGGATGTTTCTCTTGGATGCACATGATGAGACGATTACACTCCATATTTTTTAGTGCTTACCAATTATGGAGCAAGTTTGCAACCACATGATAGTTAGGGCCAATGTTTGTGTGCAGATATGTGTGTAACTGTCACAGGAGACCCATGCTATGCACAAGTTGGCCGTGAAATATCAGATGCAGTACCTTCATGTCTGAATGGCTGCCATGTCCTTATTCAGCCTACACATTGTAAATGATTATGAAATTGTTGCACTGTGCACAGATTTTGAGCACATTTCTTCCTTCCATTCCTTCCATACCTTATAGGTGGACCGGCACCCTACACTGTGGGAGAGGTGGCGACATTTGAGGACCCCGACCACTCCAGTAAGTGTTGATATGTCTGTTATGTGTTGTGTTTGCTGGTTATGGACTTGTGTGAGTTGGACGCATAGCAAGGTGTGATGCGTTGGGCAAGTTTTTCACTTGTTCCATGAGTGGGAATGCAGTTCTCACATGTTTTGAGTTTGCCAATGCGTATCCAATGGTATCATGTAGGGATTGTAGGACATCCCTGTAGGCCCCATTGTGAGTACAGGGGATAGTCATGTGTCAGACACTTGTATCACCAAGAGTCGCACTGGAAGTCAGACCCTATTTAGTCAGCTTGTCAGACCCACATTCTCTAAGATTGGTGGAGCTAATAGCTTCCCAATAGACATCTGCTTCACTATTTACCTACGTAAGTTTGAAACAGTAGGTAGAACTTCCTAGCAGCATGTACTTCCACATGTAGTGCATCAAGTCTGTGGAACCTGAGTGTAATGGCCTAGGTGTGCATGCAATTCATGATCATGGGTGTTCTAGCAACTCTGTGTCTGATGTAAGTCAGGCCTCACTGGAAGTATATGTTGTGTACTAAGTTCTGCATTTCCTGACATGTCTGACCCTATGAGTGCTCTAGGGTTTGCTGACTCCAAATTGTAGATAGACCTTACCTGTGGTGTGTCTGTAGAGACAAACATGTGTCGGGGTTCCGGAGGATGGCGTGCCCACCACAGCAACAACCACCAATCCAAGCCAGGTAGCCCCACCCACAGCTGCCACAGTAGATCCAACATCTGCTGGACTTCCTGGCCCCAGCATTGCCACCGGTGTAGGACAGCCCACACAGACCTCCTCCACCGGTTAGTATAGGCTGTTCGTGAAGTTAGTGTTCGCGGGTGGGGTGTCCTGCTTGTTTCTTTTTTGACTTATTACATGTGTGGGTGGGTGGGCGGTTGCGGGGCTATGTTGGGGTTCTTGTGTGTAAAAAAAAAAAAAAAAGGTTAAATTTAAAAATAAAAAATACCAAAACAATATATATTTGTTTAGGATAGTATAGTATGTGTTACCATGTGTCCCGTCTCATAAGGTGGGGTGGGGGTAGATGTTTAGAACGTTTCGTTACATGTGATTAGTAAGTGTAGCTTAGGTTAGTTAGGGACAGTTGTGGGTAATGAGTAGTCAGGGTAGATTAGTGTAGGTAAGATTTTTCCTTCAGTTTCCTCATCTATGGTTAGCTTTTAATAAATATTTGGTTACCCCTTAATAGTATGTGTTGAATGGTACTTGATCGTGGGTTTGGATTCAGTGTACATAAATTTTATACTATAACATCTGTGTCCTATGCTACAAACAAATCCCAACTGAGCTGTACGATAGGCAGCTAGCCCAGAGCTACCTTGCAAAGTGTCTACCCTTTGTTGCAACCACCAATCACAGTTAATATGGTTCCCAATGTGTTTCTGTTGATAAGTGTGTTTTCAAAGCCACTAACAGTGCTTCCAGACATGATATTGGGGAAACAGTTTTAGGTCTGACTGCAGTGTGATGATCATGCAGACCCTTATAAGATGAGTTCTCATTGGCAATATTGTATTCTTGTCTTCATGACCCTCATACATCAATTGTGACACAGTTCGGCATGATTACCTATTTGTATGTTAACTCAGACACCTTAATTTATGCAGTTTTTTTAGTGTTTACTTAGATTAGTGTGGCATGTTCATTGTGTTATTTTTGCATGTTGACAACATTTAGCAGGCACTATTTGATGACTTAGTTATCCCCTGAGGAAGCATTCTTCTGTCCAACACAACATGATGGTGTATGGTTTCTCACTTCATGAGATTTGTCCCTCAGGATGGGCAGAGTATGATGCAATCATGGTCACTGTGCAGATTTCTCTAACTACATAATATCAGGACAGTTGTATTGACAAGCTACGTAATTTGACAGTAGGCACATTTCAGTTATCTACTGCACAGTTGATATGTCACATTACCCAGAGACAGATTTGTTGTGTAAGTGCTATTTATTGAAAAGTGCTGTAGTGCTATCTGTACATTGTCCATGATTGTGAGTCCATTATAGTGACATCTTACATTGTGATCCAACACAAGGGTTTACCAAAATGCTTTTGTCATGCTGGGGTTGCTGTTTCAGACAGTGCAGAGGGACAGACTTAGCCAATGAGTAGGAGAGAGACAATCACTGAGCTGGGTGACAAGATATACAGTGGTTAGCAGAACAGTGCTTGAGTACAGTTGTTGTAAGACTGTCATGTTTCAAAACGCAGGACTTTGGTAATAGTTGGCCATGTGGCAGGGACTAGTGCTTCCGGGTACTTTTCCTTGTGAATGTGATCTGTTCCATGTCTTCTTCTTCTGATGTGTGTGTTGCCTGCTTTGTCCTTGTTGTTGTTGGTTGTGAAGGGGCAACACACACCTCAGTGTTAGAAGACGTGGAGTCAGACATCCCGGTCGCTGCTCCCTGTGAAGGTCTTAAGGGCAGTACTGCTGCAAGGAGGGCCTGCTGGTTTTTGAGAATAGCAGCCACATCACGATGGTAGGCAGCCAGGTCGGACCTGAGGGGTTCAATGTTGCATTCGTGCACGCGTTGACAGGATTGCTGTTGTAGGTGTTGGGTCAACTGTATTACAGCTGTGCTGATTTCCTTCTGGGTTTTCTGCAGTTCCTGCAAGACAGATGTTAGGGCTTCCATAGCTGCTGCCTGATCTGCAGATGACATCATGCACGAACGCACCCCCTCTAGGCTGGCTGCCATGTTTTGCATCCCCACCCGCACCTCCTTGGCCAGTTCCCGCTGTACTCCCACTACAGTTCTCTCAAAGCTGGTGCCAGTGTCGTCTGAGTCCTCAGCTGTATTGGAGCTGGCAGGTCTTACAATTTGGGTGGTGGGTGGTTCCTCTGCGATGGCTGCTTGTTCTGTGCTCCTCCTATTGACAGAAGGTGGGGTCTGGAGGGTTTCAAGGACCTTTTGGATAGTCTCCTGGGGAATGTTTATCGGCTCGTCATCCATGTCATCAGGGAAATCTGGGACAGGCATATCGGCAGGAGATCCATCTTCCTCTGCAATGAAACAGTTTACAATTAGTGTGTCTGTGTTGTGGCAATTTTGATGTGACGTGTCTGCCTTTTGATGAATTCACTTTGTGATCTTGTTTTGTGTTAATATATGCAGTCCTTCAGATGGGCATTGTTTCAGGCCTATGGCCCACCTGTGTGTCACATGTATGTTATTGAGTTATTAGACTTGTCAGCCTCATCGCCTCTAGAATTGCCACCTTCTTTTCCTACTCGACCCTCCGTGTACATCCATTCTCATGGTGAGACCTTTCACTGGCTGTGGGTGTTCTGATGGCCCTGGCAGCACACTTAACAATCTGGACCTGCCCCAATCCCTGATCGTTCACATCGACTTAAATGTAATTGACATGTGGCATATCCTATGCATGGCAATGTTATGATCCGATATGGATGTTGACATTGTTAATGGGTCCTGCTGATGTTGGGTAATGTGTGTTACATTGGATTGCCCTGATAGTCGTATCAGTGTCCTATTTCCTCCTCTGACTGTGCAGGTGTATTTCAGTGACCAGTTACATGTGTCCCCTCCTCTATGCTGTTGTCTGAGCAGTATGACATTTGGGATGTTGCCTTGTTACCCAGGCACAGGATGGACCCTGACATATGCAGCATGGGTGTGTCCTTAGTGCTGTGTCGCTCCTATTGTTGTTTACTTTGGCTGATGTTTGTGACAACTATGGGCATTGACAATTGAGTGTACTGGGGCCTTTGTCTTGTTTCTGGGGATTGTTGCAGATGTCATCCTCAACCCTCTAATTTAGGTGTGTATGATCCATGGGGACGTTACTGCCATTGGCTACTTGAGCTGCACACAGATGCCCCAATGCCATGCCCCTTTACCCATGCCACTCTATGTATATGTTGACTTCTATGCATTTTGTGGTCGGTATCCCCCCCGCTTGCAGTTAACATTGGTGCATTTTAATTCCCCATGCAACTTACCCTGCATGTGCGTTGTCTCCTGGTAGTCTGCGCTGTCCTGTCCTTGAATCCCTGTGATGATCTCCTCAGGGATGACGGCTGCGACCATCTCCTCCATGTGGTCCAGGGCCTCCTGGTGTGCTGGACTCCCCCCTCCAGTCTGCAGTGCTGCTTTCCTGTTCCTTGCCATCTTTTCCTTGGTCCTGCGTTTGCAGTCATGCCAGCGTTTCTTGCACTCAATGACTGTTCTGCGTACTTCAGCCACACTGTTAATCTTGTCGACAATTTGTTGCCATATTGCCTCTCTCCTACTGATTGGCAACTTTGATGTGACAAACAGTTGGTGCTGGTGTTCTGTCACCTCTTTAACCAGAATTTCCTGCTCCTCTGCACTAAAGCGACACTTTCTGGTTCTTGTGTGGCTCCTCCTGGCTGGTTCCTGGTCTGCTGTCATCTTCCTGTGGTCTGTAGTGGTGTCTGGGATTCATTTTGGCTCTCCTCTGGTGAAATGGCTGTGTTCAATGTGTTTTTTGACGCTAGTGCGTAAAAAAAACAGCGCATATCCGGTTTGCGGTGTCGTAAATCGACCCACAGTAATTTCCGCCACGTTAACGCTGTTTTCCTTTACGACGACGCCGCGGTGTGCGTAAAAAATAATGACTCCCACCTGTTGTTTGCGCCGCTGTGCGTCAAAGTATAAATATGACGCCCGCACAGCGCACCAAAATGGCGTTAGCCGGCGGTAATATTTTTGGCGCAAAACTGCGCCGCGCAGTTTTGCGTCAAAAGGTATAAATATGGGCCTAAATGTCTAGCAAAAGGGAGAGAGAAGACAGGTGGGCGTTACTATAGCGCCTACTGCCGATAAAGGCCAGCCTTGGAGCTCCATTCTAAAAGTAAATAACAAACCTGACAGCGTTCTCCTGCTGCCCAGTCCCCCGGTTTCACAATGTCATATTATATCACTGCACTGAGATACAGTTATTAAAAGTGAGAGTTTTAAAACATGACCTTAGACACATTCAGGCCTCCCGCTCTGAGGACGATGCAGGAGGCAACACAGTTGTCTCATGTGCCCAGTATGTGGCCTACATTCTTATTAAATATCGACCAACATAGAGGTGGGCGAGTAGACAAGTTTATATGGAGAGCAGAGCCGAGCCAAGGGGGGGGCTGGCTCTAAGAGCCGAGCTGGAAAATATTTAACAGGTAATTCATGCAGCAGACATTGGTGGTCATTACAACCCTGGCGGACGGTGTTAAAGTGGCGGTAAGACCGCCAACAGGCCTGCTGTAAAATTTTTGCAATTATGACCGTGGTGGGAACCGCCAACAAAGACAGCCACTTTAACACTCCGACCGCCACGGCGGTACAAACAAACAGCGCGGCGGTCACCGCCAACAGACAGGCGGAAG
The DNA here is from genome assembly GCF_031143425.1 of Pleurodeles waltl. NCBI lineage: Eukaryota > Metazoa > Chordata > Amphibia > Caudata > Salamandridae > Pleurodeles > Pleurodeles waltl. The sequence continues at coordinate 1,114,733,348 of NC_090439.1, read as the reverse complement.
ACAATGACAGTATCACAACCTACCAATCCGCCACCTTTTCCGGGGCGGATTCGCCGCGGATAAAAGCACGGCGGGAACAGCCATTTCAAAGGGAAAACGCTCACCTCTACACACTCCACGAGGAAGGAGGGCACCATGGAGCCGGAACTTCATATTCTTCCAGCGCTAGTCTTCCTGCTCTTCTACGAGGAGCATCAACGCCGGCGGCGAAGACCACGGTGAGTTCTGCACCTACGACATAGGGGAGGGGGGAGGCAAAAACACATGGACACACACACTCAACACCCCAACCCCCACCCCGACCCTCACCCACTACAACACACACACCAATGCTTATCTATACATTACAGTAACACCCCCCAACCCCCCGGAAGAATGCAAAGACAAAAGGAAATGAGTGGAACCATTGTAATATATCAAAATACAGTAAGCAAAAATAAACATATATATATACACAATAAACAAAATATACTCCACGATTAGTAGTGCAGGTATTGCACCATTCATAGTCCGTGGACCACTGGGCCCAAAATGCATGGGCGAGGCCCACACAAGATACCTGATTTAAACGGAGAGAACACTGCAGGGGCATCAGATAGAAATACAACAGGCACCTCAGGGGGAAGGGAAGGGGGGGGCACCTCAGCCGGATGAGTGCACTATGCCAAATCCACGAGGAGGCTCCATGCCCATTGATGTATCCTGGGGAGTGCAAAGCCACAGTCTCACAAGTCTCTACAGTGGGTGGGTTGCCCACTGTACCATCCTGGGGAGTGCAAAGCCACAGTCTCTCAAGTCTCTACAGTGGGTGGTTTGCCCACTATACGCTCCTGGTAAGTGCAAAGGCACAGTCTCTCAAGTCTCTACAGTGGGTGGTTTGCCCACTGTTCCATCCTGGGGAGTGCAAAGCCACAGTTTCTCAAGTCTCTACAGTGGGTGGTTTGCCCACTGTTCCATCCTGGGGAGTGCAAAGCCACAGTCTCTCAAGTATCTACAGTGGGTGGGTTGCCCACTGTTCCATCCGGGGAGTGCAAAGCCACAGTCTCTCAAGTGGATGCAGGTCTCCACTGGTTCTGGAGGGGGACTGGTGCCCAGAGTGCTTCATCCTGCCAAGGACAGACGGAGTGGATGCACGTCTCCACTGGTTCTGGAGGAGGACTGGTGCCCAGAGTGCAGCACTCACCCCGTGACGGTCCCAGTTGCGCCACTGCCCCTGCCGCAAATGGGCTAGCGGTGCTTTCCATGGCGGTCTTTGCCCTGTTCAGAGGTCCTTGCCATGGCGGTCTTTGCCCTGTTCAGCGGTCCGTGGCCTGTTCAGCGGTGCTTGAGTTGCCAGTGTCTGACCTGTTCAGCGGTCCTTGCCATGGCGGTCTTTGCCCTGTTCAGCGGTCCGTGGCCTGTTCAGCGGTGCTTGAGTTGCCAGTGTCTGACCTGTTCAGCGGTTGCTTCCATGGCGGTCTTTGCCCTGTTCAGTGGTCCTTGGCCTGTTCAGCGGTGCTTGAGTTGCCAGTGTCTGACCTGTTCAGCGGTTGCTTCCATGGCGGTCTTTGCCCTGTTCAGCGGTCCTTGCCATGGCGGTCTTTGCCCTGTTCAGCGGTCCTTGGCCTGTTTAGTGGTGCTTGAGTTGCCAGTGTCTGACCTGTTCAGCAGTTGCTTCCATGGCGGTCTTTGCCCTGTTCAGCGGTCCTTGCCATGGCGGTCTTTGCCCTGTTCAGCGGTCCTTGGCCTGTTCAGTGGTGCTTGAGTTGCCAGTGTCTGACCTGTCCAGCGGTCCTTGCCAAGGCGGTCCTTCATTGCCCAGGCGGTGGCCTCCTGGGCAGTGACGATGGGGCTGTCGGTGGCCTCCTGGGCAGTGACGATGGGGCTGGCGGTGGCCTCCTGGGCAGTGACGATGGGGCTGTCGGAGGCCTCCTGGGCAGCGGGGATGATGGCGGTCTTCTCCGCCGTGCTGCTCCTCCCAGACTTTGGATATTCCTTCTGCCCCTTCCCCACCTTGGGAGGAGTCACAGCTGAGTCGACACTCCCCCCGGGACCCCTGTGAGCGGCTTGGCTGGCAGGGGTATTCCCCCTCTCCCGCCGGGCACTGTCCAACTTCTGGTGCTTCACAGGGGGGGGGCTGGCTGTGCTGTGGCTCTGTGCCACACTGGCTGGCCTGGTGGCCAGTGCACTCCACATACCTGTAACAACAGGCACCACTGGTCCCGGAGATTTTTTGGCTGAGGTGCTAGTACGGGACCTATGAGTTGGACGGGGGGTGGTGGTGGGAAATAGGTTAAGGGTGGACAGGAAAAGTTTTTGGGAGACACTGGGACGGGTAGCTGGAGGGGGTTTGGGAGTGGAGGAAGAGGTGGTGGTTGTAGGAGGTGTACGTTTGGTGACTTTGGGTGAAGGACCATGCGCTGGAGGCTGTTGTGAGGTGGATGGCTGTTGGGTGGGTGTGTGCCTGCGTTTGTGTATCTTCAGAGGGGGCGTCACAGACACACTGAGAGAGGACACGGGACATGTAAATGGTAGTGGGGGTGGTGAGTGCACATGAGTGGGGTGGTGGTGGGTGTGCTGGTGCGGGACGTAGTGGCTGTAGTGGTAGTGCATGCAGGTGTGAGTGTAGACGGGACTGGGAGGGAGGAGGGAGACGAGGAGGAGGGGAACACAGTGGAGGCAGTGGATGTTGGCGTGTCTGTATGTGTGTGATGCTTGCGTGAGTGCCTGTGGGATGTGTGGTGCTTATGTTTGCCTGAGCTTCCCTTGTATGGTGAGGTGTGTGCAGGCTGGTCTGATGGTGTGCTTGGGATAGGCTTGAGTACAGGGGATTGGGTCTGGGTGGAGGAAGTTGGAGGGGGGAGGCTAGACACAGGGACAATGGCTGCCATCAGTGCTGAGGCCAGAGTTTGCAGGGTTCGATGAAGGGCAGCCTGACCAGAATGAATGCCCTCCAGGAATGCATTTGTGTGTTGCAACTCCCTTTCTACACCCTGGATGGCATTCAAAATGGTAGACTGCCCAACAGTGAGGGACCTGAGGAGGTCAATGGCCTCCTCACTGAGGGCAGCAGAGGTGACAGGGGCAGGGGCTGAGGTGCCTGGGGCGAAGCTGATGCCCACCCTCCTGGGTGAGCGGGCACGGGGCGAAGGCTGAGGGGCTGCTGGGAGGGCGGTGCTGGTAGGGGGGGTGGCGGCTGTACCTGTAGAAGTGTCGGGCACAGATGTTGCCGCCACCACAAGGGAGCTCCCATCGGAGGATGAGTCCGTGTCGCTGGTTGCAGATCCTGTGACCGCCGTTGTGCTCCCCTCGCCCTCTGTCCCACTGGTGTATTCTGAATCCGTAGTGTGGCCCTCCATGGCCATGTGGGATGCAGCTCCCTTGTGCTCCGGTGCCACTGTACCTCCGCCTGATGATGCTAATGCACACAAGAACAGGGAGACCACAAAAAGGGGGGGGGGACGACAGAAGAAAGACAGGTTGAGTGCATGGCTTACCGCTACCGTTGGCGGACAATACAGACACAGCAGCCCCCTGCACTACGTCGCACTGTTGGGCTCTACAGATGCAATTCCTGGGAAATGGCCTACAAGGCTATGGACGACATCTGCACACATAGATGACATAGGGGCATGAATACCTGTACTTGGCACTCTACAGAGGTGGGGTGGGGTGCCACATGGCCTGCCTTACGGAGGGGCCTTGCCTACGGAACTCGCCCTGGCCTAGGGAAACTCCTCCCCCACCCAGACACCTTCACTGCGCGCAAAGTCCGCTGAATGAGAGTGTACTCACCCCCTTGTGTCTGCTGTGATGCCCTAAAGCGCCCATCCAACTCAGGGTAGGCCACCGCCAGGATCCTGAACATCAGGGGGGTCATGGTTCGACAGTCACCCCTCCCACGTTGGGAGGCCATCCCCAGCTGAGCCTCCGCCGTCTTCTTGCTCCAGCAGAGAATGTCCTCCCATCTTTTAGGGCAGTGGGTGCTCCATCTGTGGTAGACCCCCAGGGTCAGGACGTCCTTGGCGATGGCACGCCAAATATCCTCCTTCTGGTGGGCGCTGACCTACATGACATGTACAGGGGAAGAAGATAAGTCATTACCAACTGCACCGTCAAAGTGAGTGGCCCACATCCCTACCCTTGCCATGTGGCACATGCATTCACAGTCCTTCATGCACGCAGAACTATGCCCCCTTTCCTTCTTACAACCAGCCCCCCCCACACAGGCATAGCCCATACAACATGCTCCCTGTGTACTTACCTGTTGGTCTGGAGGACCGTAGAGTAGCTTGTACTGGGGGAAGACCCCGTTGACGAGCTTCTCCAACTCCTCTGCAGTGAAGGCAGGGGCCCTTTCCCCAGACGCACAAGCCATTGTCTCTTCCAGACCGAGGTCACAGTAGCACTTGCAGTGTAGGTCCTCTCCTGTCGAAGATCAGGTATCGAGTGATTCAACAGATAGAAAATGGCGGTCACGTCCTCAGCGGTGCGTACCATCACCGCCGGCGTACATCGTCATTGGCTCCTGGGACCCATAGGGTCCAATGTTAACCAATGCAGCATTACGCCGCGGTCTTCGACCGCCTACCGCGAGGGTGTACAACGCCAGCGCAGTTACCTCACATCCCATTGTCCCAGTTTAGAGGTCAGGCAGCCGCCATTTCAGGGGCCCACATGGCCTAGTTACCAAATGCGTCACACATACCTAGGCCTTGTCTCACAACATAAATACAGGCCACATTTTGTGTATGAATGGTGTTCTGTGTAGACTGTGGGTACATACCTCTGAGTTGTTTGACTCTGTGGTCGCTGTTGTCCTTCATAGGCACCGTCCGCTGGGACATGTGAGGAGATGGCGGCATCCTCCGGTGTACCGACCGCTGGTGGACCTGTCGACAATGGAGGAAAGAAGTTTGATCATCACCTACAGGTTTGACCGTGCCACAATCCAGGAACTGAGTACCCAGTTGGAGCCAGACCTGATGTCACCAATCCGCCATCCCACAGGAATCCCCCCTCAAGTGCAGGTGCTATCAGTGCTCCATTTCCTTGCAAGTGGGTCATTTCAAACAACAGTGGCCATGGCATCAGGGATGTCACAGCCTATGTTTTCCAACGTGTTGTCCAGAGTGTTGTCTGCCCTGCTGAAACACATGCGGAGCTATATCGTTTTCCCTCAGGTGGAGGACTTGCCTACAGTGAAAGGTGACTTCTATGCCATGGGACATATCCCCAACATCATAGGTGCCATTGATGGGACCCATGTAGCTTTGGTCCCCCCCCACAGGAGTGAACAGGTGTACAGGAACCGGAAGAGTTATCATTCGATGAATGTACAGATGGTATGTTTGGCAGACCAGTACATCTCCCAGGTAAATGCTATGTTCCCTGGCTCTGTGCATGACGCCTACATCTTGCGGAATAGCAGCATTCCTTATGTGATGGGTCAACTCCAGAGGCACCGGGTGTGGCTATTAGGGGACTCTGGTTACCCCAACCTGTCATGGCTACTGACCCCAGTGAGGAATCCCAGGACCAGGGCAGAGGAACGTTACAATGAGGCCCATGGGCGGACTAGGAGGGTGATCGAACGCACCTTCGGCCTCCTGAAGGCCAGGTTCAGGTGCCTCCATATGACAGGTGGATCCCTTTTCTACTCACCAAAGAAGGTGTGCCAGATCATCGTGGCCTGCTGTATTCTTCACAACTTGGCTTTGCGACGACAGGCGCCTTTTCTGCAGGAGGATGGTCCAGATGGCGGTGTTGTGGCAGCTGTGGAGCCTGTGGACAGTGATGAGGAGGAAGCAGAGGAAGAAGACATTGACAACAGGGACTCAGTCATCCAGCAATATTTCCTGTGACACACTGGTGAGAAAACATTCCTGCCTACTACAAGTACTTTAACACTTCTACCTCTATCCTGTCTGTCGATTTCACCCAGTGTATGGTCACTGAGTTGTCATTTTCCCTTACGGTTTCACAGGTGTGGTTTCCAACGTGTGTCATCTGCTTAGATTCCTCATGGACTTGAGCTGTGTGACATAGGTATGTTGACATGACATTTGAAAAAAGCATTTTGTCACTGTAATTGCTAATACACAATTTCGAAATCACAGACTGACTCCAGATTGTTTTGTGCTTCAAGGGTGTTTATTGAAGTGCTCAATATTGGAGGGGGTTGTAAAATGGTGAGGGGGGATGGTGGAGGAATGTCCATGGCAGAGTCCAGTCTATTAGTCTCACAGGTGCATTGCCCATATGGGCATAGGAAGTGGAGCTGGGGCAGTTCCAATATAGACAGGGTTATAAAGTGGGACAGTAGGATGACAATCAGGGTGGTCTCATTTCTTTGCGGGGGTCTTGGCATCGTGCTCTGTCTTGTTCCTGGATCTCAGGGACCGCTTGCGGGGTGGTTCTCCATCTGCAGGGGGTGGGGTGCTGGTGTGGTGGTCCTGTGGCGGGGCCTCCTGTCCACTAGCGCCGGCGGAGGTGCTGGGCAGTTCATCGTCCATGCTAGTGTCAGGGGCCCCTTGGAGTGCCACAGTGTCCCTCCTGGTGTTAAGTATTTCCTTCAGCACCCCTACGATGGTGCCCATGGTGGAGCTGATGGTTCTGAGTTCCTCCCTGAAGCCCAAATACTGTTCCTCCTGCATGCACTAGGTCTGCTGAAACTTGGCCAGGACCGTTGCCATCGTCTCCTGGGAGTGGTGGTATGCTCCCATGATGGAGGAGAGGGCCTCGTGGAGAGTGGGTTCCCTTGGCCTGTCCGCCCCCTGTCGCACGGCAGCCCTCCCAGTTCCCCTGTGTTCCTGGGCCTCCGTCCCCTGGACCGTGTGCCCCGTGCCACTGCCCCAAGGTCCCTGTTGTTGTTGGGGTGGTGGGTTATCCTGGGTTCCCTGTAGTGGTTGACACACAGCTGATTGACGTGTCCTGGGGACGGAGGTATGGGCCCGCTGGGTGGGTGCTGTGCTGGTGTTACCAGAGGGTGGAAGGTCTGTGGTGGGCTGTGCCTGTGTGAGGGGAACCAACTGTCCCGAGGCCCACGATGGTCCGGGCTGGTCATCTCAATCCAGTAGGACAGAGCTGCTGTCATCACTGTGGGCCTCTTCTGTGGGTGAGGTGGAGATGTCTGGATCCTCCTGTCTGGTGACGTTGGGTAGGGGTCCTGCAGGGGTGTAAAAACATGAATATTGCATCTGTGTGTGTCATGGTATGCAATGGGTGGGTGACTGTGTACCCCAGTGCTAGCATTCCTGTGTGGGGGCTTGTGTGATGATGGTTGAGGGGGGTGTTATGGGTATGTGCAGTGGGCATGCTTTAGTGATGGGTGTCCATGCTTTGTTGTGTCATGCAGGGCTTGGTGTTTGGATGTGTGGTTTGTGTTATTGGTACATTTGTGAGGAGTTGGAGTGATAGGGGAGGGGGTGAGGGTGGGGGTCTGTGATAGCATGCAGGTAGGGTGGGGGGTATGGTAGTTAAAGGTTTGACTTACCAGAGTCCATTCCTCCACTGACTCCTGCAAGGCCCTCAGGATGCAGAATCGCCAAAACCTGCTCCTCCCATGTTGTTAATTGTGGGGGAGGAGGTGGGGATCCGCCTGTCCGCTGTACCGCCAGGTGGTGTCTGGAGACCACGGAACGCACCTTCCCCCGTAGGTCGTTCCACCTCTTCCTGATGTCGTCCCGATTTCTTGGGTGCTGTCCCACTGCGTTGACCCTGTCGACTATTCTTCGCCATAGCTCCATCTTCCTTGCAATTGAGGTGTGCTGCACCTGTGATCCGAATAGCTGTGGCTCTGCCCGGACGATTTCCTCCATAATGACCCTGAGCTCCTCCTCCGAGAACCTGGGGTGTCTTTGCTGTGCCATGGGGTGGTGTGGGTGATGTGTGTGTGGTGTGTGTGGTGATAAGTGTGGTGATATGTAGTGGTGTGTGGTGTTTTGTGCGTGGCAGTTGTGTGTGATGGTGTTGAGTGCCTGTGGCTGCTAGTTTGTGGATGGTGGTGTCTCTCTCTGGCCTTCTTTCGGAATTTTTTGTAGTAGGGGTTTGTGGGTGATGTGGGTGTGTGTTTTATATTGTATTGTGTGTGTGGGAGTGGTGTGTGTATGTGTATCAGGTGTGTGTATTTCGAATTGTCCAATGTGGCGGTGTTTTGTAGAAGTGTGTGTATTTTGAGCGCGGCGGTGTGTACCGCCAATGGAATACCGCAGTTGAAAGACCGCCGCGTGGATTCGTGTGTCGTGATAGTGTGGGCGTATTTCTGTTGGCGTGACGGTGGAGGTTTTGTTTTCGCCAGTTTATCACTGACCTTTGGTGTGGCGGACTTGTGTGGGTGTCTGAATTTTGTTGGATTTCGAGATGTGGGTCATAATAGCTGTGGCGGGATTCCGCCGCCGCGGCGGTGTGTTGGCGGTCTTTTGCACGGCGGTAAGTGGCTTTTACCGCCAATGTTGTAATGAGGGCCATTATGTTCGAATATGACGAGGTGTCTTCAAACTTCAGGAAAGTGTATTTCTTTAACACACTAAAGATTTCAATACAATTTTGTAGAGCACACATCCAGGACTCATCTTATATGTAACAATGAAACAGGAGGCTCAATTAATAATATATTTGGGTAGAATCACACAATTTGGTGAAATAGGAGAGCTGGAATTGTGTCCAGGTCTTCTGATCCACAAGAGCGATGGTTTGTTTTTAATTCTTGGTGCATGAGGTTAGCGCTTATTGGCAGACATCGTGGCTTGAGCTTTCCATAGCTCATCCACCTCTACACCAGAACACAATGCACTAGCTTACCGCAGTCCTCTGAGGGAGGGCAGGCTGTGTAAACAAGCGGTTTAGCTCAGGGGCAGAGAAGTTAGAAGTCCATAGGGAAGGGGGTTTCTTAAGTGAGGAGAAGGAAGCAGAGGGAGATGCCTGCTGGTGCCCATGCTTACAGCTGCAGGGTTCTCTGTTATATCGGCTATCATGGGGCCTCATGGTCACCTAATGCCTTTCCTATGGCTAAGAGTTATGGTTGGGAACAGTCACAGACCAGATACAGCTGTGAGATGTGGCCTGAAATGCAAATGACTCATCCCAGCACTACTAGCCTTGAATTCATGTCTGTGGTGCACACACCCTTGGGTGTGGTGCACAGAGATCTTTCATTGATGCACACAGAATAATAAAATTAAAGGGAACATATATTACAACACACAGTCAGTGGGTGTAAGACACAGGGCTACTGGTTGGGGGGGTGAAACCCTTCTCAAGCAGCGCACACATGTCTTCTCTGGGTGAAGTCACAAGCAAACCCCAAATCAGGGCTCAGAACTTTTTCTGTGGCGAGATGTACTGCTGCTTGAGGACAGTCCTCCTGAGCTGCTAGTGTAGTTCCTCACTGTAGTGTAATTACAACATGTGTTAATATTATGCTATGTCCACCCTACGAAGGATTATCAGTATTTACCTCCCAAGCATGCCTGGCAAGGTTACCAGTAGAAATACCATGGAAGGTTTATTAATATTAAATGCCTCCACCTTACTAATGAAGTAACATTGAAAGCATCAGGTGCCCTGTGCATTAAAAAACATACGCATAGCAGCACGTCTCCCAACTCAGCTTGAATTATCATTCTGCTATCAAATTTAAATGTGTTTTGGAATTAAATAGTGTTTTTCCACTTACCATTTAGGGCAAACAAATGCAATTATTTAGAAGAAAAATAATTTCTGTAAAAACATACGTTTTACCTTTAAAGCATCAGCTATCATTTTTTGGAAATACAGTGTCAAGCATCAGTTTGTCATTTTCATCTAGAACTTACATGTAAAAATGCCTCACATGGACATATTCTGCTTTAAATACTCACTTTGAATACCCAGGCATTTAAACGTAGGCCATGGATAGTCATCATATCACCACGGATGCCTGTGTTATGTCAATAATGTCCACCATTATGCCAGGGCCACTATTGTGCCAAGGCGGGATGACATAATGACCAGGATGCCCATTGTATATCATTCATAGCCGTTATAGGAGGAGCAGTCACCATTCTGTCAGATGTGGCTAAAAGAGGGCCACTGATCTGTCAATGATGGCTGCCAGTAAGCCATAACTAAACTAAAAATGGCCAAGGATGACCATTATTGTGCAATTGGCATGACTATGTCATAAACCGGCACAATCGTGCCAGTGATAGAACCCTATCATGGGGGCTTACATACACATTTGGTGGTCCTTGATGTTAGGCATAGCTTCCAGGAAAAGACAATGTTTATTAGGGAGGGACACAGTGTCAGACAGACGCATCAATTAATGTAGATGAGGTGCTTAATTGTCTCTGCTCTGGATCCATTCCCTGCTCCTCTCTGTCTTGGGTTGATTATGCTCACAACTAACACATTTTCACTCTGGGTCGTGCAGTCCCACACTTTGGTGGGTCAGCACAGGTTAATGCTGACACTCCTCTTTCATGGTGCATTGTTCACACATGTGGTGCAACTGATATAGAAGGGCGTATAACATGGCCAATTTCTTTGTGGCTTAGATTGATAGTAGATACAGGCAGATCCCGTAAGGCAACGTAGTGTGTATTTTACTGTGATCATGGGGCCCGGCCATTGGTTTGGCTGTCTGTCACTCTAAGGGTTTTGAGATAAGCAGTGCTGCCCCCTTTAATATGCAGAGACCTTCTGAGATAATATGCAGACACCTTCCGAGATACTGGACTTGGCTTCACCTCTGAGAGCTACTTTGAGGGTGCTGGCAAGCTACCAGTAGCTCCCGTGCCACTCGTTGGAGGCTCCTGCCCTGAATCAACCTTGGCTCAGCCCTCAGGTAGCTTGGCACAGACTAGTCAGGCTTAACTCAGAGGCAATGTGTAAAGTATTTGTGCAACAATTTAAACAGTAACACAGTGAAAACACACCACAAAAGGAACCCACAACAGACTTTTAAAATAAAGTATTTTTAAATAAATAAAATTAGACCGAAGTGACAAAAATCTAATCTGTAGAACCAGAGGAATACAGGTTTAAAGATTTCAGTGAAAATAGCACCAAGACGCACCAACTGTAGATATCTGGCTGCACCGGACTAGGTAAAGTCACAAGTTCAGGCTGACTGCGATGGAGCATGCATCAGCTACAGGGGCCCAATTAGGCCTGCTGAACAAAGTACCTTAAATCCTGGTTTGTGGACATTCTGAGGGTCCGTTTCAAAGATGTGTAGTGCAGCCAAACTAATGCGTCGCTTCCAAGATGCGGTGAGGCTGCAGTGCGAGGTCCTACGTCGTGAATGAGGATACTGTCGATGAGGGCTTGCGATGCAAAGTCCAACAATGAGGATGCAGTGTGCATCAGTTCCAAAGAGCAGCTAGGCTCAATGCGGAGCCTGGCATTATCATCAAGGATGCCGTCGACAAGGGATGTGAGGGCCTGCACTAAGGATGTGTTGCGCAGCAGCGGTTCTGATGAGGCAGCGGGCTGTGATGCGATGCGGGCCTCTGCAACAGGACGATCCACACAGTAGCTGCAATGTATCTGTTTCGCTCGGATTGGGCTGTGCAGCAGAGGAGATGTGTCGGTTCCACTGGATCTACAGAGGCTGGCAGACTACCCTAGGCCCACTTCATGAGTCCAGGACTGGGAAGGCAGCACTTTGTCAGGAAGACTCACAGATAGCAGGCTCCAGGTGCTGGGTGATGGGTTCAAGGTTGATGGAGCCTTCTGTCCCTGGGGCTCTAATCAGGAGGCCAGCCACCTATGCATGAAGTCACTTTGGGGTCCTGGGTTGGCCAGATGCTTGTCCAGTCCTTTTCACCTAGGCAGGAGGGCGGCATAAAGCAGGTCAGCACAGCAGGGCTGCAGTCCTTCAGAGCAGCAGTTCAGCTGAGTGTCCTTTCAGCAGCACAGCAGTTCAGCAGCGGATCCACATGTCCAGAAGTGTACAGAACAGGTGGTGTCTGAGATCAAATATTCACACCTGGTACCCTTCTAATGAAACGTGGGAGAAGCTTCTAGAGAATTCCCTTTGAAGTCCCTAGGCATCCTGCCTCACCTATCCCGGCACCAGACTAACTACAGGGGGTTTGTGTGGAGGCAGGACACCACCCATTCAAGTGTAAGTAGGGCTGAGCCCAGCTCTGCCATCTCTTCCTGTCAATGATGGCCCAACCAGCACAACTGAGCTCTCTATTGTGTGTGGCTGTTCATGAGGAATACACAAAGCTCAACTGTCAGCTACATGCAGTCATGTGACATAGGGGCAGGCTACAGGCACTAAATGGTTAAAGCAGGAAAATGCCACCTTTCTAAAAATGGGGTTTTCAAAATTGTAATTTAAAATCTGACTTTACCATGAGTTAGGATTTTTCATTACAATTCCACAGACACCAAACATGAACTGATTACCTGCTCCCATTTGAAAATTACAGCTTATTAAATGTAATTAGGTATCTCCAATGCGATCTTACTGGAGAGGTTGGTCTTTCAGCAGTAAAAAATGAATGTAAGAGTTTTTCACTACCCAGACATGTAAAACTTAAATTTACATGTCTAACTTTTTTAATACACTGCACCCTGCCCTTTGGGCTGTCCAAGGGTGCCTTCTCTCTATTAAAAAGAAAGGTTTAGGCCTGGGAAAAGGTTTATTTTGCCAGGTTGACATGGCAGTTAAAAAAATGCACACACAGGCTGCAATCGTAGGCTTGAGACATGTTTGAAAGTGCTACTTAGGAGGGTGCCCAGTAGTACCATTTAATTTACAGACCCTGGGTACATGTAGTACCCATTTACTAGGGACTTATAAGTAAATTAAATATGCCAATTGGGGATAAACCAATGTTGTCATGCTTTATGTACTTTAGCACTGGTCAGCAGTGATAAAGTGCACAGAGTCCTAAAAGCAGCAAAACGTAGAGGAGCAAAACATAGAGGAGGAAGGAAAAAGGTGTGGGTGAAGACCACCTTAAGGCTGACAGATCTAACAGTGGGATAAGCGTCCCTCATATAATGGGTGCAGCTGGACCTCAGCAGTGCAAGCTTCCCTCCCTCACGGAACACGTACAAGCTTTCCACTCTGACACAAATGTTCTACAACCACATCAGCAAACAAGCTTCCTAAATATAACTGGCTCAACAGTGCACACAGACTTACACTTACCTATTTGATGTGTGGGCTTCAGTATGGTTCTGTGGATCGGTAAGTGTTTGGACAGCTGAGTGGATGAAAGGTTAAACATGGATTGGTAAAGTGGGAGGTGAATGCCTGCATCAGTGTGTGAGTGGATGCAGGAGTGGGTGGTAGAATGGTGGGGTGAGATGAGTGAGTTGGGTGAGTGGGGAGGCTTGATGGCCCATGAATTTATGTTTGGATGATTGCTGAATTTGAGTGGGTGGATAGATGGAGGAGTAGATGACAATGTCTGTGGATTGATGGGCATTTGTGTGAAAGTGAGCGATAGTTTGTGTGTTTTTGGGTGGATTAACTTTCTGTGCAGCTTGTGTACATCTGTGGTATGCTGATGGATGTATGTGTGCACAGATCATGTGTGTGTGTGTGTGCAGATGGATAGATAGATTCATGTATCTTGATGCTGCTGCACTTGGAGCTGCTCTCCTTGGCACATGGTGAGCTGTAAAAAGACACTTATGACCTTGTAGGGCACTGATAACTGCACAGTGGGCAACAAAGCACTTGGAATCACTGTGATGGGACAGCACCACCACCTGATACCACTTAGAATCATGACACTGCGACTGTGTTGATGGCTTTTGTGCATTTACGTGTCCTGCTCCACTGATTCTGAAAGCATGCTGTAAACATGTTGTTCCAATGTCTTTTATTGGAAACTGTGTCTCTGACAGCTAAAATGAGGTATAACATGCAGTAGTACTGAAAATAAAAGGATGACTTGCACATTCAAAGAAGTGAAGCAGCCCAGTATGAGGAATAACATCTGGTATTAGTGACATGCAGATTCCAATTCTAAGATCGCGTACACAACTATGACTCCAACAAGAGTGTTAATCAGTTGGGCAGTCATCAGAACACTCTTTGTTTACAGCACCTAGGGCTGATATAGCACGAAGAAGTATGAGCAAAAAATCAGCCATATGCTAAGGAACTGCGAGTACTTATTTGCATTATTATTTTCTCCATAGTACAGCATAGTGCAGATAATGGAAGACCTAGCTTTCACTGATAGAGCATTGTACCTTTAGCACCATAGCCAAAGCCTGATAGGAGCATGAAGCTTTGGCACTGTACGTGATCGGATCATCACGCCAGGCAGCACACACATGTGGAGTGCGTGACCAGAAGGGACCCTTGGCACCTGTGCCACTTATATATCAGATTCACTCCCTCAGCCCTGCACATCTCTCACACTGTTCTAGGCACACTCAGCCGTCCAGGTCTATGCTGACTTCATCTAACATATTTCATCACCGGTAGTGGGACCTGACTGGCACTGCCAGTCAATGACCTGACTAAGAAAAGATTTGGGGGCTTCTACCCCATTTGCCCCTTCTTAGAGCTACTCCCCTGTGTTCAAGTGCTGAAGAAATGTATTTGGGGGCATATTCATAACTGGAGTTGCGTCGCTCTTGCACCACGCAATGTGGTGCATGGACGACACAAGTCCAAAATGTGATTTATGAAGCCACGAAAGGCCACCTGAGTGGCTTCATACATCTGGAGTAATGCAAAGCAGTGCAAACCGCTGTGTTGTGTTACTGTGCCCCAGGGAGCCATTCCATGGGTGTTGAGTAGGTGTTCCCATGCAACATCCATGGATTTTGACAGATTCCCAGATTTACCAAGTGGTAGATCTGGGAATGTGTCAAAATGCTACACCTTCCCAGGTGAGGCCTAACGAGGAGAAATACCTTTATTTCTCCTTGTTACTTCCACTTTCTATGCGTGCTGCATTCTGCATCACACACAGAAAGAGGGAAATTGCTAAGGGGATTGTTTCTGTGCAGGAAGGTGCCCCTTCATGCACAAAAACAATCCTGCTTACAACGGAGGCACTCTTGCACCATGGTGCAAGGGTGCCTGCATTGGTGCTAGACATCCAAAACAACGCCAGCGGAAGGACAAAGCCAGGATTGTGCTGTATTCTTTTAAATATGGTGCATTCCTCTCGTTACTTGGCACGCAGCGCAACGTAGCAAGGTGAATTACTGCGCTACGCTGGGCCACTTTGTTATAAATATTCCCCTTGTGCCAAGGTTTGGGCCAACAATAGTGTACGCTCCAGAAAACCAGAGGTAAAAGGCTCTGATGTTTACAGGTTAAACTAAGTGACCCCTCATTGCCTTGGGACTCCTAAAAGGTTCCCACACCTTGATTTGCAATACATCAGACATGGGGGCAGCCATCTCTTGGTGGAAGGGAAGAGTATAAGCTGATTCTGCTCTCTATGGCTGGGTTAGGATTGAGACAAATAATACAGGATCAGCTATGGGTTTGCAGAAAGGTTGCCATTTCGTGTAGGGAAGGTGAAGCTAACACCTTGTGCCCTTTGTCATCATGGCCATATACAGTGTTATTGATGCCCAGTTTCATCGCTCTGTGTAAATGACACTGTCCACAACCTACAAACAAACCAGCATTTCTTGTTTGGGTCTCACACCTGCTCCTCTATCTCATGTCCAAAACCTTTCCTAATCTCTGTCATTTTTTGATTTTTGTTTTTATTTTTATATGACAGGACCATTCAACGGTGGACATTTCTTTTCCATTTTACACACAACTACAGTACATTCTCTTTTGACATTGTAGCACTGTGGTTTACAGTACAGAAATATGCATCCTAGAAGTTACTGTTCAAGAGTCAGTGAAAAAGGGTTTTATTTTTCTATATATCTACTAAGTTGAGAAGGCACAGAGTGGGAGGGTGAGTTGGTCTGACGTATAGTGCCATGAATCTAATTTAGTGTTAAGGTAATGAGAGTGGGGGTGGCAGAAATGGTACTGGTGAGCAGTAACATGAGAGGAGGCTTTAGGTGTATAAATGTGTGATGCAAATACTATATGCAAATACTATACCTGGGTCTGGTTGACCCAAGGGTAGGTCGCTCCCCCTGCCGCTGCAGCTCCTCCAGCTCCTCCAGGTTCCTGAGTTCCTGAGACCCACCTCACAGTAAGTACCCCCCACCTCCCAGCCCCTCGCTCTGCCCCGCGCTACTCACCCTCTCTCCTGCTTCTTTTCTTCTTTTCTTCTTCTCTGTTCTTCCTCCTCGCTCCTCGTCTGTAATCTTCTTCTGTACTCTTCTTTTCCCCGTCTTCTCTCTTCTTCTGTGGTCTTCTGCCCTCTGTTCTTAGTTTTCTGTATCTTCTTCTGTGTTCTTCTGTGTTCTTCTGTGTTCCTCTGTGTTCCTCTGTGTTCTTCTGTGTTCTTCTGTTCTTCCGGTCTTCCTTTCTTCTGTTCTTCCGGTCTTCTGTTCTTCTGTTCTTCTGTTCTTTGTTCTTCTGTTCTTCCGGTCTTCTGGTCTTCTGTCTTCTATCTTCTGCCTTCGGCTCTTCTGCCTCCTCCGTCTTCTTCTCCCCGCGCCTGCCCTCCTGCCTCATCCCCCTCCCTCAATCGCATCCCCCTCTCTATCTCCCCTATCTAACCCGTTCACTATCTACCTCCCTCACTCCTCCTATCTACCTATCTCTCTATCTCTCTATCCCACTATCTAACTCCCTCACTCTCCACCTCCTCCTATCTTCCTATCTCTCTATCTATTTCTCTATCTATCGATTTCTCTATCTATTTTCTCTATCTATTTCTCTATCTCTCCACCCCCTCCCGCCACCCCCTCTATTACCTATCTTCCTATCCTCTCACTCTACCTCTCACCCTCACCCACCTCTACAACCCCCCCTCCCCTATCTTCACAACCCTACTCCTATCTTTCTCCCTAATCTCCTAAACCTCCTAACACTCACCCCCCTCCACCCTTAAACCCTCCTCCCCCAGCTCTTCTCACTCTACCTGTCCCCCCTCCCTCGTGCTTTCCCGCCGCGACCTCCTGCACGCCTCCGCCCCCCAGCTCCCATTCGCCCCCAGCTGACCCCTCCCCCCCCTCCTACCTCATATGGCGGCCGCTGCGTGACAGTGGTAACCCTTAAACCCCCCTCCCCCAGCTCTTCTCACTCTACCTGTCCCCCCCTCCCTCGCGCTTTCCCGCCACGACCTCCTGCACGCCCCCGCCCCCCAGTTCCCATTCGCCCCCAGCTGACCCCCCCCCCTCCTACCTCATATGGCGGCCGCTGCGCGACAGTGGTAGCGACCCTTGACCCAAGGGTAGGTCGCTCCCCCTGCCGCTGCAGCTCCTCCAGCTCCTCCAGGTTCCTGAGACCCACCTCACAGTAAGTACCCCCCACCTCCCAGCCCCTCGCTCTGCCCCGCGCTACTCACCCTCTCTCCTGCTTCTTTTCTTCTTTTCTTCTTCTCTGTTCTTCCTCCTCGCTCCTCGTCTGTAATCTTCTTCTGTACTCTTCTTTTCCCCGTCTTCTCTCTTCTTCTCTTCTTCCTCATCTTCTTCTGTGGTCTTCTGCCCTCTGTTCTTCGTTTTCTGTATCTTCTTCTGTGTTCTTCTGTGTTCTTCTGTTTTCCTCTGTGTTCCTCTGTGTTCTTCTGTGTTCTTCCGGTCTTCCTTTCTTCTGTTCTTCCGGTCTTCTGTTCTTCTGTTCTTCTGTTCTTCCGGTCTTCCGGTCTTCTGTTCTTCTGTTCTTCTGTTCTTCTGGTCTTCTGTCTTCTATCTTCTGCCTTCGGCTCTCCTGCCTCCTCCGTCCTCTTCTCCCCGCGCCTGCCCTCCTGCTCCTGCCTCATCCCCCTCCCTCACTCGCATCCCCCTCTCTATCTCCCCTATCTAACCCGTTCACTATCTACCTCCCTCACTCCTCCTATCTACCTATCTCTCTATCTCTCTATCCCACTATCTAACTCTCTCACTCTCCACCTCCTCCTATCTTCCTATCTCTCTATCTATTTCTCTATCTATCGATTTCTCTATCTATCTATTTTCTCTATCTATTTCTCTATCTCTTCCCCCCTCCCGCCACCCCCTCTATTACCTATCTTCCTATCCTCTCACTCTACCTCTCACCCTCACCCACCTCTACAACCCCCCTCCCCTATCTTCACAACCCTACTCCTATCTTTCTCCCTAATCTCCTAAACCTCCTAACACTCACCCCCCTCCACCCTTAAACCCCCCTCCCCCAGCTCTTCTCACTCTACCTGTCCCCCCCCTCCCTCGCGCTTTCCCGCCGCGACCTCCTGCACGCCCTCGCCCCCCAGCTCCGATTCACCCCCAGCTGACCCCTCCCCCCCTCCTACCTCATATGGCGGCCGCTGCGCGACAGCGGTAGCGACCCTTGACCCAAGGGTAGGTCGCTCCCCCTGCCGCTGCAGCTCCTCCAGCTCCTCCAGGTTCCTGAGTTCCTGAGACCCACCTCACAGTAAGTACCCCCCACCTCCCAGCCCCTCGCTCTGCCCCGCGCTACTCACCCTCTCTCCTGCTTCTTTTCTTCTTTTCTTCTTCTCTGTTCTTCCTCCTCGCTCCTCGTCTGTAATCTTCTTCTGTACTCTTCTTTTCCCCGTCTTCTCTCTTCTTTTCTTCCTCATCTTCTTCTGTGGTCTTCTGCCCTCTGTTCTTCGTTTTCTGTATCTTCTTCTGTGTTCTTCTGTGTTCTTCTGTGTTCCTCTGTGTTCCTCTGTGTTCTTCTGTGTTCTTCTGTTCTTCCGGTCTTCCTTTCTTCTGTTCTTCCGGTCTTCTGTTCTTCTGTTCTTCTGTTCTTCCGGTCTTCTGGTCTTCTGTCTTCTATCTTCTGCCTTCGGCTCTTCTGCCTCCTCCGTCTTCTTCTCCCCGCGCCTGCCCTCCTGCTCCTGCCTCATCCCCCTCCCTCACTCGCATCCCCCTCTCTATCTCCCCTATCTAACCCGTTCACTATCTACCTCCCTCACTCCTCCTATCTACCTATCTCTCTATCCCACTAACTCCCTCACTCTCCACCTCCTCCTATCTTCCTATCTATCTATTTCTCTATCTATCGATTTCTCTATCTATCTATTTTCTCTATCTATTTCTCTATCTCTCCCCCCCTCCCGCCACCCCCTCTATTACCTATCTTCCTATCCTCTCACTCTACCTCTCACCCTCACCCACCTCTACAACCCCCCTCCCCTATCTTCACAACCCTACTCCTATCTTTCTCCCTAATCTCCTAAACCTCCTAACACTCACCCCCCTCCACCCTTAAACCCCCCTCCCCCAGCTCTTCTCACTCTACCTGTCCCCCCCTCCCTCGCGCTTTCCCGCCGCAACCTCCTGCACGCCCCCGCCCCCCAGCTCCCATTCGCCCCCAGCTGACCCCTCCCCCCCCTCCTACCTCATATGGCGGCCGCTGCGCGACAGTGGTAGCGACCCTTGACCCAAGGGTAGGTCGCTCCCCCTGCCGCTGCAGCTCCTCCAGGTTCCTGAGTTCCTGAGACCCACCTCACAGTAAGTACCCCCCACCTCCCAGCCCCTCGCTCTGCCCCGCGCTACTCACCCTCTCTCCTGCTTCTTTTCTTCTTCTCTGTTCTTCCTCCTCGCTCCTCGTCTGTAATCTTCTTCTGTACTCTTCTTTTCCCCGTCTTCTCTCTTCTTCTCTTCTTCCTCATCTTCTTCTGTGGTCTTCTGCCCTCTGTTCTTAGTTTTCTGTATCTTCTTCTGTGTTCTTCTGTGTTTCTCTGTGTTCCTCTGTGTTCTTCTGTGTTCTTCTGTGTTCTTCTGTTCTTCCGGTCTTCCTGTCTTCTGTTCTTCTGTTCTTCTGTTCTTCTGTTCTTCTGTTCTTCCGGTCTTCTGGTCTTCTGTCTTCTATCTTCTGCCTTCGGCTCTTCTGCCTCCTCCGTCTTCTTCTCCCCGCGCCTGCCCTCCTGCTCCTGCCTCATCCCCCTCCCTCACTCGCATCCCCCTCTCTATCTCCCCTATCTAACCTGTTCACTATCTACCTCCCTCACTCCTCCTATCTACCTATCTCTCTATCTCTCTATCCCACTATCTAACTCCCTCACTCTCCACCTCCTCCTATCTTCCTATCTCTCTATCTATTTCTCTATCTATCGATTTCTCTATCTATCTATTTTCTCTATTTCTCTATCTCTCCCCCCCCCGCCACCCCCTCTATTACTATCTTCCTATCCTCTCACTCTACCTCTCACCCTCACCCACCTCTACAACCCCCCTCCCCTATCTTCACAACCCTACTCCTATCTTTCTCCCTAATCTCCTGAACCTCCTAACACTCACCCCCCTCCACCCTTAAACCCCCCTCCCCCAGCTCTTCTCACTCTACCTGTCCCCCCCTTCCCTCGCGCTTTCCCGCCGCGACCTCCTGCACGCCCCCGCCCCCCCAGCTCACATTCGCCCCCAGCTGACCCCTCCCCCCCTTCCTACCTCACATGGCGGCCGCTGCGCGACAGTGGTAACCCTTAAACCCCCCTCCCCCAGCTCTTCTCACTCTACCTGTCCCCCCCCTCCCTCGCGCTTTCCCGCCGCGACCTCCTGCACGCCCCCGCCCCCCAGCAACCATTCGCCCCCAGCTGACCCCCCCCCCTCCTACCTCATATGGCGCGCGCTGCGCGACAGTGGTAGCGCCCCTTGACCCAAGGGTAGGTCGCTCCCCCTGCCGCTGCAGCTCCTCCAGCTCCTCCAGGTTCCTGAGACCCACCTCACAGTAAGTACCCCCCCACCTCCCAGCCCCTCGCTCTGCCCCGCGCTACTCACCCTCTCTCCTGCTTCTTTTCTTCTTTTCTTCTTCTCTGTTCTTCCTCCTCGCTCCTCGTCTGTAATCTTCTTCTGTACTCTTCTTTTCCCCGTCTTCTCTCTTCTTCTCTTCTTCCTCATCTTCTTCTGTGGTCTTCTGCCCTCTGTTCTTAGTTTTCTGTATCTTCTTCTGTGTTCTTCTGTGTTCTTCTGTGTTCTTCTGTGTTCTTCTGTGTTCCTCTGTGTTCTTCTGTGTTCTTCTGTGTTCTTCTGTTCTTCCGGTCTTCCTTTCTTCTGTTCTTCCGGTCTTCTGTTCTTCTGTTCTTCTGTTCTTCTGTTCTTCTGTTCTTCCGGTCTTCTGGTCTTCTGTCTTCTATCTTCTGCTTTCGGCTCTTCTGCCTCCTCCGTCTTCTTCTCCCCGCGCCTGCCCTCCTGCTCCTGCCTCATCCCCCTCCCTCACTCGCATCCCCCTCTCTATCTCCCCTATCTAACCCGTTCACTATCTACCTCCCTCACTCCTCCTATCTACCTATCTCTCTATCTCTCTATCCCACTATCTAACTCCCTCACTCTCCACCTCCTCCTATCTTCCTATCTCTCTATCTATTTATCTATCGATTTCTCTATCTATCTATTTTCTCTATCTATTTCTCTATCTCTCCCCCCCTCCCGCCACCCCCTCTATTACCTATCTTCCTATCCTCTCACTCTACCTCTCACCCTCACCCACCTCTACAACCCCCCCTCCCCTATCTTCACAACCCTACTCCTATCTTTCTCCCTAATCTCCTAAACCTCCTAACACTCACCCCCCTCCACCCTTAAACCCCCCTCCCCCAGCTCTTCTCACTCTACCTGTCCCCCCCCTCCCTCGCGCTTTCCCGCCGCGACCTCCTGCACGCCCCTGCCCCCCAGCTCCCATTCGCCCCCAGCTGACCCCTCCCCCCTCCTACCTCATATGGCGGCCGCTGCGTGACAGTGGTAGCGACCCTTGACCCAAGGGTAGGTCGCTCCCCCTGCCGCTGCAGCTCCTCCAGCTCCTCCAGGTTCCTGAGTTCCTGAGACCCACCTCACAGTAAGTACCCCCCACCTCCCAGCCCCTCGCTCTGCCCCGCGCTACTCACCCTCTCTCCTGCCTCTTTTTTTCTTTTCTTCTTCTCTGTTCTTCCTCCTCGCTCCTCGTCTGTAATCTTCTTCTGTACTCTTCTTTTCCCCGTCTTCTCTCTTCTTCTCTTCTTCCTCATCTTCTTCTGTGGTCTTCTGCCCTCTGTTCTTCGTTTTCTGTATCTTCTTCTGTGTTCTTCTGTGTTCTTCTGTGTTCCTCGGTGTTCCTCTGTGTTCCTCTGTGTTCTTCTGTGTTCTTCTGTGTTCTTCTGTTCTTCCGGTCTTCCTTTCTTCTGTTCTTCCGGTCTTCTGTTCTTCCTTTCTTCTGTTCTTCCGGTCTTCTGTTCTTCTGTTCTTCCGGTCTTCTGGTCTTCTGTCTTCTATCTTCTGCCTTCGGCTCTTCTGCCTCCTCCGTCTTCTTCTCCCCGCGCCTGCCCTCCTGCTCCTGCCTCATCCCCCTCCCTCACTCGCATCCCCCTCTCTATCTCCCCTATCTAACCCGTTCACTATCTACCTCCCTCACTCCTCCTATCTACCTATCTCTCTATCTCTCTATCCCACTATCTAACTCCCTCACTCTCCACCTCCTCCTATCTTCCTATCTCTCTATCTATTTCTCTATCTATCGATTTCTCTATCTATCTATTTTCTCTATCTATTTCTCTATCTCTCCCCCCCTCCCGCCACCCCCTCTATTACCTATCTTCCTATCCTCTCACTCTTCCTCTCACCCTCACCCACCTCTACAACCCCCCCTCCCCTATCTTCACAACCCTACTCCTATCTTTCTCCCTAATCTCCTAAACCTCCTAACACTCACCCCCCTCCACCCTTAGACCCCCTTCCCCCAGCTCTTCTCACTCTACCTGTCCCCCCCCTCCCTCGCGCTTTCCCGCCGCGACCTCCTGCATGCCCCCGCTCCCCAGCTCCCATTCGCACTCAGCTGACCCCTCCCCCCCCCCTACCTCATATGGCGGCCACTGCGCGACTGCGCAGCGGGCGCGCCGCTGGCGCGCCTGAGGCGCGTCAGAGGCAAGCCAGTCCGCGTCTGGCCCGCGCCCAGCGCCATGACCCCTGGTCCCCAGCTCTCCCAAGCCCCGCTGATCCGCTATGACCCCACCACCCTCCACGCCCTCAACCCAAGGCGCTCCAACACCTGCTTCCAAGCTCACCCCAAACGCACCCATGGACCCTTCGCCTGCAACTCCTGCAAACGCATCTTCCACCACGCAGCTACCACGACCACAAGCCCACGCGCCATCAACCACCTCAGGTGCATCCTAGTCAACGCTCGCTCCGTCCACAAACACGCCGTTGAACTCTGGGACCTCCTGGACTCCACAGCACCGGACGTCGCCTTCATCACGGAGACCTGGACGAACGCCTCCTCTGCTCCAGACATCGCCACCGCCATCCCCGAAGGCTACAAGATCTCCAGGAAAGACCGCACCAACCAAGCAGGAGGAGGTATCGCCATCGTCTTCAAAGACTCCATCAGCGTCACCACCTCCACCGAAGACACCCCTCTCGCCGCTGAACACCTGCATTTTCAGATTCGCACCGACCCGAGGACCACCCTCAGAGGATCCCTCGTCTACCGTCCTCCCGGACCACGCGCCCCTTTCAGCGACGCCATCGCCGACTTCATCTCCCCGCACGCCCTCGCCTCACCGGACTACATCCTCCTAGGCGACCTCAACTTCCATCTGGAACAAAACAACGACCCCAACACCACCACCCTGCTCGACAACCTCGCCAACCTCGGCCTCAAACAACTGGTGAACACCGCCACCCACATCGCCGGACACACGCTCGACCCTATCTTCTCCGCCAGCAAACACGTCTTCTTCAGCCACGCCTCCGCCCTACACTGGACCGACCACAGCTGCGACCACTTCACATTCCGACGCGAGACCCGCCACCTCCGCACTCAACCCATCCCTCGTCGACAGTGGAACAAGATCCCTGAAGAGCAACTCTTCTCCGCACTCGCCGCCAACCAACTCACCCTCACCACCGACCCCAACGACGCAGCCCTCAACCTCACAAACTGGATCTCCAACTGCGCAGACAACCTTGCTCTCCTCAAACGCACACATCGACAGACCAACACCAAAAAACCTCTCTGGTTCTCTGACACCCTCAAAGAATCAAAGAAAACTTGTCGCGCCCTTGAGAAAGCCTGGCGCAAGGACCACACCGCTGACAACATGACCGCCCTCAAGAACGCTACCCGCAAACACCACCACCTGATCCGCGCTGCCAAAAGGAACTTTTTCACCGATAGACTATACAAAAACAGCCACAACAGCAGAGAACTCTTCAGCATTGTCAAGGAGTTCTCCAACCCCAGCGCCAACGCCGTCACGCCCTCACAGGATTTGTGCGAATCCCTCGCCACTTTCTTCCATCGCAAGATCAGCGACCTCCACGACAGCTTCGGACACCAGACCCAACCAAACACCACTGAACCCGCATCCCCGGCCATCACCCTCAACAACTGGACCCACATCAACACGGAAGAAACCAAATCCATCATGAACTCTATCCACTCCGGCGCCCCTTCGGACCCCTGCCCGCACTTCATCTTTAACAAAGCCGACGACATCATCGCCCCGCACCTCCAGACCGTCATCAACTCTTCTTTTTCTTCTGCTACCTTCCCCGAATGCTGGAAACACGCCGAAGTCAACGCCCTACTAAAGAAACCTACGGCTGACCCGAGCGACCTGAAAAACTTCCGCCCCATCTCTCTTCTGCCTTTCCCAGACAAAGTAATAGAGAAGACCGTCAACAAACAGCTGACCACCTTCCTGGAAGACAGCAACCTGCTCGACCCCTCACAAACCGGATTCCGAACCAACCACAGCACTGAAACCGCCCTCATCTCAGTCACAGACGACATCAGAACCCTGATGGACAACGGTGAAACAGTCGCCCTCATTCTTCTCGACCTCTCGGCTGCCTTTGACACCGTCTGTCACCGCACCCTAATCACCCGCCTCCGCTCCACCGGGATCCAAGGCCAGGCCCTGGACTGGATCGCCTCCTTCCTCGCAAACCGTTCCCAAAGAGTTTACCTCCCTCCGTTTCGCTCAGAACCCAACGAGATCATCTGCGGCGTACCTCAAGGCTCATCGCTCAGCCCGACACTCTTCAATGTCTACATGAGCCCCCTCGCCAACATCGTACGCAAGCACATCATCATCACCTCCTACGCCGACGACACCCAACTTATACTCTCCCTCACCAAGGACCCCGCCAGCGCCAAGACCAACCTACAAGAGGGTATGAAGGACGTCGCAGATTGGATGAGGCTCAGCCGCCTAAAGCTGAACTCTGAAAAAACTGAAGTCCTCATCCTCGGCAACACCTCGTCCGCCTGGGACGACTCCTGGTGGCCCACGGCCCTCGGCACCGCACCGACCCCCACAGACGACGCCCGCAACCTCGGCTTCATCTTGGACCCTCTTCTCACCATGACCAAGCAAGTCAACGCCGTGTCCTCTGCCTGCTTCCTCACCCTCTGCATGCTCCGCAAGATCTTCCGCTGGATCCCCGCCGACACCAGAAAAACCGTGACCCACGCCCTCGTCACGAGCCGCCTGCACTACGGCAACACCCTCTACGCCGGGACCACAGCCAAACTCCAAAATCGCCTGCAACGCATTCAAAACGCCTCGGCCCGCCTCATCCTCGACGTACCCCGCAGCAGCCACATCTCCGCACACCTGAGACACCTGCATTGGCTCCCAGTCAGCAAAAGGATCACCTTCTCACCCACGCACACAAAGCCCTCCACGACAAGGGACCGGAATACCTCAACAGACGCCTCAGCTTCTACGTCCCCACCAGCCTCCTCCGCTCCTCTGGCCTCGCACTCGCTGCTGTCCCTCGCATCCACCGCTTCACGGCGGGTGGGAGATCTTTCTCCTTCCTGGCGGCCAAGACCTGGAACTCCCTCCCCACCAGCCTCAGGACCACCCAGGACCACTCCGCTTTCCGGAGACTCCTAAAGACCTGGCTGTTCGAGCAGCGATAACCCCCCCTTTTCCCCTAGCGCCTTGAGACCCGCACGGGTGAGTAGCGCGCTTTATAAATGTTAATGATTTGATTTGATTTACCAATCGTGGGTACTGTCCTTAGGAGTATATCAGGTGCAGATAATCACAGTATTTTATGCAGAGATCCCAGATTTGACCAAATACAGTTGCATGAGCTTGTAATTTGCATATGATGCATTTATGTGACGCGACTAGCACAAATTCTGAAGTGATGCTCTTTTCTGTTGAGCATCTGTGTCGAAGAATAAATGCTTTGGGGGTTGACTGGTGTGTATTCATGGGCAGGACCAAGTCATGTGTAGTAAATCCCATTCAGAAGCCGTGCACCTTCAACAGAGTTCACTAATTGAGAGTTTTTAATTTAAACAGACTGCAAGGACATACCGGTGTTGCATTTTCTTGAAATTAGTGTATTTACTTTACACTATCTCCCCACTCCTTCTCTGAACTTTTCTCCCAGCCTGGTCTGACACCATTTTGTAGCCTTGGTACTACTTTTTCATACGTGTTTATATATGTGACAATGGATTACTCTGAGAGTACAAATGGGCTGGGACCACCCTTACTGGGCAGACAGCAGCATAATTACTGGTATTTCCATTACCTGAGTGCGATAAATTTTATTCTCGAAAAGTTTTTAAGTCATCTCACTGCATGACATCACCTAGAGTATTTATGCCACTTAATGCCCACATTTGCCATTCAAGCGTGTAAACATCTATCTGCACACCTGTGCTATGCCATTTCGGGACTTTATTAGGTAAATGTACATGCATTTTGAGGCTTTGAGTCTTAGAGTCATCATGTCTTCTATGATTCTAGCTCTTTTCTGGATGGGAGGTTTGTGAGATCTCTCAAAGTTGTGATGTATAAATTACATCGACCAGTTCTTTTACCAAAGCATGCTCTTTCTATTGCAAAACATGTTAGACAGTTTATGAGAGCTGATGTGCTAAATGATGAGTGTTCATATCAGGAAGTCTGAACCCTATGATGAGAATACATAGCAGGCAGTCTTAACCCTATGGTGACATTAAGGGCCTGATTACAAGTGTGGCGGTCTTCGGACCTCCAATCTCGTGGTGGGTGTTGGACCGCTGTGGTTGTGGCTTTCCAACCACCACATTACAAGGTTGGCGGGCAGCCCTGCCAACCTACTGGCATCTCTGCTGGGATCTTCAATCCCGACGGGCTGGCGGTAGCGGAGGTCGGAATCAGCCAGGGTGGCACTGAAGTCAGCGCTGCCCTGTTGATTATAACCTGGTTCTCCACCAGCCTTTTCATGGTGGTTTCACAGCCATGAAAAGGATGCCGGAGAACAGGTGCAGGGTGCCACAGGGCCCTGGACTGCCCATGCACCTGGCATGGGCAGTGCTTGGGTCCCCCTGCCCAGCACCCTCACAATGCTGACTGTCTGCTGTGCAGTGAGCACTGCGAGGATGCTGGTGCACCCTGCGGGTGGCAGCATTGCAGCTTGCTTGAAACCTTGGTTTCCGCCCGTCAGCCCAGCGGGAAAATGGTAATGGGCCCGGTGGGGAGATGGCCAGTATGGCTGCAGCGTCCCCATTGGAAGTTCAGCAGATGGCTCATCCCATCCGCCGAACTCGAAATCAGGCCCTCAATGTTTGATTCTGATGGATATCAAGTTCAATATGTGGCTGAAATTCAGAGCGGTAACTTCCACAGGCAGTCAGTTTTCCATGGTGCTTCAATCATTTATGTTACTTGCACCCTGCTCCATAATGCGAGTTGTATTGATGCCCATTTCCTGAAGTCCTTATCTGTTTCGTCCATAATTTGTCTGGGATCCTGTTGCCTAGGCTTCCGTTGACCAGCACTCTAAGGCTTTTTTCCACTGACCAAAAAACCATGTTATTCTGCAATGTGTCTCAGGAAGTTCTTGGATATGGGTTTGAGTTCACATTTTTTCCAGTTGATCCTACAACCAGTGTATAGCAAGAACTGTATTAGCGAGGTAAGACTGGTATCTATATCCTGAAATGACTTCAAAATAAATCACTCACAATTTACCCTTGCATCGGGTTGTCTTACAGCTGTTTCACCTTGACATAAAAACCTGGTCCTATGCCTACACTTTTGAGTGTCCTAAATAGGAAATCCCATTAAGCAAGGGCAGCTGCTTTTCGGCGTCTTGTAATAATACTACTGTGTCATCTGGGTCGTCTTCAACCTTCCACAAGATGTCTGATAAAAGTCTTAAGTGGTTTCTGAGCGACATATGGGGACTTTGCTAATATTTTTATATCGGTGTTAATCAGTGATATCAGTGAAACTATCAATGAATCTCTACCTGGATTTGTTAACAGTGTCCTTGTACTGCTGCCTTCTCATCTCAAGTAGTGCATCTCTTCTGCTTCTTTAAAACATCATAAAGTACAGATAATATTTGAGATTGGTTAATTCTATAAAACTCCAGTGAAAGACAACCATCACAAACATAAGGTTACTAGGGGCCAGATGTAGGTAGCATTTTGCATAGTGCAAACTGCTAAAATCGCAGTTTGCGCCATGCAAAATGCGCATTGCGATACTCATTCACATTTTGCGAGTCGGTACCGACTCGCAAAATGTGAATGCGACTTGCAAATAGGAAGGGGTGTCCCCTTCCTATTTGCGACTCACACCGCAATGCTAAATTGCTTTGTGACTGCGAATGCGGTCGCAAAGCAATTCGCAGTTACCACCAGTGTCACACTGGTGGTAACCCATTCGCAAAAGGGAAGGGGTCCCCATGAGACCCCTTCCCCTTTGTGAATGTTGCCAGGAATGTTTTTTCAGAGCAGGCAGTGGTCCAGTGGACCACTGCCTACTCTGAAAAAACGAAACCAAATGGTTTCGTTATTTTTTTTGTATTGCAACTCGTTTTCCTTTAAGGAAAACGGGCTGCAATACAAAAAAAATAACTGCTTTATTTAAAAAGCAGTCACAGACATAGAGGTCTGCTGTCTCCAGCAGGCCACCATCCCTGTGAGTGCAGGGAATCGCTATGGGGTCGCAAAATGCGACCCACCTCATTAATATTAATGAGGTGGGTCTTTGCGACCCCATAGCGATTCGCAGACGGTGTCTGAGACACTGTTCTGCATCCGAATTTGCAATTCGGAAATTGCGAGTCGCACTGACTCGCAATTTCCGAATCGCAGATTCGGAAATTGCTACATCTGGCCCCTAGATCTCTTATACATGGTCATTTGACTTTCTCTCAGCCTGTGTTGTGCTGCAAGATGTTGACCTGCTTTTTAACCTTATTTAAAGTGCCCCCATTATGAGCATGGTATGTATATTCCGCTTCATTGGTAAATGGTGTGTTTAAGTCAATTTTTGTGTGTTTTAAAACCCTTCCTAAATCTGGAGGTGGGTGTGTACTGTAGTCAGTAGTTCATTTTCTGATTTTGCATTCTAGGGTGATCTGCTCTTGTCTAAATGGGTGTGTTTGTGTTGTAGCGTTCTTTATCATGTTATCCATCATGGAGCTTTTACTGCAGCGCACAATGATTGTCGGAATATTAAAGAAGTATTGATAATGTCAAGATAAGTGCTTAAATAATCCCTTATTTTTGCTTATTCTTCTAGGAGCTTGCATTTTTCTGTATTCATCAACTAATGATTAGTTGCTGGGAAAACAGGGCCCGGTTCAAGTGTTATTGAAATAGGGCAATTGTCAGAGATCCCACTTTCCAGTATTGATCGGCAGAGTGGACCTAGATATGAAGAAATAATCAATTCTAGAGCCTGTGCTGTGCACGCAGGACATAAACAGGTCTAATTTTGTGTCTTCCTCTATCATTCTAGATACATCTTCTAATGCATCTACAAAGACAAATGGAGACATTGTGTGAGAAGCATTTTCATTAGTTTGTTTGAAGCAGTATCAAGCTTATAGCGTGTATCTGGTCTTGTCTCTTTCTCCAACATGATGCTTGTGTCCAGACTGGGTTCTGATCTCAACATCCTGATCTGAAAATCCCCCAGTTTTCACTTTATCTGTTCAGTGAGCTCTGTGCCGTCCTATCACATCTAACAAGTAACCCTTTGTTTTTTCACTTCAACCCAGAACAATTATTTTATTGCCCGGCGCCCCACAAATCTAGACTGCCCCTGTCATTAACCTGCACTCTCCCACTCAACTGTTGCATAACCTTTGTCCTCCTGCTGTCCAGCCATCCCTGGGGCCACTTGATGCCAGTACTGGCATTTCTGGAGCAAACCCATGTGGACAACATAGGGCTTCAGCATTGCTGTCTTGTCATCCTTGTAGGAAAGTGCCACTGTTGGCATGGTTACCCCACATAACTTTTTGCCTAGTGTTGATGCCAACTTTGATTTAAAGTGTGCTGGGATCCTGTTAACCACACCCAAGCACCAGTGTATTTTCCCAAAATCGGTACCTTTGTTTCCACAATTGGCACACCCCTGGCCCACAGTTAAGTCCCTTGTAAAAGGTACCCATGGTACCAAGGGCCCTGTGGCCAGGGAAGGTCCCGAAGGGCTGCAGCATGTATTATGCCACCCTAGGGGGGCCCTCACCAAGCATATGTTCACTGCCTTGGCAGCTTGTGTGTACTGGTGGGGGGAAAAAGGCAAATTCGACATGGCACCCCACTCAGGGTGCCTTGCCCACAAAACACTGCCTGTGGCATAGGTAAGACACCCCTCTAAGCAGTCCTTACAGCCACAGGTGAGGGCATAGCTGCATGAGCAATATGCCCTACAGTGTCTTAGTCCATTCTTAGACAATGTAAATGCAGTGTAGCCATATTGAGTATATGGTCTGGGAGTTTGTCAGTACGAACTCCACAGCTCCATAATGGCTTCACTGAATACTGGGAAGTTTGATATCAAACTTGTCAGCACAATAAACCCCCACTGATGCCAGTGTTGGATTTATTGAAAAATGCACCCAGGGGGCATCTTAGAGATGCCCCCTGTATATTAACCAAACTGCTAGTGTGCAACTGACCGGTCTGTGCCAACCTGCCACTTTCAGACAAGTTTCTGACTACATGGGGTGAAAGCCTTTGTGCTCTCTGTGTTCAGAAACAAAGCCTGCCCTGTGTGGAGGTGCTTCACACCTCCCCCCTACAGGAACTGTAACACCTGGTGGTGAGCCTCAAAGGCTCCAGCATCGGATTACAGTGCCCCAGGGCACTCCAGCTAGTGGAGTTGCCCGCCCCCCCAGACAGAGCCCCACTTTTGGCGGCAAGTCTGGTGGGAAAATTGGGGAAAACAGGGAGGAGGGACCTCCCGAGCCAGGACGACCCTTAAGTTGTCCAGAGCTGAGGTGTCCACCCCCTTGCAGAATCCTCCATTTTGGTTTGGAGGACAGGGACCAGTAGGATTAGGTTTGTGCCCCCCTCCCCAAAGGGGGTGGGCACAAGGAGAGTGTACCCACCCTCAGGGACAGTAGCCATTGGCAACTGCCCTCTGACCCCTGAAACGCCCCTAAATC
Organism: Pleurodeles waltl; assembly: GCF_031143425.1. Taxonomy (NCBI): domain Eukaryota; kingdom Metazoa; phylum Chordata; class Amphibia; order Caudata; family Salamandridae; genus Pleurodeles; species Pleurodeles waltl. The sequence continues at coordinate 1,114,701,995 of NC_090439.1, read as the reverse complement.
TAGAATTTAAGGGTCTCCCTTAGCCCAGCTCACCAGATTCCTGGTAATCCGTCAAGAATCAATCAATGAATCAATCAAAATATTTCTAGAGCGCGCTACTCACCCGTGAGGGTCTCAAGGTGCTGGAGGGGAATGGAATTCAGGGGGTAGGGCAGGGAGGGTCACTGATCGAACAACCATGTCTTGAGGTTCTTTCTGAAGACCAGGAGGTCTTTGGTTTTGCGAAGGTCGGTGGGGAGGGAGTTCCAGGTTTTGGGGGCGAGGTAGGAGAAAGACCTGCCTCCTGTGGTGGTGCGTTGGATGCGGGGGACTGTGGCTAGGGCGAGATCGGCTGATCGGAGGTTGCGTGTGGGAGTGTGGAAGTTAACTCTTTCGTTGAGGTAGGTTGGGCCGGTGTTGTGGAGAGATTTGGCGTGGATGAGGATCTTGAATGTGATTCTCTTGTCTATGGGGAGCCAGTGAAGGGATTTGAGGTGTGGTGAGATTCATTCATGGCGGGGGAGGCCAAGGACGAGGCGTGCGGCTGTGTTCTGGATTCTCTGGAGTTTGAGTTTGAGTGTGGTGCCGGCGTAGAGGGCATTACCGTAGTCCAGTCTGCTGCTGATGAGTGCGTGGGTGACTGTCTTTCTGGTTTCTGGGGGAATCCATTTGAAGAGTGCGGAGTGTGTGGAAGCAGGAGGAGGTTAGAGCATTGATTTGCTGTGTCATGGAGAGGGAGGGTTCAAGGATGATGCCAAGGTTGCGTGTGTGGTTTGCGGGGATGGGTGCGGGGCCTAGGGTGGTGGGCCACCAGGAGTCATCCCATGTGGTTTTGTTGGGGCCGAAGATGATGATCTCGGTTTTGTTTGAGTTGAGCTTGAGGTGGTTAGTGGTCATCCAGTTGGCTGTGTCGAGGAGAGCGGAGTGTAGGTTGGTTTTGGCGGTGGTGGGGTTGCGGGTGAGGGAGAGGATGAGTTGGGTGTCATCTGCATAGGAGAGGCTACTGATTCCGTGTGCTCGGAGGATGTTGGCTAGGGGGATCATGTAGATGTTGAAGAGTGTGGGGCTGAGAGAGGACCCTTGGGGGACTCCGCAGGTGATCTTGGTAGTGTTGGAGTGGAAGGGTGGAAGGCAGACTCTCTGGGTCCGGTCGGTGAGGAAGGAGGTGAGCCAGTCTAAGGCTTTGTGGCGAATTCCTATGTTGTGGAGGCGTGTGCGGAGTGTGTGGTGGCAGACGGTGTCAAAGGCTGCAGAGAGGTCTAGGAGGATGAGTGCGACGGTCTCGCCTTTGTCGACTTTGGTCCTGATGTCGTCAGTGCATGCGATGAGGGCAGTTTCCGTGCTATGGTTTTTGCGAAACCCGGATTGTGAGGGGTCAAGAGTGTTGTTTGCTTCGAGGAAGTGGGATAGGCGGGCGTTGACGTGCAGAAGGACTGCAAAGCTGAAACCCCAGCAGCGAAGAAGTAAGATGACAACTGACTTGGCCCCAGCCCTACTGGGCTGTATCCTGCTTCAAAGAACCTGCATAAGAACACTGATGCATCCAGCAGGACCAGCGACCTCTGCCAAGCTCCAGAGGACTGCCCTGCACCCAAAAGGACCAAGAACGCCCTTGGACAGCGGCCCGGTCCACGAAGAAACCAACAACAAGGACTCCAGCCTCACTCCGAAGGCGTGAGTACTGACCACTCTGCACCCAACACCCACGGCCCGTGTCCAGGTGGCCCAACCAGCTAGAGAGGATCCCGAGATGATTCTCAGCAAGTGCCCACCCTGGGTTCACCTCTCCACCCATTCACCACGATGCCTGCAGAGGGAATCCTGAGGACCCCCCTGACCGTGAAACCTGTGGACGAAGATATCCGAAGTCTAAAGACACAATGCACCCACAGCCCCCAGGCCTTGGGGAACCCGACTTCCGGTACAGCCTCCCTCCTCCCTGTCCAGCCTGTGGTTTGTCTAAGTCGACCCCCTGGACCTCGCCGGTAGCATCTGAGTGACCTCCGGGGTCCCCTCATAGAGAATCATTAGAAACCCGATGACTTGTTTGAACCCTGCACCTGGCCGCCCCAGTGCTGCTGAGGGTGTATGATTGGTGCCTACATGTGGCCTCCACAATGCTCCTCTAAACCCCCAGGTCTGTCCTCCGAAGTCGCGGGTACTTACCGGTAGGCAGGCCTAACTCCGAGTGCCCCCAGTCTTCATTGGAGCCCATGTTAATTTTGCCTCAACTTTGACCTCTGCACCATACCGGCCCGTGTTGCTGGTGTTGGGTGTTTGCGGCTAACTTGAACCCCAACCTGTGGGCTTCCTAACCCCCAGAGACTGGAACTGTAAGTCAAGTATTTACCTGTACATCGTACTAACTTTTCTTCCCCCCTTTTCTTTTCAAAAACTGAATAATTTATTGATTTCAAACAAAACACTATTGATATATGTGTGAAATACTAATCTATTGACATACTTACCTGCAACTTGAATCTTGTGGCATAGGGCCTCACTTTTCACATACCATCCAAGGAGACGCAATGAACTTAGTGGCCCAAAAACACAACCTGTCTCTTGTAAATGAATTACTTTCTAAAGAACTACAGTTTAAACCAACCTTCAATGGAAGGGGTGCCAACACAGTGATTGACTATATCTTAATGTCAACCTATTTTGCACACTATTTTACTAATTACACAATTCATGACATCGCAATAAGCGACCATTTCCCTCAAAGCCTGGAACTTTCACCAACTCCTGCCTCACAGGCTAAAGCCGGAGAGGTAACGATGGTAAACGTCATTGTACTAGCCCCGGGTAATGGCTACACACTGAGATGGACTCAGATTGACCCACAGGCATTATTGAAACACATACTATCTGAACATATCCAAGCATTCCTTGATTGCCTCAGTGATGATACGGCCCCAGGAGAATGCTCAAGTGCTTTCCTACAGATAACCCATGACGTGAAAGAAGCCCTCACGACCAGGACGGGAGGGGCAGGGGGAAAAAAAAGGGAAACTGGTTGGTTTGATCATGATTGCACGAAAGCGCACACAAGACTAAAAAAATCCCTAAGTGCCCCCACAAGATGCCCGATTGAAATACGTATTTGCAGACAGGCATACAAGACAGCCATAAAAAAGAGGAAACTCGTTTTGAGAGGAAAGTCATGGGACAACCTACACAGAGCTAGTCTCATGAAAGACAACGTCCTCTTCTGGAAAACAATAAATACTCCTGTTCTAGGTAACAATGATACTCCTAGAATGGAAATCGCAATTTCGGAAGAGGACTGGATCACGTACTTTTCTAAGATATACTGCCAATCTAATGACAGAGCCCCTCCGGACCTTTTAAAGGCTCCAGACTCCCAGGAAGTTCCCCACCTAGCAGTATCACCTCAGTTTACCCTAGAGGAGGTAGTGGAAGCTATAAATACAAGTAAAGCTGGGAAAGCGCCGGGGCCCGATGGCGTTCCAATCGATTTATACAAAGCTAACATCTAATTATGGGGCCCTCTATTGATGCAGGTATTGAGGGCTATCTGTACACAAGGCCTTCCACCGACATGGCGTGACTCTATCATTATACCTATGTACAAAAAGGGCGATCGCCTTAATCCAGCTTGTTATAGGCCAATTTCTCTCCTCGATACATCAGCCAAATTAGTAGGGAGAATAATTTTAAATAGACTCCAAACATGGGCGGGAGGAAACAACATCTTATCCCCAGTGCAGTATGGCTTCCGCACAGGACTAGGTACAGTGGAACAGGCTCTTAATTTAACTATTTTAGTGGGGAATTACACGAAAATCAGAGAGGGTAATTTGCACCTGGCCTTCATAGATTTATCTTCAGCATTTGACTGTGTTTTGCACGAGAAGCTATGGGACATTGTAAACAAGAATGGGGGTCGAACCAACAATAGTTCATTTTATAAGGGATTTGTACACAGGGTGTAGAGCAAGAGTAAGGTATGGGATGAGAGGGGAATGTACCAGGCCCTTTGGAATATACAGAGGGGTGCGTCAAGGCTGCGTTCTTGCTCAACTTCTATTCTCATTATATATAAATAACTTAGAAAGCGAACTGATAAGTAAACGCAAAGACCTTCCACAAATAGGCAATCGCCCCGTCCCTGCACTCCTTTACACAGATGATGCAGTACTCATGGCCAGGACACCGCTAGCCCTCCAGAAACTCCTAACCACTTGTATAAATTACATGACAGACCTGGGACTCACAGTCAACCGTTCGAAAACTTTCATAATGAACTGTGGCAGGAAATTGAGCAAGTCCTATAATATTACTATTCACGAGGACAAGGTGAAGATAGCTCCCACCTTCTCATATCTGGGCATAATGTTTGACAAACAGGCCACTTGGGCACATTACGTGAAAACAAAAAAAGATCAGATTATTAAAATAACGGCGGCCTTGAAGATCTTTTCCAAAAAGCTAGGGGGGATTACCCCGTCAAACATGGTAAAGATCTACAAAGCTAAGTGCATTCCGGCGGCTACTTATGGAGCATGTATCTGGTATACCAACTGTTATGCGATTCAGACAGCGGAAAATGATTTCCTCAGACACCTGCTAATGGCACCAAACAGCACATCATCATACATTAGGCACGCGGAACTTGGGGTCCACTTTGTAATTGATCTGATAAAGATACAGCCCCTATTATTATGGCACAAAGTGTGGACCTCTGAGCACACTGAACTAAATAAGGCCATCCTATCCGACTGCATAAGGCTAACACACTCGCTTAGAGTTCCCTGGCTGAGATACATCATGACTTTCTTTAAAAATATGGGTTGCAAAGACTATTACCTAAACCCACAATCATTGGAAAAAATAACCAGGAGAGAATTGAGGGCTTTGACTTGCACTTGTAAGAACAGAGATGGGAAGTGGAATAAAAAAAAAACACTGTAATGTCTAACCAACTAATTCTGTCTACGGATGCCGTCCAGCCTTATCTAGTGAGCGTGGTAAATCCTCGACATCGATTTGTTCTCACAAGATTCCGCTTAGATATCTTCCATCGGCTAGTAACTTTTCCGACCATGAATGACTGGAGTACAATTTTAAGAGCATGTCCTTGTGATGCGAAGGCACCCCAATCCACAATGCACGTGGTCCTCTTTTGTAAATTTCATGATATACATAGAAAACGTCTCTTATTGCCTTTTTTAAGATCGATTAATTTGCGCCAGTGTCGTGACGCGCATTTTAGCTTACAGATTTTATCCTCTATTGAAATGTGTGGAATTTTAGCAAATTTTTTATGCACAGTACTGTCTGTAAGGAAGTCTATGGGTGTACTGGACTAATTTTATTTGAACATTTGGAATCTCCGGTAAACTCCTTACTTTTTGGAAAAAACTGCAAGGAAATTCGATTTTGCACTGGTGTAAATTCACTAAGTTTTATATACCTGTAATTGAATGAATTAAGGATGTGCTCTATTACCTCTCCCTTTTATTACTACTTATTAACTTACTCATACTTATATATTACTAAACGTGCTATTACGTGATACTTTTATGGCTTGTTGAAAGCCGAATAAAGTTGTTTGACTTGACTTGAATCTTGTGGTTCTAGAAATAAATTAAGAAAATATATTTTTGCTTTATAAAAACCATTGGTCTGGAGTTATGTCATTGAGTATGTGCTTCTTTTATTGTCTGTGTGTGTACAACAAATGCCCTCTGATAAGCCTAACTGCTTGAACACACTACCATAAAAGAGAGCATTAGTATTATCTACTTTAGCCTCTGTTAAACCTCTGGTGAAACCCTGGACTCTGTGCACACTATGGCCCATATTTATACTTTTTGACGCAAATCTGCGCCAAATATTGGCTCTAACCTGACTTGCGCCATTTTTTGACGCACAAACCCCATGGAAATGACTCCTGTCTTAGCAAAGACAGGAGTCATGGCCCCCTGCCCAGTGGCCATGCGCAGGAGTCCCAACACATCCACGTCCCAACATATAAAAATTTGTTTTCCACTTAATAACTAGAAAATTACTGAACGAATTCAGACCAAATTACAAAAGGTTGCTTTCTGGACCAGGACCTAGCTGTCAGCCGAATTTGGTTTAAATCCGTCCTGTGGTTCAGCCGCTATTTCTGTTCAAAATCCCTATGGAAAAATGAATGGCGAAAAAGCGTTTTGGGACCCCTCTTTTTCTTGGGCCCCGCTTGACGGATCACCCTGAAACTTTCCAGACAGCAGCTGAAGTACGCATCATATTTTCTTGGGACATTTCATGAAGGTTCATCAAGTGATGCTGAAGTTATTAGCGAAACAAAAAAAAGTTTTTCCTATAGAAACTAAGTGCTAGTGGCAACTGCCACTAGGTAATATGTATATGTATATATGTATATATATATATATATATATATATATATATATATATATATCTCCACACACACAAACACACACATATACATACATATTTACTTGAAAAAACAAAAGTTACATGGACGTTATAGTTAGGCTTACATTTTAAACGTACAAAACCATAGAAATTCACCTGTTATAGTTATCGCAAGTAAGTATAACTCGTGCCCAAAGGTGACTATAACTTGTGTCCCCGCCATGCACAGTTTTTTGTAAATTTTTTGACTGCAAATACTACAGTTATTTTATTAAAGACGTTATCAAAGATTTTATGGGTGCCGTAATTTGTGGGGTGATTTGCAGTGCATGCACAAGCTGGTCATTTTTTGCGAAGTCCACGCAGCCGAAGATATCCAAATTTATTTTCCCTTTAATTCTTCAAAACTACTGAACAGATTTACAACACATAAGCAAAAGAACAATCTGTGTACCAAAAGCTAGTTTTCTGTCAAATTTGGTGTAATTGCATTCAGTGATTTGGGCTGTAGTCGTGTTCAAAGGTCCCAAGGGAATTAACATGGGAAATGCAGCTTTTTTGACCCCCCTTTTTTCTCAGCCCCCACTTGACAGATCACCCCAAAACGTACCATGCACAACAAGAATCACTGGAACAACTGTTATGGTAAGTTTAGTCAAGATACGTCAAACGGTGCTAAAGATGTAGGTAAGTCAGAAGCGCTTTTTCTATAGAAACATGCTTAGAACTATATAGCTCTACATAGGTTTCACTTAAAGCTTGACCTACAAATTATGAAGTGACTGACCAGCAGTGTTCCCTCCTCATGCTACTCCAACATAATATTCTGCAACTGAACAAAATTGTTCCACCAGTTACACACTACAGAACCCATAAGAAGGGAAATTATAACATTCCAAGTCCCCATAGTCTTCCTGCTCTCTTACCATCTTATTGAAAAACACATAGCATAAACATTGTTTTTTTTTGTTTAAGGTTAACTTTATATGCTACATACACTTAAAAATAAAAATATTAATTTGGACAGGGCAAAATCTACTGCAAGAAACGAAGCTAAACATGCAAATGAAATGTGAATGTTGAATACTCAAGGAAGGTTGAGACCCTATTTATAGACCGCAAAGAGCAGCCCCTGGACCAGAAAGTGCAATAGACAGGGACACTGGTGGAATTGGAGATGTTAAGGGTTGCAAGTCTTCCCAATAATGTCACAAAAGCTTCTGAAGAGATCAGCTCCTGTCTTGACAAATGAGCCTGAAATACAGTCAAGCCTTTTCTTTGCTATCTTAGGTTAAGTGGTTATTTGAACATCAGAATCGCTCTTGGGGACACTATTGGACACATACCCCGACTATAAGACTATTTCAGCTTCACAAAATATTCGGAGCTTGAGTCACAAAAGTGTAAGTTTACCTTTGTGAACCTGACCCTATGTGTGCATTTAAGAGAGCTTAAGATGAGAGTTGAGGTCTGCTCTTCGCTACACATAAAAACCCCTTTTCATTCAAAACAGCACATAGCACTGATCACTTATTGTAATGACAGCAGAACTGCTATTAATTGAATGTCATGCATGGATTGGAAGAAAGTAAGACTTTTTTGTGACTTAGTTTAAGGTATCTGCATGTTTTGTCAGTGTGCATTGTTGTGTAGGGAAGGGCCAAAAAGAAATCTTCCTGAAGGACAAATAAACTGCTGAACATGTGCTATGTTTTTTAAGTGTATTTAGATTTTGTTCTAAATGTGGTGATTCTTTTTCTTAACTTATTGTGACCAAGTTATCTTTTGTATTGGCCTCCGTCTTCTATATTTTATGACTCTGGTCATGCAGTGTTACCGTTTTGATAGCAAACACATGTTTTACCTCAAATAAACCCATCTTTCCTTAGTAAAAACTAAAATTGGAAGAAAATAATGAGGAATGAGTTCAATAATGCGAGCTCTAAGGGATGCTTCTTTTCTTCAGCTAGATGACAACTTTTATATGGAACTAAATTGTTCAGGACATTAAATAGGAGGTGTTCTATTATTTAACAACCGATCCTCTGATACTTAAAGGTACAAAGATTGGGTATCTTTTTACATGCTTCTGACATACTTATTTTCCAAATGGTATTGCAAGCTCCTGTCTTCCCTACAAATTCTGTCCTTCGGTTTCTTTGGAGACACATTTTCAGACCTGGCTCCATTCTGCATTGTGATGTAAATGTGCTGTAGACCAATCAGTGCCTCACTGCATCTATGATGTCATGTGGGTCCAGGAACCATTTCTTCACTGTCATTGCATGGACATGCTCAGTGGAGAAAGGACAAACTTTTACTTGTCGTATACCATTTTGGACTACTGTTGACCCTTTGAACAGACCCTTTGAACAGGAGGAGTAAGGAGTAAATTGTTCTGGGGAAACATCACAACATCTTTCCCTCCTGAAGGAAATGGACAAAAAATCGGTAAGTTATGGCTAGTAAAATGCATTTAACATTATCAATTTAAAGACTGATTTTAGAGTCCAGAAAGGGTGTTTATAATCGATTACTAGTGAATTAGGGATGGTTTTTGTCCAGGTTTCCTGTAATATAAAAGAGGAGGCACCCCCAAACCCACACAATCATCTATAAACTATGTTATTATGGCTGTCAACAAACATTTATTCAAACCAGCTCAATGGCACTCATTTGATCAACCTCAGTAGCATGAAACACCGATTGTGTCTATTGCCTTAAAGTGTGGGGAAAGTGCATGCAGCATCACCATTTCTTGTTAACTTTTCAACCTTAAAACAATTGAAACATTCATGAAACTGTAAATTTTAATTGTAACGTAAGCCACGAATAGCATCCACTCTACTTACACAGTTAGGGCAAAGAGGCAATAAAATATTAAACTTTCCTTGTATAATATACAAACATTTACCTCCTCCCCCCAGCATGTGTGCATGTGTGTGTGTGTGTGGAGGGGAGGGGGATGGAGGGGTGTGGGGAATTGAATCATCTCTTGAAGTTGTTGACATTTGCTTGCAGACATTTTCCTAATCATTTGTGAGTTTAATGCCTCCAAACGTTTTTCAAAGAGTTAAAATCTATTGTTGACAGGGGCATAGCATCACGTGGGGGTGTTTGGGGTGTGGCATCCCCAAAATAAATGCATTCTTTGCTTTGCAGTTGGCTCTCTGGGCCTTCATTTGGGTCTGCTATGTCTGTGTTGTTTTTTCTTGTCATCCTGATTTTACTAAGAGGTTTTATTTTGTTCATTTCTTTAGCCAGGAACTTAAGCATATTTCTAACCGGTTTTCTAAAAAGGTTGTGAATCTGCACCATAAGAGTGCTCCTTGAATGGAAGCAAACTTTCTAATGCTTGGAATTGACAAACATTGGCAGTAGTAGGCTTGAAAAGCTGTGATAGTCACGCATACTATTGCCAATCTCACAAGCAAAAGGTGAAGGGTCGAATGCTTTCAAAAAGTCTCACCACTATCAATCGCTGAAGGTAGCATTCCAGTCCATCATTTTTCACCCTCTGTGCCAATCTAGATGGAGGGCAGGATCTAGGGTTTGGCAGACAGAGTAAAGGCAGTGACTGATGGTAAAAGCTATCTGACAGTCGATTCTAAATAGGGTGGACAGTTTAACGGCTTACCCCTGATGGCCCCTGCTCCGTATGGAGAAGTTTTTTGCCATCAGCGTAAAATTTGCAGTCTGCCTGACCCAAACTCTAGTGCCTTGGGCCTTGAGGTATGTGGACAGGGTACTCCATTGAAATCAAGTACCCTGCCCTCCAAGTTTAAATCAGTCTCGGAGGTCCACCTGATGACCGTTAAATGGCCTTCCTGACATGTACCAACCCTACTTTGAGAGCCTGTACCCTTTGAGCGAATCGCAAAATAGGGTCTGGGATTCTGTATTAGGAAAGGAGTTTTAAAGGCGTCCCTTCCTAATAGCGACTCGCAGGGCCATGTATGAATGTTTTGCGACTGAGATGAGGTCACAAAACATACGTAGATTACCACCAATTGGTGGTAAGCCATTCACAAATGGGAAGGGGTCTATAAGGGTCCCCTTCCCCTTTGTGAATGAGGCTACCAAAAATTTTTCAGAGCAGGAATTGGTCCCACCAAGGACTGACATTTCTTAAAAAATGAGAACAAAACTTTTCATTTTTTTGTTTTAAACACATACAATTTTCCTTTAAGGAAAACGGCCTGCATTTAAAAAAAAAAAGATTTATTTAAAAAGCAGTCACAGATATGGTGGTCTGTTGACCCCACCAGGCCAACATTCCTGTGAGTGCCAGCCATTCCCAATGGGTCACAAATTGCAACTTGCCTCAACAAGGCAAGTCCCCTGAGACCATTTGGGAATCGCGAACAGTGCCTCTGACACAGTTGCACATCGCATTTTGTGACTTCCTAATTGCATGTTGCAAAATGTTGCAATTAGGAAGTTGCAAATCCATGCAATAGTACATGTGGCCCTATGTGAAGGGAAGAAAAAATGCATACATTTAGGTAAGAGGCAAGGTAGAAGGATAGGTTAGAAAAGTGATTGATGTCCAAATATCTCTGTAGCCTGCTAGTCAGATATCTGAATGAAGACAAATTCATGCATCTTTTTCAGTGATACAAATGAGTAATTTCGCTTTAGGTTACAGTAACCTCTTGAGTTTTTTCTCTTGTTCTCTCGCTCTCACACACACACACACACACACACATAAAAAATGTGTTATGCTCATCAGAGTGCACAATGGCACAGAAATATGTGAGTTATTACTACCACAAAAACGTGTGTAATACTTATGAGCAAATAAATAAGGAAACACTCTAACAATGTTACCATACATTTTTCTTCATTTGAGCAACGGTCCCAATCATGAGCAAATTTAGAAGAGTGATGGTAATTCTGCCATGACAAATTCCTTCATGTTTTAGCACAAATCTCTAAATGAGGCAGAAATTGTCACAGATATTTATTCTTATTGAACTTGTATGAAATATTCTTATTTTCCCTTTTACTGCATTGATCTGTAAGTCTTTATCTAAGTGTATTAACTGGTTGAACTTAACATCGGTAAGACTAGTTTGGATGAACCATGACAGTGCTTATCAGTTCACAATTACTAATGTGGAAGGTCTCTATAAATTGGAAGTGCTGGAGCAGAATTCACAGTGCCGAGCCTCCTCTATACCATTCTGCTAGTGAAATGAAGTCATGTGTCATTGCTGCAACACCTGCAACATTGTTTAAAATATGTTGGGTGACGCATTCTCCTTGGCGGAGTACCCTACAGTCCAACTTGTCCCCTTCAACTTCTATGTGAAGCCGCCTGGTACTCTACTCACCCTCAACAGTTCAGAATCAGCCAGTACACTGACAACATAAAACTATTGGAAGTTTCATCTTCAGAAATCCAGTGCCTCTAACGCAGCATGGGCCTCATTGAGACCTGGATGTTCAGCACATTGTAGGAAGCTGGCCTGGTGTGTGGTGAGTACCTATGGTGTTATCACCTTTTACCAGGTCCAGGTATCCCCTATTAGTGAAGTGTAGGCAGTGACTAGGAAGCCAGGGCTCTCTAGAGGTAGCTGTGGATGAGCAGCCAAGTCTTAGCTAGGATACATGCAAAGTTTATGCAATACCACTGCAGTCAAACAGCAATTACACGAAAGAACCAAACAGTTTTACAAAAATAAAGGTACTTTATTATAGTAACTCAAATACTAGAATACTGAATAGACAATTGCTCAACTGGAGGTAAGTAAACACACTATTATATACACTTTAGCTATCAGTAAATTGGCTAGTAAGCAATAAGCATTGGAAAAAGTAATAGCAAATAGTGCAGGCCTTAGGGGGACCAAACCATATCCTAAAAAATGGTATGTGAAAGGCAGTCCCCCACCCAAGGATGTGGAATCAGGAGAGGGGAACTGGAGGAACTAGGAACCCCAAAAGGTAATTACCAGTGTGACCCCCAGCAACCAGGACAGCAGAGGTAAGTACCTGGTTTTCCCCAAAACCAACAGGAGGACTTTGGAAAAGAATTGTGCAAGACCTAACCAAGACTGGAAGAACCCAAAGGTGGATCTTGACAGAAGAGGACCTGCAAAGGAAGGGGACCAAGTCCAGTTTGAGAGAGAGTGTCTGGTTGTGGCAGGAGCCACTACCCACCCTTCTGTGGGGGCAGGACCAGGTCGACAGTGAACAAAGAAGGTCAGCAGTGCAGCACTGGAGATGAAGAGGAGTCCCAAGAGTGATGCAAGTGATGTCCCATGTCGACAGTCGAGATGCAGTCAGTCAGTGGTGCTGGAAAACCACCAACAAGCCTTGGCACATGCAAGAGACAGAGAAGGAGGTTTGCAAGGCTGAAGAGGACCAGCAAGGTCCAGGGGGACTCGACCCAGGGAGGGGAGTCCAGGGAGACCCTCAGCATCTGGGAGAGTCATAAGAGGAGGAGGCAGCCCCCACAGGTAACCCACTGGCAGCAGCCACAGGAGTTACAGTGAGGCCCACTCAGCACACCTGAAGACAAGTCCCACGTTGCTGGAGCAGCAGGCAGGAGACTGTGCTTTGCAGAAAAGAGTGCTGGGCACCAGGGCTACAGGGAGCATGAAGATCCCTTGGAGGAAGAGCAAATCAGCCTTGGTAGCGGCAAGAGTCACAGTGCACAGGGGAACTGTTCTGCTAGGAAAGGCAAGGGCTTACCGTCTTCCATGTTGGGCAGCTTGTAGAGAGGACCAAGTGGACCATTCCAGACCACACCTGTGATGCAGGATCCATGCAGTTATGGAGGAGAGCAGATCCACGCAGCCGGTCGTCATTGCAGTTGGTGTCTGCAGATGCAGGCGAGTGATTCCATCACTCCAAGGGAGATTCCTTCTTACTTTGTGTGCAGGCTGAAGGCACATTGCCCCCAGAGGATGCGCAGCTGGGGAAATGTTGCAGTTGCTGGAAGGAGCCAGAGAAATAATGTTGTACCGTGGAGTTGTCGCTATATTTGCAGATTGTCGGTTCCTGGAGGGTCCAGTTGCAGTCCCAGTGGCCAGAAGATGAAGTAAACGATGCAGAGGAGTCCTGCTGGAATCTTGCATGTCGAATCTGAGGACCCACCCAATAGGGAGATCCTAAATAGCCCAGGAAGGGGGATTGGACCCCTAACATGGTGACCACCTATCAGAAGGGAGCTGTGATGTCATCTACCTGACCTGGCCACTCAGATGCTCCCGAGCACCTCTGCCCACATTGCATTCAAGATGGCAGAATAAAGTGACCACCTGGAGGATCTCTGGGCACCATTCCTGGTTTGGTGATGGACAGGGGAGTGGTCACTCCCCTTTCCTTTGATCAGTTTTGTGCCAGAGCAGGACTGGGGGTCCCTGTCCTGGTGCAAACAGGTTTATGCAAGGAGGGCACCAAATGTGCCCCTCAAAGCAAACTGGTGGCTTAGGAAGGTTACCCCTCCCAAGCCATGTCACACCTATTTCCAAGGGAAAAGGGTGTTGCCTCCCTTTCCCACAGGAAATCATTTGTTCTGCCTTATCCTGCCTGAGCTGGTAGCAGCAGGAGGGGAAAAACCTTTCTGAGGGTTGACAGCAGCATGAGCTGCCCAGAAAACCCCAGAAGACTGATAGGAGCAATGCTGCGGATCCTCTAAGGCAGTGGTTCCCAACCTGTGGTCCGGGGACCCATTGGGGTCCGCGAAGGCTCCTCAGGGGGTCCGCGACTACTTAGAAAATTAAATAATATTAACAGATTAGGTCCCCAGCTTACAGTAACGTCTCATTAAGGGGTCCCCGAATTCCAATAATGATTCAGTGGGGGTCCCCGGGTCCAATAATAATAAAGTGGGGGTCCACAGAAGTCAGAAGGTTGGGAACCACTGCTCTAAGGAGCCCCCAGAATGCATGGAATCATACAACCAATACTGGCAACAGTATTGTGGTATGAATCCAACATATTTGATACCAAACATGCACAGGTTCAGAGTTACAATTATGTAGCCCAGTACATGCGTAAAATGGCTTCCCCACACTGACGAAGTCCAGTGTAATGGAGCTGGAGTTCGTAGGGGCACCTCTGGTCATGCAGGGGTGCCCTCACACACAGGTACCTACACCCTGTCCTCTGGGCTAGGAGGGCCTACCAAAGGGGTGACTTACAGTGACGTGGTGCTGTGACCTGTAGTGAAAGGGTGCATGCACCTTTTCACGCAGGCTGCAAAGGCCGGCCTGTAGACACATTGTACATAGGCTCCCATAGGTGGCACAATACATGCTGCAGCCCATGGGGAACCCCTAGTGGCCAAATGCCCTGGGTGCCTAAGTACCATATACTAGTGACTTAGATGGGGGCATCAGTATGCTAATTGGGGGCGTGCAAAGTCCTAAGCAACCAAATTTAGAGGGAGAGAGCACAATCACTGGGGTCCTGGTTAGCAGGATCCCAGTGAAAACAGTTAAAACATATTGATAGCAGGCAAAAGTGAGAGTAACCATGCCAAAAAGAGGGCACTTTCCTACACACACATATTATTCTGGCAATTCACCAAGAAAAGCAAATAGCAGCACCTAGCTGAACTATATGAGCCGAGTTCAAAACCCAGGTTTCACCGAATGCAAAGCCACTTCGATTTAGTCTCAACACTCACCTCACCCTGAAGGAACATACCGCAGAGAAATCCAAGATGTACTTATACCAGATATCCGTACTAATGAAGTGAAAGCATTAATTCGGAAAGTGACTTCAGAACTGCAGATCAAGCCCTTGTACTTTTGTATCTGCATATTGGCAATGTCTTACACCAACACTATGCAGACTCCATATAAATTGGCTTTTAGGGAATTATATGTCACTTCTGTGAGGAAGAAAGTATTAAGAAGGCATCTACAATCTGACGAGAACCATGGGCCAGATGTACAAAGCATTTTTCTAGTCGCAAACTGTTTGCAATTAGAAAAATGCTTTTGAGGATGTACAAAGCCCAGACTGAGATTTAATAACTTGTTACTGAATCGCAATTTGGGTTTTGCGATTCAGTATTAGGAAGGGGCATGTCCAGGGCGTCCCTTCCTAATACCGAATCTAAACGGTATATATGATTATTTTGTGACCATGAATGCGGTCGCAAAACAATTGCCGTTACCACCAATTTGAAATTGGTCCTAACCCATTCGCAAAGGGGAAGGGGTCCCCAAGGAACTCCTTCCCCTTTGTGAATGCATGCAAAAACGTTTTTTAAGAGCCTGGCATTGGTCCAACAGACCACTGCCTACTCTTAAAAAATGAAACTGAAATGTTTCCTTTTTTTCTTTTTAAACGCAGCCTGATTTCCTTTAAGGTAAACGGGCTGCATTTAAAAAAAAAGATTGCTTTACTTAAAAGCAATTGCAGACATGGTGGTCTGCTGACATGCGCAGGCCACCATCCCTGTGATTTTTGCGATTCCTGGTGGGTCGCAAATTGCAAACTACCTCATTAATATTAATGAGGCAGGTCTATTTGCGACCCACCTGGGATCGCAAAAGAAGCTCAATGGAGTTTCTTACATTTGGAATTGGGATTCCCTAATTGCGATTCACATGGAATCGCAATTCCACATATTCAGACATGTGGCCTCAGGTCTGTTAAGTGCTTCACCTCAGTGCATTGTAAAACACGAGCCCATATTTGAGAAAAAGAGCTGATGTGCCACTTTTTCTGCACCTCCCTACCAGCACCTAACAACACATGGATGCGCCGTATTTGTAATACGGTGCACCAAGGTGGTCATTAGCACAACAGCGTAATAATGTTTGACTCTATTGTGGCGCTTTGCTACACTAGTGTGAAAAATGTTGACATTAGTGTAGCAAAGTGCAAGTAGGCCCATAGATTTGGAAGCGACATTTTAACGCCTGCTCTGAGCAGGCATTAAATATGATGCAAAAAATGGCACAGTGAAATCTGTTAAATTTCACTGCGCCATTTCTGCAGGCCTCCCAGTGCTGGAACGCCCCCCCCCATGCATACAATATGCCTGGTGCAGGCATAATGTGGCACAAGGTTTACAAGGTGACGCATTGCATGCATTGCTCCACTTTGTAAATATCGTGTGGGGAAAAAGCCACTTTAGCGCTGGCTTAGTGCCAAACAAAATACGCTATGGCGGCGCTAAGGTGGTGCTAGGGGCCCTTAAATATGCCCCACAGGGTACAGTTGGACAAGGAAATCCCTCACTGACAGTAGCTGCAACACCTCCTTTGTGCTCGCAGTGAACCAAGGCGGTTGTTGCAGGTCAAAGGTAGCATGAACAGTGACAGCGCAGATTCAGAATACTACCTGGCGCACTGAATGTCAAAGTCAGGTTTTTTTCTTTGAGGTGGAATGAACACCATGGATTTTTAAAGAGGGGCACAAATATATCGAAAAATGCTTTCCCCAGGATGGTCAGACTTATATAAGGAAGAGCTAGGAAGAGCATGTAGTATTACAACACACTTCATTTATTTCTAGGGTCGAGCTCAAAGCTCTCCATCCCTGGTGTAATCTCTCTGTGGGCTTGTAACCACGCCCATGTCAAACCCATCAGTTTGGTTGGTTCGTGGGCTTGCCTTTTAAAATTAGCTTAATTTAATTAGTGAAAGGCATGCCTACGTCATGCCTTTTCTGGTGTTTAGCTCTCCTTGAGCACACCGGTAAACTACTGAAAACAGACGAGGCTCTGTCTTTTTTAGTATGGTTTCTGCACTATTTTTTCCCTTTATTTCGTAGGTAGCACGATCTTGCTTGGCAGTAGTAGAGCGCTTTGCATGACATCAACCCTGTTACATGGATAATTGCACATTTGCCGATAACATGGATAACTGCACTTTTACCTAATACATGGATAATTGCACTTTTGCCAATACGTTTCACTGCGAGAGAAGTTCTGTTTCCTTTTGTGTGTTTACTTTGTGCTCATGGTGGCCGTCGGCTCGCTTATGTGAAGCTGTTTTACTTTTCAGTTTATGTGGCAAGAAAAGCCCGGTTAGGAGTTTACAAAGCTAATAGCTTCAACTCGAGAAAACGCGAGACCCGTTGCATTGCAAATGCTAGTTTTTCTTTGCACTCAATGGCCATTTACTACATAAATTTTAGCCTAGCAGGTTGGATCATTTCCTTTGTGCATCATTCCTTTGGTCGCTTGATCTGTGTGTTCATTTCTCCTCCCTGTTGTTTAAGAGTAGTTTGGTGCTTCGCTGTTTTAATATCCAACCAAGATTTCTAGGATTTCCAGTCAGAACACTATTGATCGGGCTATGGGGTAAGAAGGGTCAAACTGTGGTGCTTGTGTCCTTTTACTCCTGCTGTCCCGGGGCCCAATTTACTATGGGCCCTGAGGAACTGGGCCAAATGCTACCCATTCAGGACTCGAGATATTACATCAGTCGAGCAGTCCAAGGCTCTTCAGAGAGAGGTAGGAGTAAGATGTGTAAACTCATTATTCAAAATACTCAGTGAGCCCAACAAGTTGAGTATCTAGTTTAAACTGACTTTGTGTAATAGAGCAGCATTTATTAAACATGCAAACACAACACACTAAATAAACCTTACATTCATCCCCCACGGCTAGCCCCTTAGCACTGAATAGAGCTGTGACACTCCCAAACACTCCATCCCCGATGGATTTCGGGAGGTGATCCACTAGCAGTGCACATCGAGGTCTGGCTTCGGCCTTGAAACTTCAGCTCCCCAGACTGTAAATCATTGAGCTTGAACAAGTTTCAAAAGGGCCTGTGGCAATACTCCAGTCTTACCCAACCGCGGACTTCAAAGAATCTGGGAGCTTAGGCATTTCCCCACCCTCCAACAATGAGTAGTTCCCACCGCATCCTCCTGTGGATGACAGAAATGGTTTCCAGGTGCAGCAGCTCCTTTGCGGATCTTGATGGCTAGCTGGTGAGGCATCCGTGATGTGACAGAGCAACTGCTGGTGTTGTTGCCGTGTCCCTCTGTTGTTCGTGGGGCCTCCTCCTCTATGGGTGATATCCTCAATGGTCCTAGGGGCCATCTCAAGTTTTCTGGGGGCTGGTGTTGTGGGCAGCGGTCCCCACCATGTCAGATCTTCTAGGTGATGGCCCCACAGATTTAGTAGTGATGGGGATGGTCCTGACAATCTCAATGGCCCCCTTCTGGCATACAGAGGTCACATATATATGCAATGACGCCAATGAGATCTCCAATGACATCAGTGACGTAGGGCGATGGCCTACAACTTCATGGCTGATGGACAGTTGTAGCGACTCCTTCAAGAAAGAAGACAGTTCCCTCTCAACACTGGGTTCAAGGGGACCTTACTCTTTCCTCACTGGGATCCAATTTACTGGCATCCCTGCTGGTCATTGCTCCCTTCAGACTCTCTTCTCCTCCTCACAGGTCTTGGCAGGTCAGCAGAAGGCTTGTGCTCCAGGTACAGGACAAGTGTTTTAGGCTCCTGGGCATTGGCCCCTCCTCCACCTGGGAGACTTACAGACCATAGTCCCCAGTCTTGGATGCAGCATCTTGAAATCTTGATTACCTCCTTTCTCTTGATGAAGAGGGCTGCTGAACAATTTGTGAGTCTCATGCCCTCACCTTTATAGTCCAACTCCAGACACAAATGTGCATTGCCGTCTGATAATTTGAAATTTAGGTTGTGGTGTCAGCTCCTTTGAAATGATCTCTCTTCCGCACTGCCCTTTGTGAAAGGGATATCCTGCCACAGCAGTTCTGATTGACACATAACACAGGCCAATGGAGTAACCGGGGAATCACACCTGGCTTTCAGCCTCCAAGAAAGTATGCCCAAATTGTTTAAAGGCCTAATCCTTCCTGTCTACCAAGATTCCCTGAGCCACAGTGCCAATCCTACCAGTTCCACCATCTCCCTGAGAATGAGTCACTGCCCCACTGACCATGAACACTTCCTGAAATCAAAAGAGATGTGCAGAAAGGATGCTCTGCTCCCTTTCCTTAACCCCAGCTCTCAGGAGTGTTAACAATACATGTCTAGTTTCTTTGGGTTGCAGTTCTCATTCCCAGACTGCTTTCCAGGCCATGGGATTTTCAAAATAGAACTCACTGGCCTTCATTTAATGTACCGTGCCTAGGCACTAAGATGCATCCCAGCATGAACACAAAAGTATCATGTCACCTCATGACACCCAACTCATCCTCTCGCTCACAGACAACTCCACCACCACCAAAACCAACTTCCACTGATACATGACAAGCATCGTTGACTGGATGAAAGAGAACTGCCTGCATCTGAACACAGACAAGACTGAAGTTACTGGATGAAAAAGAACTGCCTGCATCTTAACACAGACTAGACTGAAGTTCTGATCTTCAGGAAGAGCTGCAACACATGGAATGGCTCCTGGTGGTCTTCAAAACTAGGACCTGCACCCACTCCCTCCAAACATGCCAGAAACCTTATAATCATAATTGACCAAAGGCTCACAATGAAATCACAGATTAACACTGTCTCCTCCATCTGCTTCTTTCTGAACATGTTGCGTAAAACCTTCAAGTGGCAACCCCCAAATATGAGACTCACTATGGCACAGGCCCTCTACACAGAAATCGCCTCAGAACTCCTACAAAGCCTTCAGACCATACAGAATGCCACAGCCAGACTCATCCTTGACCTTTCCTGATGATCTCACATCACACCACGCCCCAAGCAACTCCACTGGCCCTCTGTGCAGAAGACCCATGCTGACCCATGTACACAAAGCTCTACACAACCAAAGACCTTCCTACATTAACCACTGCTTGAATTTCAACCAACCGTCAAGAAGACTATGCTCCACCTCCCTATCATTTCCCCACACTCCACGCATCCACAGAAGCAGAAGTGGAGGATGTGCTTTCTCACACATAGCAGCAAAAACCTGGAACACCCTCACAGCTCATTCCCGGACCATCCTCTCTCATTTGGCAGAGCCCTCAAGACCTGGCTAGTCGAATGAGTCACTGACACCTGCAAGCACCTGGATACCTTTTTGGGTGATTAGTCGTGATTTACAAATACTGTTTAATAGATTTTATTGTTTGATGTACTGTCTGGAGCTAAATAGGATCCATGCAGGCCAAGGGTGAGT
Organism: Pleurodeles waltl; assembly: GCF_031143425.1. Lineage (NCBI taxonomy): Eukaryota > Metazoa > Chordata > Amphibia > Caudata > Salamandridae > Pleurodeles > Pleurodeles waltl. The sequence continues at coordinate 1,114,681,533 of NC_090439.1, read as the reverse complement.
TAAATACTCAGTCACAGACGTTTGCATGAGTGGGTCAGTAGGCCCCACTCCAGTGACACAGGTTAAAAGGCCTGTTCTCATGACTTATTACAACTGAGCACAAAAACTTATATCCTGCCACCACTGTGTTCGTGTGACTCAACTCTGTTTAGGAGCAGTTGCCCTATACCTTCAAGAGGGCAATGCTTAGTGCATCCCTCTCAGTTTAAACTGACTGCATTACAGTGACACAGGCCTAGGTCATGGTGTACATGCATGATCCGTGTTCGCCCATGACAAAAATCATTACCATGGGTCCAGATAGCCATGCAGCTGGAGCACTCAGATCAGGGTCACTCATCCATTGCCCAGCATTGCCAAAGGAGATTTATTTACCCCATTGTGTTTTTTTATCCCGTCAGTCACCGTGTTAAGGAGGTATTTGCTGCCTTCCGCATATATTATTCTTTGAAGGGTCGCATTGTGGTTACTAGGAAAGGTCACTTTTTTCTTGTACCATCTACAAGGACACCACATGGATATTCTCAGCATCTAGTCCTCCACACAAGGAGTGTGGTTGCTGCTTTACCAGGGCTTACACCCCAGTCAACCAACACAATTTTTATACACTGTCCTCCACACATGTATGCCATAGCATACCTTTCTAAGGATCTGAAAAAATATGGCCTCGCTTCGATTAGACTGGTTCCTACTGCCAGTCCTCACCATCGTCTAAACAGCTGCCTAATCATCTACAATGCCATCATTAGTGACATGTCTGCCTGTCTGGCTCACAAGCTCACCCTTACAAGTGGTTCTCCGCATAATCACAGTGTATAAAATTGTGTTGGTTGACTGGGGTGTAAGCCCTGGTAAAGCAGCAACCACACTCCTTGTGTGGGTAAGGCATAAATAAACCCCAAATTAACCTTTGCGTAGCCCCCCTGGTAGCTAGGCACAGAGCAGTGAGGCTTAACTTAGAAGCAATGAGTAAAGCACTTATGCATGACACAATATAATGTAGTCTAAATAACAAAGGGTGGGGTTTTTACTTTAAGTCCACAGCCATTTCTGATTTGTTTGTAAGATCCTCACATACCCTATTGGTGCCATGCTTCATTATCGGATTTCATCCTGGTCCCTAAAAAACAGCACAAGCTTGACCATATTTCAGGGAGCAATTTGGATAATATCCTACCAGGTTTGTTAAAAATACCTTGGAACACCTAGGCATCCCTTTCTTAATGATGTTCCTTGTATGATTAAAAAAAGGTGGAAGGGAGGGGTGCCCCTGGAGATAATGGTCCTACATCCTATAAATAATCAACATGTTTCAGCCCCAAGCAGTTGGCCAAAGGGTTCAGGGCTTTCTTCAGGACTAAGTCAATTGTTGTGCCACAGTGTAGTGTCAATTTTAATTCTATATCAGCCTAACTGCTAATGCAGTCAGAATACACATAACGTACAACACATATAAAGCATGCAACAAAGTCTGGATTCCTGTTTCATGCAACAGTTTCACCTCAGGATCTGTACAAAAAAAAATGTGATGGATGTGTATATAAAAAGGATTATTTTGAGCTTGTCAGAGCATCATCACCTCAGTCTGTGAGAAAAATAGGCCATTGACTAATGAGGTAAGGGCCTTATGTAGATCTTGTCAAATAAGTTAGTCAGTCACAACGGTGACAGATATCTCATCTGCCAAAATACAAATCCCATGATATCCTATGGGAATTATATTTTAGCGGACGGGATATCAGCCATTATTGTGATATAGTAAATCGGCTGCCAAGATCTAAGTCAGGCCCTAATTTGTGTTGGGAACCAAACTAAATATGCCATTCTTGGCGTGTTGTTTCAAACTGGTGTAGTTTCTTCTCATCTGTAGCCTGTGAACGTTTTTCAACACACAAACACACATGACATCTAATTGCATGGAAAAACAATCTGTGTTCGGAAGGCAAAATTATTGGTGCATAGTTCAAAGATGTTAGAACAACAACAGTGAAGCACCTACCATAAAAATTAATTAAGTAAATATACATGGGACAAATGAGGGGCATGCCCTTGTAGTCACACCCTACATGGAGTAAAAGTATTTGAGAAACACTTCAAAGAGTAACACAGTGAAAACACAAAACAAAAGGAGCCCACACAGAGTTAAAAAAGTAGAGTATTTTTTAATAAACAATGCAAGACCAAAACGACAAAAATCTAATCAGTAGAACTGGAGATGCAGAATTTTAAAGTTTTAGGTGAAAATAGCACCTAACAACCATAACGCGCCAACCAGAGATATCTGAATATTGCCAGACAGGGAAAAAGTTTAGGCTGACTGTCACGATGTGCAGGCTGGCTACAGGAACCTAGTTAAGTCCACTGTGCAAAGTACCTTAAATCCTGTTTGCGGAGTGTTGCATGTGGCCGTGTTGAAGATGTGTCCGACAGCTGAGCTGATGCGTCGGTTCCCAAATGCGGCGGGGTAGCAGTGCAAGGTGCTATTGTGCCAATGTCAATGATCCCGTCAATGGGGCTTCTGATGTGAAGGCCAGCATTAGGGATGTGAATCACAGTCGAGATGATGTGTTGTTTCCAAAGAGCGGTGAAGCTGCGATTTGGAGATTAGTCTTAGTCATTGAGGCTGCCGTCAACGAGGAATGCGAGGATTTGTTCCAGGCAACTGTCACACACTGGACATACTGAAAGCACTACGTCGGACCCCAGATGCAGGATGCAGCATTGATTTGAGTCTTTTGCAACAGATCCAAACCATGCATGCAGCAGCGATGCGTCTATACTGCTCAGGGATGCACGGATAGGATATGTGTCAATTCTGCTCAGGGATGTGCCGCTAAGCAGAGACAGTGCATCAGTTCTGCTGGCAAGCACCGGATGCCCACTTCCAAGGGTTCATTAGTGAGTCTGCACTTGTCAGGGTAGATTCACTAATGGCAGAGTCCAGGTGCAGAAGTAGGGTTGTTAAAAGTCTATGTCCTTGAGACTTTAGATCAGGAGGCCAACCAAATAGCCCTTAGAAACACTCTGGGTTTTAGGTTCAAGAGATGCAGGTCCAGTCCTTGTCACCCAGGGAAGAGGGCAGCAGGCAGCAGGTCTAGACAGCAAAGCAGGAGTCCAGAAGAGTGCAGACCTGCAGTGTGGCAGTCCTTCAGCAGTACAGAAGTCCTTCCTGGTAGCAGATCCACAGGTCCAGAAGTGAACTGAAGTAGTAGTGCCTGAGGTCTATCTTTTATACCCTAGTGCCCTGGTTCTGGGAGGTGTGAGAAATTTCTAGACAAATGGGTTGAAGTGCAAGGAGCTCCCTACCCCCCCCCCCCCAGGGCTGCAAGCTCACTGGAGTGACAACGCAGGGTCTTTAAGCCTTTTATGTGTAGACAGGGTGCAGCATATTCAGGAGTGAGTGAGACTGTGTCCAGCTGTTCCTGCCCATCCTGTCAGTGGTGGCCCATTAAATCACACCTAAGTGCCCATTGTGTGTTGTTGTCTAGGAGGAATACACAAAGCCCAGCTGTCACCCCACCCCAGACATGTGAGCAGAGGCAGGCAGCAGGCATCAATTGGCTAACATAAGAAAATGCCAACTTTCTAAAAGTGGCATTTTCGAAATTGCAATTTAAAATCCAATTTCATGATAAGTTATGATGCTAACTTGTGATTCCAGAGGCACCACACTTTAAGAGTCTATCTCTTTTTGGTTGTGAATTTCACTTATAAATAGAAATAAGGTGATCCCGATGTTATCCAATGGGAGAGATAGGCCTTACAGTAGTGAAAAACGACTTTGGGAGTTTTTCCACTAACAGGACATGTAAAACTTAAAAGTACACATCCTACTTTTTGAATACATTGCATCTTGCCCTCTGGGATGTTGAGGAACTACCTTACAAGTAACTTCTATGTATAAAAATGGAAGGTTTAGGCCTGGCATAAGCGTTATTTTGCCAAGTTGACATGGCAGAGTGAAACTGCACATACAGACTCAGCAATGGCAGGCCTGCACCATGGTTATAGGCTACTTAACCCCTTCGCTGCCAGGCCTTTTCCCCCTCCTGTGCCGAGCCTTTTTTTGGCTATTTGGGGCAGTTTGCGCTTAGGCCCTCATAACTTTTTGTTCACATAAGCTACCCACGCCAAATTTGCGTCCCGTTTTTCCAACATCCTCAGGATTCTAGAGGTACCCAGACTTTGTGGGTTCCCCTGAAGGAGACCAAGAAATTAACCAAAATACAGTGAAAGTTTTTTTTTTTTTTTTTAAATGGGAAAAAAGGGCTGCAGAAGCTCACTGAAAATGGCACCAACAAAGGGTTTGCGGTGGCAAGATCACCATCTTCCCAGCTTTCAGGAACAGGCAGACTTGAATTGGAAAACCCAATTTTTCAATACAATTTTGACATTTTACTGGGACATACCCCATTTTTACTATTTTTTGTGCTTTCAGTCTCCTTCCAGTTAGTGACCAAAATGGGTAAGAAACCAATGCTGGAACCCAGAAAGCTAAACATTTCTGAAAAGTAGACGAAATTCTGAATTCAGCAATGGGTCATTTGTGTAGATCTTACAAGTGTTTCCTACAGAAAATAACAGCTGAAATAAAAAAATATTGAAATTGAGGTGAAAAAAACAGCCATTTTTCTCCACGTTTTACTCTGTAACATTTTCCTGCAATGTCAAATTTTTTAAAGCAATATACCGTTACGTCAGCTGGACTCTTCTGGTTGCGGGGATATATAGGGCTTGTAGGTTCATCAAGAACTCTAGGTACCCAGAGCCAATAAATGAGCTGCACCTTGCAATGGGTTTTTATTCTATACCGGGTATACAGCAATTCATTTGCTGAAATATAAAAAGTGAAAAATAGGTATCAAGAAAACCTTTGTATTTCCAAAATGGCCACAAGATAAGGTGTTGAGAAGCAGTGGTTATTTGCACATCTCTGAATTCCGGGGTGCCCATACTAGCATGTGAATTACAGGGCATTTCTCAAATAGACGTCTTTTTTACACACTGCCTTACATTTGGAAGGAAAAAATGTAGAAAAAAACAAAACACTTGTTTTGCTTTTCTGTGTTTCCCCCAAGTCTCCCGATAAAAATTGTACCTCACTTGTGTGGGTAGGCCTAGCGCCCACAAAAAGAAATGGCTCAAAACACAACGTGGACACATCACATTTTTTCACAGAAAACCATAGTGTTTTTTACAAAGTGCCTACCTGTGGATTTTGGCCTCTAGCTCAGTCGGCACCTGGAGAAACCTAGCAAACCAGCGCATTTTTGAAAACTAGACATCTAGGGAAATCCAAGATGGGGTGACTTGTGATGATCTGACCAGGTTCTGTTACCCAGAATCCTTTGCAAACCTCAAAATTTGACCCCAAAAACACTTTTTCCTCTTATTTCAGTGACAGAAAGTTCTGGAATCTGAGAGGAGCCACAAATTTCCTTCCACCCAGCGTTCCCCCAAGTCTCTCAATAAAAATGGTACCTCACTTGTGTGGGTAGGCCTAGCGCCCACGAAAGGAAATGGCCCAAAACACAACGTGGACACATCACATTTTTTCACAGAAAACAGAGGTGTGTTTTACAAAGTGCCTACTTGTGGATTTTGGCCTCTAGCTCAGCCGGCCCCAGAGGGGGCAGAAATGGCCTAAAATAAATTTGACCCCCACCCTTGCCTACGGGGTCGCTCCCCCTGCATGACATTGGCGCAAAAAAAAGATCCCCGGTGCCTAGTTGTTTCTGCCCCCCTTGGGGGCAGATTGACCTAAGATACGCCGATCTGCCCCCAAGGGGGCAGAAATGGTCTAAATACTATTTGCCCCCCAGGGGAACGACCCTTGCCTAATGGGTCGCTCCCCATCTCTAAAAAAAAATGAACAAAAAAAAAATTAGCCCTGGCGTCTAGAGGTTTCTGCCCCCCCTGGGGGCAGATTGGCCTAATAACAATAGGCCGATCTGCCCCTAAGGGGGGCAGAAATGGCCTAAAATAAATATGCCCCCCCCGGGGAGCGACCCTTGCCTACGGGGTCGCTCCCCCTGCGTGACATTGGCGCAAAATAAAAGATCCCCGGTGCCTAGTTGTTTCTGCCCCCCTTGGAGGCAGATTGACCTAAAATCCGCCGATCTTCCCCCAAGGGGGACAGAAATGGTCTAAATACAATTTGCCCCCCACGGGAGTGACCCTTGCCTAATGGGTCGCTCCCCATTTCTAAAAAAAAAAAAAAAACACAAAAAACACAATTTTTTTTTTAGCCCTGGCGCCTAGAGGTTTCTGCCCCCCCCTGGGGGCAGATCGGCCTAATAACAATAGGGATGGGAGGAGGCCTTGTGACAATCAGCGCGCAATCGCGCGTTGACGTCACAGGGGGGTGGGGGTGTCAGGGGTGGAAGGGGAAGGGCTTCTCCTTCCATCCCTGCCTTGGGGGAGGTGGGGGAGGAACCCCACAGAGCTGGGCTCTGTGCCCAGGACGTAATGGTTACGTCCTGGGCACACGAGCACTGTGCCTCAGGACGTAACCATTACGTCCTGGGCACAGAAGGGGTTAAGGGAGTGGCACAATCAGTGCTGCATGGCCACTAATCATATTAAATTCATATGCCCTGAGTACATGTAGTACCACTTTACTAGGGACTTATAAGTACATTAAATATACTAATTCTGGATTAACCATTATCACCATATTTAGAGGACAGAGCAGAAGCACTTTAGCACTGGTTAGCAGTGGTAAAGTGCACAGAGTCCTAAAGTCAGCAAAAATGATGTCAGAAAAAGTGGAGGAGGAAGGCAAAATGTTTGGGAGTGACCCTGCGGAAAGGGCCACTTCCAACATTTTGTTAACTCGTCTTTCCTTTATAGGTATTTTTGATACCCTCTTTGGACTGCTTCCACTCTTTTCTTTCTCAATGTGTGCGGGTGATTTTGTTGTTGACTTTTATATCTGCTTTCATGAATATGACTTGTGGAGCTCAGCAGGCTGTGTTCTCAGTCCCACCTGTATGTTGCATGGGTGGTTCACCTTATCCATTCTGTTGTCTTGTCATCCATGGCTTATGCTGCTGTTTCTCAGGTTTTAATTGGTCTGAATGATGATTTGGACTATGCCCCAGTTAATGTTCAAGTCTTTCTTTTCATGGAAGCCTCTTGAATGAGAGCTCTCATAAGCTTTATTTAAAGAAAACTGAGGTGCCGATTATTGGTTGTCCACTTCAATCTGGTCTTCAAGATGGTGGCCCTCTGAGCGAGGCTCCTCTCTGTCCCCTGCCAACAGGGTAAAAATTAGGTTTTTGGTTTGATGATAATCTCCTGCTACCTTAGCAGAGGAGTCATACTGCCACGGATTGTGTTTATTATATACGCCTATTCTGAAAAAAGTGTTCATATCTGCCTGCTCTTTGGATATGTTGCTTGCTTGAATGATAGTTTTACAGACTAGACTATACCAATAACTTGGCTTACCTACATTTCTGTTGGCATGACTTCGGGAATGCTGCTGCACACCTTTTTCTCAATCTTCCTCATCACATGTCTGATCACAACCTCCTTCCACGCCTAAACTGGCTCCAGATCAACAAACGTGTACTGTTCAAAGCCCTGTGCATTTGTCTGTGTGCTTTTTAAAAAATAGACCACCTTAACTGTCAATGTATATTATGGCCCCAACTTGCTGGTTATGTTCCTACAAACACCAGTTTGTCCTAGTTCCTAAGATTAAAAATGCTCACTGTGAATGTCAGACTTTCTACTTGGCTGCCAAACTGTGGAATCAACTTCCCTATCCACTCAGAGCGCAGCGCTCTCACACTCTTTTGTCAGACTCTCAACACCTGTCTCTTTTCTCAAACGGCATAATCCCATGTGGCCATCATTCAAGGAGTTTAGGGCCAGGACATCCCTTAGAGTAACAAAGCACTTTACAAAAATCAGATGCTTTCTCTTGTTTGCAAATGGAAATTGAATTGGACCCCATTTAGATATATCTATACTTGCAGCTTAGATCTGCACTTACAAACCATTCTATTGACTAGTCAACAGTCCTGGTGACTGTGCAGCTAAAGACTCGATTAAATCACAGTTCTCTGAGGGAGTTGCTATAGTGAATAGAACACTAACCAACAGTACACAACATTGCCTGGATGATCTCAGGAAAAAATGAGAGGGTAACATTGCACTTACAAAAAATTCTGATTGGGAAGCAGTGCAGTACACCCAAGAGAGGTGGCCATCGAAGCTAGGCTTAGGTTAATTCACCTAAATAGTCTTCAATGGGCATATTATAATAGAACCAGGTTGTTTAGTGTGGGCACGGATGTGAATCGGATGTATCTGAAGTGTCCACACAACGGATATTTTGATCCGCATGATTTAATTAATGCCACATTTTTAACCTTAGGGATGCTTGGTGATCTGCCCAGGCATACCTTGACCCTGTGGTCTTTGGGCTTAATGGTAGCAAAATGAAATATTGCCAAAAATGTGGTAAACAATCCGAGCCAAGCAGTGATAGGTGGAACAGGACAAAGTACCAATGTTTTATTGGGCACTTTACTTTCCTCCTAAGCAGAAATGCTATCATGACATCTGTACAGAATGCACTGTTGATCTTACTTAAGGAGTTTGTGTTTGGACGAACTAATTAGATGTGTTAAAAAAAAACCTGGGAGAAAACACCCACACACGCACACACACACACACACACACACACACCATTCTCACCTTTCTAGTTTCTTCCTCTTTCATTTGTTCCTCTGTTTTCTTCTTTCCTCTTCTCATGGCTCATCCTCATCTATTGCCCACTCCTCTCTCCTTTTTCTTTTATTTCTCCTTTTAAGCATTATCCCTCGTTTCTGCTTTCTGTCTTCTTTGTCTTGTCCCATTATTCCTTTATTGCAGTCTTGTTGATCTACTGTCCTCTTTTTTCATACTGCTTTCCCCTTTCTTCCTTTCATTTGTCTCCTTGGTCACTTTACATTCTCGGTTCTATTGCGTTGTTTCTTCTTCCCCCCCAACCAATCTTTCATTTCCATTTCTTTCTTCCTGACGTTTTACCTTCACTAACATATTTTTCTCCTGCTCTTCTGTCTATTGTTATCACCATCAAACAGGCCAATATTCTAGACTGAAAGAGGTAAACTTAACAATGGGTTTCTTTATTTTCCTCTCCGCAGTTCCTGTTTGCACCATCACCGTGATCTCTGGCCCCATGGATTGTTAAGGCCCCATTTAGCTCTCAGTGGTTAATGTGGGTGAAAAGTGTTCAAGTGCAAATTACATTTTTGAAAAGAAGTGATTGTGAACCTTAACTCTCTAACAGGGACACCAGCTCATGTTGCAGTTATTTAAAACAAATCATGGTTATCTTTATTCTTCATTTTCTCACTGTTTTCTGAAATTGAAACCAATTCAAATATTCTTTCTTTTTAGAACTTTTGTATTACTTTTAAATGTATTTTGTGGGGTTCTCCCAACTTATTCATTGCTTAATTGCTTAAAAACAGACCCCAGAGTATGACCAATAATGCATTTTGGTGCATTAGAACTATGTTGTCAGTCTGATGAATAATGTAATTTTTAAATGCCTCAATTTATTAAGATGAACAAGCCAAAAATTATGCATTTTGAACTTGCAGATTGTCAAGAAGATATGATCCCTTTCTCGCATTAAAACAATATCTAAACATAAATCTAAGAGGTGTATCTCTATAGGAAAGTGTGCTTCAAGCTTCAAACAGTCACTTATATTAAATCCAATTTATTACTAGGTATTAGCGACCTTTGCGTTGTTCATTGGGGAATTTTAGCCAATATGTGTACTGATGTGTTTTATACTCCTGCTTCCAATACTGACCCATAGTTTTCTGCTGGATCCACAGAAGGAGATGTGTGTGGTAATCCTAAGCTAGAATGTTGTAAGGTGGACGTACATTCTGAGTCAAGTGATGAGGCAACTTGAAAGTTCTATTCCAGGCAGTTTAGCCTGGACCTTGAAGCTGTGCAGTTGGATGTGAGGTGCTCCTAATAAAGAACAAAATCTACCTAAGTCTGGATGATGACATCTGTACAATGTTCTTTCTCCCAAAGGGCATCTCTCATATTGCTGGGATTTGTTTGTTATTAGGGCCATCATTATAGTTACTCTTCTGGACCACTCCAGCTGTCTACCACCAATTACACATTAGCCTGAAATTCCTGGCAGATTTATGAAAATGTAATTAACTGGCATTGTATGGATTTCTGCTGATATGAAAGACCAATTGGTCCTGTTTTGCAAACAATGTTTCTGTTTTTTCTTCTACAGGTTGAAATTTGATTTGTTGCTAGGCATGACTCTTTTCGTGTAACCGTTTTTCCACTATGAATGAATGTGTTTAGTCCTGATGCTTACCATACGTTCTGTCAAACTTATTTTAGATGGTCTGGTCATTTGGCCTTTGCCATGTGGTAAATTCCACCTGGATGCTGTCAGAACCTCATTCGGAGGGCCACAGAATAGACATGCTTTGGTGGGTCCAACCACGGGGGCTGTGGCATTTTACTCCTGCTGGCCTAAGGCCAGACCTACTCTGGGTCCTGACTAACTGGGCCAAGCACCACTTCAGCATATGACCCTCGGCGGTAGCACGGAACAAATAGTCAAAGGCTTCTTGAAGAAGGTGGATGAAAGATTTATATGGCCACAAAACTCAACACACTCCCAGAAACTCCAGTAAATGAATATCCAGTCACTTTGTGCTTTTATGAAAAAAGTAGTAATTATATATGAACACAAAGTGAGATATAGCACAAGACAAATAATATGCACAGCCTTTGTAAGGCCGGCCAGATCCTAAGTCCCATTACCTAGTCGACTGACTGTGGTTATTCCCCGTTTGTGTGAGACAATATTCAGGTGAGGCCACTGTTTTATATACTTCTGGAGCAAGACAAAAACTAGTATCCTCAGGTTATCATTCATCAAGAATGTTCTTTCCCCTTTTTTAAAAGCCCCTCAATTATTTTTCTGCATTCACCTGTGAGGCCACATCCCATCCTCAGATAGGTTGTCTCATCTAACAGTTGTCATCTATCCTGACGTACATATTCTTTACTGTTTCTGATTACTGTGGTCTCCCCTTACACCATATTCATTTTTTTGACCTTATTACTGTCCAGCTTGACAGGAAGAAACATCTCTTGATTCTTTCAAAATATCATTTTCATATAAGTGCAAGGCTGTGTTCATCACTTGAAGATGAAGGTAGCTTTTTGGTGAACATTCTGTATGTTTCTCATGTCATTAATGTAAGGTACTGCTGAAGACTGGTTAATAATGAAATGTGTATTGATTTTATAAATTTGGCAATAAACAAAAGGGGCAGAAATCTTAACTAGACTGTGTTCAGCAAAACACATTTGTGCCAAGTAATTGTTTATGTAATTTGTGCTTAATTTACTGATTGTTTCTAAAAATGGTAATTAGTGCATCAACGCTTGCTTTAGGTACCTTGTCATTACACTTTTGCTACATTGCAATGTGGTTTAAAAACCCTACCATAAAAAGTGGATGATTGTGTGATCACTTTTAGGGAATCAAACAATAATTGCTGCAGTGCAAAAAAATGTACAGAGAAATAAATGCTTCTGGTTTTACTACTGCAACAACCTCTATCATGGACCTTAACATGGTAAATCTGTGCATGCCAGCAAAACACTAAGTTGTTGGAGGTTTGAGGAAGCATTGTAAGTGTTTACTGCTTCGTGAGAGAACTGACCTAATTCAATAGTGGTACACTGACTAGTAGAAGGAGTGCACAACAGAAATCATGCCCAACTCACATGGAAATTTAATCCTCCAATTGTTTTTGGGGTATTTGTAAAATTTCACATATATTCGCATTTTACGTTTTTTTTCTTTTTTTTAACCACTGTAAACAATTTGGTATAGAAAAAATATAACAAAAATGCTCAAACAATCAGTGCAAATACAGATGACTTTCAAGTAATAAACTCCACTTATTTTCTGTAGTTCTTGAACTAAAAATACAAAGTTTGGGAGAAAATATCTTTGCATCTTCAAACAAACCTAATACTTATGGAAGAATGAAGGATAGTCCTGGGATAGAGCTTGATTGCTGCAGTTAGGTGGATTGCATTGGGTGCTCCCTTTCCGTGAATGACCACATTCTGTGAGACACTGACTTACCTGCAGTGTCTGGGTGTGTCTGCCCTGCAGGCAGTCATCACATAGTTAAAGCAAGAACCAGTCCTGGATCAATCTAGTCAGGCCTTTAGAGAACTGTGAAACAGAGACACAGTGTAAACAGACCAGATGTTCTCAAAGAAGTGTGCAACAACAACAACAATCTGTACTGTCATCATGCAATCAACTGAGCTTTCCAAGAACCAGGACAGATGAGTCACAGTGTAGACTTAACAGCTGGAACAAAGTAACAACAAACTTAATGTGAGCCTTCACCCTGGAAATTCCACCCTTGTTACACCAACATGAGAGATCTCCAACTCAGGACAGCAACCCTGACATGCATGGTATTTGTACTGATCAAGAGCTATAAAAAGAATCTGAGACTAGAACCCAGTCCTGATGGGGACACAGTACTGCCCCCTTCTGTAGCACAAACTCCTCTGCCTATGGATCATATAACATCACACCCTCACCTTATACAAGTGCTAGGTGAAGTGTACATTAAAGATCTTTTGGATGTCCAGCTGGCTCAATGGTTCTTTGGCACTTGTAATAATTTTTACCTGAGAAAATCCTAATTAAAATAACAAATAACGCCCCAGCCTAAATACTGCTGGTGAATTGATGCAGGAATGTCAACCTAGCACCTGCCTTTGTGCAATCAGTTTTGGTTAGGGGCTTTTGCAATTCCACAAGACATCATACTTTTTAATTGTTTGGTCCATGTAAGGGAGCATTAATACAATAGGCAGCTTGGCAGGGATGGCCTGAGCACAAGAAGTCAACTAAATTCTTAGATTGTTGGCTGATTTATCTCTTCCTCACCTGCATTCATTTACTGCAAGCCTCTGATGCCTCGCTTTGTGGGCCATGACATGTGGTATGAGCCCGGCCTCAGAGGGAGCTAAACTGAGGGCTGCTCTGCACCAATACCTACCTGTGGCCTTTATAGACACTCTCCCCAGTGCACACTGTATGGCCGTGTGTGTTCCTTCTAGTGGTAGCACTTCAGGGGTGGCCTGGTCTTCACAGGAGGTTTGGTCTTCAGAGGTGGCCTGGTCTTCAGAGGCGGCCTGGTCTTCAGAGGCGGCCTGGTCTTCAGAGATGGTCTGGTCTTCAGAGGTGGTCTGGTCTTCAGCGCTGTCCTGGTCTTCAGCGCTGCCCTGGTCTTCAGAGGAGGTCTGGTTTCCAGACGTGGGCCCGTCTTCAGAGGTGAGGGAACTGAAAATCACCAGGAGGTGATAGAAGGTCAGAAGGAGATGGTTGGTGATTGTTGTTGCAGGAGGAAGGGTGAAGCAGCTGAGATAGAGGGTTGCTTGATCTATGGAGGACGGAGAAGACTGCTGAAGGGAGAGAACTCTGTCCTGCCATTACAGTGGCTGGTGAGATGCCTCAAGGGAGACTTTGTGAGGATTTGGCTTGATCCCTCGACTCCCTAAAACAGCATTTGATTTTATGTGAGCAAGGTGAGCATCGGCAGGAGAATATGAGGAGTGGACCACATGGAAAAAAAGAAATATAACAAGCTCAGAAGGAGCTCAGAAGGAGCTCAGAAGGAGGGGATGCTCAGAAGGAGTGGATTAGTAGGGGGCTACTAGGGACTCTCAGTCAGCGATACCCAACGAAGTTGAGTTATCAGTGGCGGGAAACCCTAATAAGAAACATAAGTGCCCTACTCATCAATAAGGCATGTACGTCCTCTAATATTGAGGGTACTCTTATTGTGCTGGATGGAAAATCGGGTGCTTCACAGAAAGGCTGCACATTGTGGAATCAGATTTTGAATACATGGGAGTCCATGTGATTAATTTGGGAGCCAGGACACCAGGGTGGAAATTCTTGCTGCAAGTGCCCATCATTGTGCTCAGGGGGTTCCTGATTCTATTCCAGTAGAGTCACTGGATGTTGATCTGGAGAAGATTCTGAGGGACCTGTTGTGTTTGAAAGTGAGGTTGAGTGACAGCTGGTGGCCCAAACTCATTGACTCCCAACAGGTCAAAGAAATAATAAAGAGGCTAACCACCAAGGGAGATGGCTGCACTGTAGCAGAGCTCCTGTGACCCTCCAGCCTAATCCCCCAGTATCCGTCACATATATCCATTTCTAGAGAGGGCATAGCAGCATCTAGTGCTTGCCTGCTCTGAGGGAGCCAAGACATCATTTCTGCAGCCCAGGGAACCTCTGAGGCTGCTTTGGATAGTGGGGCCTGCTGCCGTGTTTGGAACCGCGGCCTCTAATGACCAGCACCGCCTGAGGTGCCGGGCAAAGTGGGCCACAACAACCCACTGCTCCTGAGTTTCCCTCCGTGGCAGCTGGTGACCTAACGAGCAGCCATGGAGTCCCCGACGTGTGCTGGGGGGCCTCGAAAAGGAATACTGGCAAGGCAGGGTCACAGAATAAGGCCAGCCTGAATGGGATGACCGGTCAGCTGCAGGTGCTGAAGTGAGGCCGGGGGACAGCCTTTGCCATTCTGTGACAGCAGCACAGGAGGCTTCCACCCCCATCTGGATACCTCAGCCAGAGTCTGCCTGGGATCTAGCACGGTCCTTGGAGGCGTGTGATTCTGGGCCCTTGACCCTGAGGTAGGAGGACATAGCAATGTTCCAGGGACCAGAGGAGCCGGCCTCATGGTCTTGGACTCTGACTCTGGGGCACAACGTTGGCCGTTACGCCCTGCGTCAGCCCCTCTCCCCTCACTGTGCTTAACCTAAGAGATCCTGTGGGCAGTGCACACGGGGAGACACCCAGGGCCCACGCAACACTGCTGTCGCCAGGGGCCTACTCATGGTGACTGTTGCAGGGCTGAAACTGTGGACTTATGTCATAAGGGATGGAGCCTGAAGACAATAATCCTTTCCCCGCATTTTGCATTGATACTCCAGGTGACTGTGACCGCAAAGAAATGAGGGGGTAGAGACACACCGGCCCTTCTACAATCAACTTGACTATGAGTGGGGAGTCTCCCCTGAGATCCACCCTTTCTGCAAGAGAGTAGAGCTCGGAGATATTGCTATACTCAGGTGCAGCCCCTGAGATCCAGTGCAGGCTGGTGACATGGTGCGGTGAGCCCAGACTTTCAGGACTAACGTCGAACTTACTGGCAAGCTGTGGGTGGAGTGAGGTGCTTCTTCCCCTCCCGAAAACCATTTGCTAGCTGGGCATCATGACCGACACTACCAGCTCTCCACACCCTTCCCTACTCTTGCCTGCTGACTGTTCATGGACCCGCAGCAGCCATGACATGTGGCAAGAGCACCAGAGCTCCAGGGTTGGGCACCAAACAGAATTGAACAGATTCATTCAGCCTAAAGACTCTACATGGGCCTCCATGATGGATGAACCTTGTCCCGTGACAGAGCCTGCACGCTCGGAGGGGGGACATCTTAGCCCTAAAAGACATAATGGCGGCCATACTGACCGTCCGTGCCCCTTATTGAACAAAGATTGACACAGTCTCGACGGAAGTCGCACTCATGAGGGCAGATCTCCGCACCCTGGGAGCCAGGGTGAAGGAGGCTGATGTGCTCCTTGAAGACCCTAAAAGACGACTCTGCAACCCTCAAGGAACAGGTCAGGGCACTCAAGGCCACGACTGAAATACTTGAGGCAAACATAGAGGACTTTGTGGGGTGCTCCCACAGGAACAATGTCCGAATAATTGCTGTGCCTGAAAAATCAGAAGGACCAAATGGAGACCTCTTTGTGGAAGACCTTATACTGAAGCAGGTGCAGCTGTCCGGTCTCTCTAAATAGTTCTCTGTGGAAACAGTACACTGTGTACCTAGTACACTGCCCAGGCCCGGCGCACCACCCCGTCCCATTATAGCATGAATATTTAACTATCAGGACCAGACTGTAATACTTCACGCACGCAGTGCTCTGCCTTTCGGAATTGGCAATGCAAACATTATCTTCTTCCCCAACTTCACACTACACATGCAGAAACTTCTCCACAGCTTTCTCGAGGTCAAGAGAGCCCTCTGGGATTGACAGCTCAAATATTCAATGTTATTTCCAGTGCAGCTCTGTGTAATAGCCATCGGCAAGACTCACATTTTCTCTTCACCAGAGGCAACATGGGACTGGCTTGAAGACTTGCAAAGGATCAGAGAAACAGGGAGACAAGACTGATCCAGGAAACACCGTGTGGGGAGGTGCTCCATCGGCATACTAACGACTTCCAGAAGAGAGTCCACAAAGAAGCACCACCCATCCCAGCAGGAGCAGCCCCACGAAAAACAAAAGGATTGGTTTGAACATGCAGACTGACACTGTCGAAGCGGGGATGCTCCCTGCTGCATAATCCTGTGGTTCCACTATGCTTTCTCACCTGTCTTGCACTGGACATGGCAAAGGTGGCACAGCTCTTTAATACTGGCTGTAAACTCGGTAAAAGCAGTCCTGTTGAGGAGTTTGGGAGGGGGGGTAAGGTGTGCTAGCCACATCTCCTTACTATTTTCATGTTTAGGTGTTCTGAAAGGCACTCTGCATGATTGGGGTGATGTGTAGTTCTGAGCCTACATTGCAGGGAGACAGGGAGGGGGGATGTGTTATTGTTGAAGCTAAGGCAAAATACACATGTACACCTACCACCACAGAGACACACCATTACACCACTATAGACAAGCGGGCTCAGTCCATCTGCAGCCTCACCCAAGAGAACACAGCAAACTGTGTCTCCTATCCTAGAATGTTAATGGGCTTGGGAACAGGGTCAAACGGAGAGTGGTCTTGCAGCATCTTAAGTGACACTCCTCAGATGTGGTCCTCCTGCAAATGATCCACCTACTAGGAAATAAATGCAGCACATTAGACAAATGGGGGTTCAAAATGGTCGCCCACTCAGCATACACTGCCACCTCCCGGGGGTGAGCATCCTGGTGAAAAAATCACTCCCCCTCTCCATCTAAAGAATATGGCCTGATCAGCAGGGATGATATGTGGCCTTTGTGGGGAGCTATGAAGCGGCCACCATTAACATATTCTCAGTATACATCCACCTAAGACTCCACAATATCACACTCTCAACACTGAACACACTCTTACTGGATCTCCCTGAAGGGGAATTACTAATGGGAGAGGATTTTAATGCAGGGTTATGTGACGCCATGGACTGTCAACCCCCCAGAGAAACAAGTCCAGCTTGACGACCCTTAGCTGACTGTCACAGCCCAGGCGCTACTGGACTTGTGGCGCACTTTTATGCCCACTGAGAAACACTTTGCATTTCATTCTGGGGTGCACAACAGTCTCTCCCGCATTGGCCCGCCACCTGACATGGGTATGCCACCACCGGGCACGGGGCATTTCAGATCACTCCCCTTTGCAGATGGTCTATGGTTTGGGTGAGAGACACAGTCACAGACGTATTGTATTGAACCCCTGGTACCTCAAGGTGCCGAAAGTCAGGGCAGCACTGACGGAAGCAACAGAGCCTAGTTTGAGGACAATGCCTCCTCAGTGGACTCTGCACAAACCTTATGGGAGGCCTATAAGGCGGTAATCAAAGGGGTTGGTCTATCCACGATAGTGGAGCAAAAGAAGGACAAATGGGCTAAGATGAAGACTTTTGAGCAGGAGATTCTAGCTCTTGAGGTGGGTCCTCCAGAGCAAGAGGGAACAGACACTGTCCATATGAGAGTATCGAGATATGGCACAGGAAGCTGCCCAGACCCACCACAAGGCGGTACAACACTGCCTTTAAGAAGCCAGTGACAAAGCGGGGAAACTCTTGGCCTGGCGAGATAGGAGGGAAGCAGCAAATAGGTGGGTAGGGGGAGTCTGGTCCACAACTGGAGAATTGGTCAGTGATGGGGAGGGCATAGCAGAGACCTTTGTGACCTATTATACCAGAATCTACTATCCGGGAGTTACAAACACAAGAGAAGACCCATGTGAACTTCTGGTAGACATCCACCTCCAAACTTTCCCACAGAAGAAAGACCCTCGAGAAGGAGCTCTCAACAGAGGAAATAGTAGTAGCTATCAGGTATGTGAACTCGGACAAGCGACAGGACCCAATGGGGTACCAATTAACCCATATCAGCTATCAGCCACTAAACTTGCCCCCCACTTAAAAAAGATGTATGAAGATAGCCAGAAACAGGGAATCTTCCTATGGACCAGCCTCTGGCCTCCATAGTAGTTATACGCAAGGAGTGAAAGCTGGAAGAGGAATGCATTTCCTACCGGCCGATTTCTCTTGTCAATGCGGAAGTGAAAATACTAGCCAAGGGTGTTGATTTCTTAACTTATCCCGATTATTCATTTGTTGGTTCACCCCACGCAACTAGGCTTCATGCCCAGCCAAAATACGACACAGAACCTTCGCAGATTACACAAGGTACTTGGCCAGGCTGGAATTCTGCGAGAGAATGCTATGGATGTCTCGCTCGATGCCGTAGTGCCTTGGACACAGTGGAATGGCCGTACTTGTTTTCCTTGTTTGCTGGAGAGGCTGGGATTTGGCCCCTGGTTTATCACTGGGTGGGCTCTTCTACTCTTCCCCTTGTCCACAGGTGTTTGTGAATGGTGCAATATCAAGGGCATTCACCCTTCGGTGAGGTACTAGACAGGGGTGCCCACTGTTCCCCCTCCTGTTAACCCTGGCACTTGACCCACTGGCAGTATGGGTAAGAATGTACCCACTGATTAAGGGGCTACATTGAACTGAACAGTGGGAGGACAGAATATCGCTTTATGCAGATGATATTCTGCTCTAAGTGGCAGAAGCTCTTACTTCTCTTAGCTGGATAATGCACATAATTACCCAGTTTGGACAATACTTCAGATACACAATAAATTCACCGAAGTCAACCATCTACATCCTTAGTGGTGAGGCGCCCGACGAAATAGTGACCGATGGATTTAATGTCTGGGCATCTACATAACTGCCGACCCTGCCCGATACTACTCCTGCATCCTGTTTCCCCTCCTGATTCGACTCAAATAGGGCATCCAACACTGGAGATCTCTCCCGCTATTACTGTTAGGAAGAGCCACCTTATTTAAAGTGATGGCCTTACCTCACTTTGTGTATATCCTCCACAACACGCCCTACCCTGTCCCTCAAACCTACTACAAAGCAATAGATAGTGAGCTTAGTACTAAATTATGGAATGGGGGCCAGGCAACAATAGCGTTAACCAAACTGACCAAGGGGTGGTAAGACTGAGGGATCGCCATTCCCGACATTAGGGAATACCACATGGCGGCGTAGCTGATAACCAATAATTGCTGGGTACCCGCACCCCAAGATGAACCAGCATATCAAATGGACAAAAGACTGATGCATCCAGAAGGGTACCTAAGGGCCATTTACACATCCTCTAAGCCAACACACAATCAAGGACCAACATTGGTGACAATCGGTTATTGATACACCGCACTCCGCCTCCACCTTTGAGGTGGAAGGGGGCAACAACACAGGCAATCCCCCTCTGGGACTCAAAGGCACTGGGCACACTGAGGAACTTCCCCGGCTTTGATAAATGGGACCTTATCGACATCTCCAAGGTGGGGGACCTTTGGCTGCAGGACGATGTTCTCTCACTCCACGACCTCTGAAAGGAGTACAAATTGGCACCCTCTGAGTACTACCCCTATCTACAGATGCAACAGGCTCTACGGCCTGTGCTACCCATGGGGATGGAGCTGTCTGAATCCCCCCCCCCGGAGAATAGGTTTCTAGAGGAGCAATTACATAAAAATGCCATCTTTCTCACTTATCAGAAATTGGCTATCAACTCCCCAGGCCCGCTAAAGTACTTAAGAAAGCAAAGGGAACAAAAATGTGGAAGTCTTGAAGAACACAAATAGTGTGAAGCATTGGCCTCTCGACTCTCCACTGCACAGGAGGTGGGGATCGGATCTAGGTTTCGCTTGGTTTATTTTGAAATCCTCCACAGAGCATATCTCTTGTGTCGGTCAAAGTCAAGTTGGGCAGAGCACCTGACAATCTCTGTCTCAGGGGGGGTGGACTGGAGGGGTCCTTCCTACAATTATTTGGGAATGCTCAGAGATATGGAGCTATTGGTTCTCTGTGATTGCATGTCTGAATGAGATTTGTGGGTGTGCGATGGCAGCCTCGATAAAATGGTGTCTGTTAGATATATGGGATACTTTGGATCTCCGATGGCCGGAGATTCTGTTGATGACTTTCTGCATTGTGATCACTAACAGGAATATCGCCAGATTATGGGGGTCGCCCCAGGCACCATCGCTGAGAGACTGTGAGCGAGATATGGATTTGTGCATGTTGGAAGAGGGGGTGACATATGAGAGTTGGGGTGCCCTCAGAAGTGGGGGAAAATTTGGGGGAAATGGAACGAATACAGGGGAGAACTGTGCACCATCCCTCATCACACACCCACCGGCCCGGCTGACTGGATCTCAGTACAAGGAGAACACTGGATTCCACTAATGGGGGTGAGGGATGGGAGTGGAATACGTAACGGGCAATGAACAGTATGATTATTGTCTCTACTGTGTTATTCTATTCTAGTCATGCTTTAGCGTGTATTACGTAATCTTGCCAAGTTACTAATAAAATATATTTTTTAAATAAAGAAATAACAAAGAAACATTGGGAGGTTTGGGTGGTACAGCAATGTTGAGACTGACCAAGTCTGCATTGGAAGAAAAAGACTTACCCGCAGCAATCCATGTGAAGACGTATTCTTTTTCCTGGTGCCCACCCAGGCACATTGCTGTGGAAAAATGAATTTATATCAGTGTGTGAAGAAGGGATTTATAGCATCTCTAAATTTCCTAGCTAAACTGAAAGTGGAATATAAAGGGACACTTTTCTCTTTTATTGTGTGATTATCTGCCATATCCTTTAAAGAGGGGTGGCCACTGGATTTTTTTTTTTTTAAGAATGGCATTCTTTGTCACTCTTGGTTTGAGCTCTCAAGTTAGTAAGGGTGGTATTTAAATAAAAATGGGAGCGCCATGGATGCTCCTTTTGGAGATCAAAGGAGAGGATTCTGAGGGAAAGGTTATTTAAATGATAGTTATTGCTTTGTCTCTCCTCTCTTATTTTATCCACTGTAGGTGTCTTTCAGATTGGAATGTTTAGTCTCCTCTACATTGATGATCGCTTTAAAAGTGAAGTGACGTAAATCAATATCCCAGAAAGCTAAAGCTCTTTTCTGCTCTTTCTGGGGGGTGCTGTCTACTGGGGAGGAGCACAACACACTTAGGGGTATATTTGCAAGAAGTGGCGTAGCACGGCCGCAGGGCCAAAATCAGCAGTGCAGCATTGCGTCACTTCTAAAACGCAGAGATGCACCGTATTTACTAGAATACGGCGCATCACTGTGTTTTCCCCTGTGCCAGTGCTAAATTAGTTTTTGAGCGTCAACCCAGCCATACTTGCACCATGGTGCAAGGATGGCTACGTTGCAGAGGAGATTGTTTTTGTGCAGGAAGAGTTACCTTCCTGCACAAAAACAACCATTAATGGCGATTTTCTCTTTCATGTGTGCTGTAGAACGCAGCACACATAGAAAGAGCAAACAACATGGATAAATGAAAGCATTTCTCCTTGTTGCGCCATGCTAACACCACCCCTGGGGTGGCATTACATTTTGGCACTGCCTCAAGTTTACGAAATCTCATAAATCAACAGCAGCGTCAAAGTGCAATGGGTGTTTAGGAAAACCCACAACAACACCCATTGCACGCCGCTTCCACACAAAGCGCTACATGTGAAGGGTCCGTATTTACAAGGTGGTGTTAAACCACAAAAAGTGGCTTAACATTGCTTTGTAAAAAGAGTGCACAGCGCCACTGGAGCATTGCAAAAAGTGACACTCTGGTGGCGCTTGTAAATACGCCGCCTAATGTTTACTGGTATTGTACCCTGAGCGGGCTCATGACAGTAGAGCCAGACCTGCCTCTGGGACAAAACTGCCCAGCATCTGGAGGTTAGTGTCATGCCCAGCTTCACCCCCCCCTTGCCGCATTGCTCATCCCTTGGCATCCAAC
Source organism: Pleurodeles waltl (assembly GCF_031143425.1). Taxonomy (NCBI): domain Eukaryota; kingdom Metazoa; phylum Chordata; class Amphibia; order Caudata; family Salamandridae; genus Pleurodeles; species Pleurodeles waltl. Next base: position 1,114,659,368 of record NC_090439.1, on the reverse strand, counting down.
CTGACCTGTGGCCTAGCCCCATCTGACTTTTGCTTTCCTGCCCCAGTGGCTCGTTCCCCTTACCGCCAACCAGACTTTTGATCTGCCTCATTTCTTTGTTCTCCAATGACCCCACTGCAAATTTCCTCCAAAAGTGGCAAGGACACTTCCATTCTACGACAGGCCTTATGGTCTGTTGTGGAGGTGAACTCACCAAAAAGGTGGCAGACTGGCTACTCTAAATCAAGCACCCATTCCACTATCATTTCAGGGACTTTACCGCTGTGCAATGAGGGACTCAATGGTGGAGTCAGTAAAGGCTAGGTAATTCTATAAGCTGCTAGTTTTATATCTTAGAATTGGACTTGGGAACACTCCGGAGGCCAGATAGACAATTTGTTAAATTGTGTGTGGTCCCACCCGTCACACACCCTCCTGAAATACAGGCTTGCACAGTGAGCCATAGCACCTTCTATAGAACCAGGTCCATCCATCACATTTTATCTTTTCAGAATCCTGTAGCTGTAGTAGGAAAATAAGCTATCATGTATCACATTGCCAAGTGCTCCTAGAAAATAAGAAATCAGGGAAAAATCCTGACAATTTAGTTGGATTCGGAACTGTATGTGTAGAAATGCTGCTACCACATTTAATACAGGCATGGATTACAATGAAAGCCTTGGTAAGGGTTTAAGAAGCAGAGATCACTGTATACCATTGGATTTGAACACAGGAAGTTCCTTGAGTAAGGTGGTTTCCATTCATCTGTTGGTTCAGAACCAGAATTACCCTAGGGCTACAGACCAACATCAAGCCAACCAAATGGCGTGATATTTTACCTCTTAATCTTCACAGGCATCGCCCTTGAACAGAAGTGGCCAGAGATTACCACAGCTATAACTCAGATGGCGGAAGTTGCCCATCAGAATTAGCTGGAGAGGGAACTAGAGGAGAGAGCAAATAAAATAGTGACCACTCTGATGACAACATGGATGATTATAGTTTTAGGGACTCATTTAGAGTTGGAAGGTAATGGCTCATTTGGGAATTGTCGGTGTAGGAAAGTGGAGTATTATGCAGTGAGGCTAGTTATGCTTCATTATGCAATAGTCTCACAATACCCTAAAGATGGTCCCTCGGATTCACAACAAAGCATTTTAAAGTACCAACATGGACGATAAGTAATTGACATGGCTTGAAACAAATCCAACGCCGATTTATAAAAATAGTGCTGATTTCTATATAATATTCAACCCCAAAACAAAGCAAATCAGTTAGGTATGACCAGAGTTATGGATTTGAAAGCATAAATAAAATGAGTGCATTTAAAATTTGTCAAATTTCACCATTGTGGTCAATGGGAAAAGTCACTAGTGACACTCGGTCACTTGCAGGGTGAGCGAAGATAAACCCACTTGTAGTTAAGGTTGAGAGGGTCTCAAGACCAAGCTACAACAGTCAGACCAATTTTACCTGGCTTGTGGGGCCCAGGTGCAGAGGTGTCCTAGCTGTCCTTGGTGCTGATCACGGGAGCAGTGGGTGCTAAAAAATGATACTTGTGACACTCACTCCCTTGCAGGTCGAGTCCACGGGATCCCAGTTGGGTTAAGGTTGCTTGGGCTCCTGGACCAGGATACACCTGGCATAACAACTCCACCTAGTCTTGGTGTTTTGGGTGCAGAGGTGTGCTTGGCTGTTCTTGGGGCTAAACGGGAGCTGCAGTTGTTGGTTTTACCACTGAGATACTGCAGGTGAGAAAGCTAATACAAAATCTCGACAACGGAGCCACAGGTGACGTTGGCTGAAGGTATTGCGGTGTGCCCAAGGGTTGCAGCGTCAAGTAAAGCTGGTGATGACTGGACTGGCCACCAACAAGCCTTGGCAATGATAAACTGGAGGATAAGCTATCTCACCTTCTGGAGGTCCAGTGGAAAACGGTAGCTGGCTGTAACTTGGCAGGGAGCTGCACTACACTTCCTCCAATGCACTGGACCACTGGCCTTTGTCTAATCCCTTGGAGAGCCCTATGGCCAGTGCTCCTTCCGATCCGGTGAGTACTTTTTACCTGCAGTGTGCAGGGGACTAGTGCCATTAGTCCAAGGGAATCTGTCCTTGCCTTTGGCTCACAAAGGATTCCCTCTTGCTGGAGGAAGCGGTTAGGGCAAGCTGCAGTCGAGCAGTTACAGGGGGTTGCCAGAGTTTCGAGATATCACACCTTTTGTTAGTGCAGGCCCCTGTTGAGGTCGATAAGGGTCTTCTTATGTCCTCTTGTCACAAGTTGTTGAATAGCTGAGGCTCTGGTGCCAGTTAGCCCCTTAAATCCTAGATTTAAGGGTCTTAGGGGTGTGGGTGCTAGTAGCCAATGGGCTACTGGCCCCAGTGGCTAACCAGCCCTTGAGGTGACCACATTCAGTGAGCTATGGCAACTTTTCTACCCAGAACCCTCTATTCTGCCTCTTTCTGAGACGACAGAAATCTTCCTCAGCTGTACAGGCCAGGCAGCCCACCCTAGATGTGTGGCTAGCCTTCTGGGGGTGTACGCCTCCTAACTAACTAATTTTTCCACCTTCCCTGGTGCATATGTGCCTGGGGGCCAGGAGGTGGAAAAATTAAGCAGCTTCGTTCTCCACTGGGAGGCAGCCTGCTTGCATATCAGAGGTGGTGTGCCCTTGGAAGTTCACCACCTTGATGTGCCACTTCACTAGCCTTCCTGGGAGGGAGAGAGGTGTGACCTACTTTCTGTCCAGACCATTGTCCTGACTCCTGGGAGTGTTCACACCTCTGCCCAGGTTGTCAGAATCCTGTCTTGGTGGCAGCAGCTGCGAGCTGGCAGCAGCTGCGAGCTGGCAGCCAGAGCACAGGAAAACATGGGTAGCTCGTGGGCAACATCTAAGGTTGCTTTCTAGGTCCATGCCACATCGCCCTTGACACTAGATTTGTGTAAAGGATGAGAAGACACATTGTTTGATACCAAACATGACCCATTTTGGAGGTACTATATTGGAGCTGGTGACTTCGGGTTTGCTCGGGTGCCAGTCCCTGTGGACCGTAGGTCAACTTACAGTAGCCTGCAATGAAAAGGACACTACAGGGACATAAAAGCTGGTACATATATATGTCCACACCAATATAATGCATCCTTCTTCCTGGGCTCTGAAGGCCTACCTTAGGGCTGACATATATATATTAATGGTAGTGCTGGGGCTGTGTCACACACTGCGTGGGGACAGTTGAGTATGAACACTTTGGACTGTCCCTACAATCTGCAATGGCAGGCCCGCTCTCAGTAGTTTGCTTGGATCACGCATGGTGGCACCACCAGGGACTTATAAGGAATTAAAGTACTTGCCATTTGGGAATGCCAATTCCCAGTTACTAATTTAGGGAGAGAGCACTGGCACTGGGGCCTGGTTAGTAGGCTCCAGTGCACTTTCAGAGTCATAACGAACAGCATTTGAAGCAAAAAGTGTGGGGGGTGACCATCCAATAAGGGCACCTTCCTACAGTCGTTTAATAAGCCCTTTGAGCTCTCAGTTATTCCGCCATGGTTCCTAAACACCCGTTTAGCTTCTGAACAGCTGACTCAGCATTAAAAGATTCACTTACTGAAGATGGACCATGGCAGCTCTGATAGAAGACTCCAGCCACGTTAGGGAAATTTCTTTTTATAGCTCCATCACCAAACCCCTGCTTTTGGGATTTATCATGATAAAGTACAAGCATGCTAACAAGCGCCCCAATTTGAACCAGCTGACATTTTTTGTCATCACCAAAACTGACATGTGTATGGGAGTCGCCTGCAGATAATCCAGCAAACACAAGATTTTGCTGGCAATGTGTGACTGAAGCGATCTGTTGCCTGTGCTATTTAGCAATCTATATGGTAATTGCTAAATGAGTTCCATTAATATGTGTCTCATCCATAGATGAATTACAGGAATAATTGCTTTTCCTGGGCAAAGCATAATCTTGGTTAGTGTAGGCTATGAACTACACAAGATCAGGTGTTCAGAGCACTAGCTGGACAAAGAATGGACAGGGCAGTTAGGGGTTAATTGTTTCTGATAGGAACTTCTGAATGCCCGTTTTCTTCAGGATTCTGTTTAATGAAAAGACTAGCCCAACCACTCTGCTTTTAGGACTCTGTTTTGGACATGTCTGTTAATTTCTATTGCAATACAAGCCTTTCCATGATTTGAGGTTTTATATGTCAACAAATGGTAAAGACTAAAGACTCCCACAAAGGCATGATAAGCACCTGAAGACAGTTCTATAACCCCCCTTTGAATTTATTCAACTTAGAGCATCTGCAGCTTTAGAAAATTACATTTCTATCATAGAATAACAGCCCAAAACAATTTGAAAGTTCACACCTGCCACGTTCCTTAAAAGTTCATCTTGCTTGGCATTTTGGAACCTGATTTCTGCCCCTGACAAAGGCTTGCATCAGTCTCCCTGGCCATTTCCTGAGAAATGGCCTCCAGGTTGGCCACACTATATGTTTGAGAAACAAAGAGGGTACCGTAGAGTCCTTCATTTCAACAACTTTTATCTGACTATAAGGCCAGTCAGTTCTTTGGAGGATATTGAAATATGTTCATTATTTTCAGTTTTTATTTATTTGTAAGCACTTACTATGCTAGAACAAAGTTGAACGTCAACGCACACAGACACCAGACAAGTATATATCAATACAGCCTACAAACATTTCATACACTATACAAAATTAATGAAGTAACAGGTGCATAGCAAAATCCTGAACCAGAATTATTATTCATTTATTTTCCCATAACCAATTATATCAGTCTCTGTGAAGTGATGATTCATGTTTTAAATAATAATACAAGGAATTCCAAAGTTTAGAACCTGTACGTTTAATAGCTTGGCCCTAAATTTAGTATATCTACCTTGTGCCAAATAAGTTTTGGAACAGTTGTTGAAGGCAAGGCTCTAGCACATCACCTAGACGCCGCACCAGACATCACCACTGCTATTCCAGAAGATTACAAGATAACACACCGGGACCAAACCAACAAGCACTGAGGAGGAATCGCCATGACCTAAAGGGACATCATCCGCTGCACGACATCCCCTGATGACCTAACACCAGTAATAGAACACCTCAACTTCATACTCCACACAGACAGAAAAAGAACCTTCAAAGGCACCCTTGCCTACAGAACACCAGGACCACTCCCCAGCTTCTGCAATGCCATCCCAGAACGCATTGCCCAGCATGGAATGGACTCCAAGCACTACATATTCATAGGAGACCTCACCTTCCACCACGGCGACCCCAGTGACGCCAACTCCACTGACCTCCTGGAAAGCATGAGCAGCATAAGCCTCAAGCAACTCATCACATGTCCTACGCACATTGCAGGACACATGCTCAACCCCATCTTCACCTCTAGCGACAGAGTCAGATAAATCCACACCACTCGCCTGGTCCGACCACCACAGCGTACACTTCACCATATCAGGACTCACCTACCCCAGCATCGTACCCCCCAGATTCGCTCGAAGAGACTGGAATAGGGTATCAGAAAACCAGTGGAATAATATGCTCTGCTCCCACCTCCCAGATTCTACAATGACCCTGAACAAGCAGCAAAGAGCTTCTCTGAGTGGATCACAGAGTGCGCCAACACCATTACCCCTGCCGAGACAGCCAAGGTCAAAGAACTAAGCAAAAGAGCAAGCTGGTTCACAAGGGGACTGCATTTCACCAAATGCAACTGCGAACAACTTGAAAGTAAGTGTCACATTAGCAAAAAAACAGAAGACCACTCCACCTTCAGGAACGCTGTCAAACAGTACCACCGCCTCCTGAAAGAAACGAACAGCAGACTGCATCGAAGCCAGTGCAAACCACATCAAAGAACTTGTCATAATCTTGAAGAGTTCACCAATCCCACAACCACCAAAAACAACATCACTCCCTCCCAGGTACTGGGTGGCAACCTTGCAGACTTCTTCAACAACAAGATCTCGGCCCTCTACGAAAACTTTGAACGCCAACCCTCCGCCACAGACAGCATCAACCAGCTCACACCCATGAACACAAACCCAAAACACCTTCTCACCCATTGGGAATTCCTCACCACACAATACACTATCTCCATCATGAACTCCGTGCATTCAGGAGCACCAATGGACCCTTGCCCACACCACGTCTTTAACCTTGGAAGCAAGAAAACTCAGCGACAAGCTCAGGAAAGTCCTGAATACCTCCATCACAGCGTCCTCCTTCCCTGAGGACTGGAAACACACTGAAGTGGGGGCCCTCCTGAAAAACAAATCCGCCAACGCAGCCAAACTGAAGCACAACCAGCCCATCTCTCTGCTCCCCTAGCCAGCAAAAGTCCTCAATAAAGAGATCAACTAGCAACTTACCCAAAACCTAGAAGACCACAACCCCCTGGATCCCTCCTGATCTATGTTTTGAGCTAACCACAGCACCAAGACAGCTATGATTGCAACCACAGATGACATCAGATCCCTCCTGGACCATGGGGAGACAGCAGCTCCCATCCTCCTGAACCTGTCTGCCACATTTGACATCGTCTTCTACCACATCCTAATCAACAGATTCCACCTCATCATTATTCAAGGAAACACCCTCAAATGGATTGCCTCATACCTCACCACAGAACCCATGAAGAAATAAGTCAATGCAGTCTCATCCGCCTGCTTCCACACCCTTCGCATACTGCGCAAGATCTTCAGCAAACACCAGAAGGACCGTCATGCAGGCCCTTATCACCAGCAGACTGGACTACAGAAACATGCTCTATATAGGGATCACTGCAGGCCTCCTGAAGAGACTCCTGACAATACAGAACTCGCAGGAAGACTCAAACTCGACCTCCCCAGAAGGATCCCCATCACACCCCATCTCAAGAAACTACATTGGCTTCCTATTCAGAAGAAATGCCAATTCAAGGTGCTGACCCACGCCTACAAAGCCCTGCAAAACAAAGGACCAGCATATATCAACAAATGCCTGACCTTCCACCAACTGACCAGACACCTCTGACTAGCTTCCTTCTCCCTCCCAGACACCCCACAGATCTGTCGAGCCAACAGCAGAGGACGCTTCTTCTCGCACCTGGCAGCCAAGGCTTGGAACAATCCCCCCTGCACCTCAGAACCACACTTTCACTCCAGCGATTTAGAGGAGAACTAAAGATCTGAATGTTTGAATGATCAGACCTTCACACATCAGCATATAGCTCAAGTGCCTCGAGACCCTCATAGGTGATTTGTTGCCCTCTATAAATGTTTGATTGATTGATAGGTTTAGCCTTCTGAAATTCAAAGTATTGCTTTAAATTAGGAGGCATAGATCTCAGAAGGACCTTCCAAACTATACCCAGAACTCTGAAAGTATTGAAATCCTTGATTGAACTGCAACTCAGAGAAGTGTGCTGTGCTGTCAAATCAGTACAATCATGTGAACAGCACAGTTTTAATGTTTCCTGTATTATCTTCAAAGAGATCCAAGTAAACAGCTGAAAAGTAAAGACTGAACTATCGCTTAAATTATTAAAAGTTTGTTTTGTATACTGAACGGAGGCACCAAGAGATTATGAAGATATTAATATGCTGATTTTGTCACAGTTGCAAGGTAGAAAATCAAATGGAGGATTAAAATATGACTTCAAAATGTATGGACAATTGAACTAGCAAGGGAACAGGTTCAGCCTGCCACATTAGTTTTATATTTCCTTTTGTCTAAGTGTTTTTAGACACAGTTGTTTGATTCAAAAAGTTGATGCCAGGAAGAAGTAATTATAGGTTCATGTAGCCCTAGCATGGGGTACATTCTGGAGAATGACTTTCAGAACTGGTAATGGTGTCAGAAGCAATGATTTTTAACCAATCATTATCTAGGGGTTCTGAGGAATGTGCAAGCTACTAGAGCAACAACAATTTAGGGCCCAATTAATTACTTGATGGTATGTATACTGCTACATACCACCAAGATAAAGACCTTCTGTATATAGAAGTTGCTTTCTGTTCTTGGTTGGGGAGTGATTCCAGATTATTCACAAACTGGTGCCATACATCCCTTCTTCTTTTTTACAAAAATTGTATTTCCTTCAGCCGATAAGCATCAGATTAAGTTGTCATTGTTCCATTTGGGTAAAACATAATTGCTCGGCCATTTGGAAGTCAATCCCACATCAAATTTTGACACAACCAAATCAGGGCAAAATACATCACATACATACAATTTCAAGATTTTACTCTTGCAATTACAATAAGACTGTGCCAAACTGTGAAGGGTTGGCCATTTGTGGGATCTGGTCTACTGATGTTTAGTCAGTTCGAGGCAGGAGGTCACACAATAAGGCCAAACTGAGACAACCTGCAAATTGATTAAACATTTAAACACAAAACAGTACAAGGAATTCCTGAGAGTCAAACGTATAAGACGTAAAACATTCAAATGTAACTGATAGTCGATTTTTGCTGGTTTCCCTTTTTTAGTTTTTCAGGGGGAGGCAGAAGAGTTCTCCTGACACCAAGAGCTCTTCTGAAGGATGGGAAAACAAACTTGTGGATGCAGTTGCAGCTGAAGGTCCTGCGTCCAATCATCACTCCCGCCTTGGGGATAACGTGGAAATCTTCGACCTTGAGGTATGTCTAATGCAATTTCCTTTGTCAGTGATACATCAAATGTCTTGTAAGCATATATCAATTTTTAGAAAGGCCTAGGAACTGTAGAGATCAACTCAGCCTAACATGCTTCCAATTAAGCACTAGTAAATTAGGAAATATTGATATTGAATGTATTGCTATATAAAATATAGTATCATAGTTACTGTTAGAAATGGGGTCTTTGGTTGACAGTCAGGTTACCCCCTGTTCAAGCAAGGACCCTCACTCTAGTTAGGATAAAAGAGAATCACCCTCAGCTAACCCCTGCTTACCCCCTTGGTAGCTTGGCAGAGCAGTAGGCTTAACCTCAGAGTGCTGGGCGTAAAGTATTTGTACCAACACACACAGTAACTTAATGAAAACACTACAAAATGACACAACACCAGTTTAGAAAAATAGGAAATATTTATCTAGACAAAACAAGACCAAAACGACAAAAATCCAACATACACAAGTCAAGTTATGATTTTTTAAAAGGTTTAAAATAAAAAGAGTCTTTAGGTAGTTGTAACAACACACTAGCGCTGCTAGCGTGAAAATGTACCTGGTTTGCGGCAAAAATAACCCCGCACGGGCGGTGTGCGTCGAAAATAACCCGGCACGGGTATATGCGTCGAAAACAGCTCGGCTCGGCGAGGCGCGTCGAAAAAGCCAGCCACGCGACGGTCCGAAGTCCCGCGGCGCTGGTTGCGATCTCTCAGCCTTCGTCAGCGATGCTGCGCGTCGTTCCTCCTGCTCCGGGCGTCGATTCTCCGGTCGCGTTTCCAGCGGCGTCGTTTCTCAGCTGCGGAGCCGGCGTCGCGTCGTTTTCTCAGCCGCGATCGGATTCGCGTCGATCTTTTCTCCGCACGGTGCGCGGTGCGTGTATTTTTGTCCTTAGGCTGCCAGCCTCTCCTTTTAGGGTCCCAGGAACTGGAAGGGCACCACAGAGCAGAGTAGGGGTCTCTCCAGAGACTCCAGGTGCTGGCAGGAAGAAGTCTTTGCTATCCCTGAGACTTCAATAACAGGAGGCAAGCTCTACATCAAGCCCTTGGAGATTTCTTCTTCAAGATGGAAGGCACACAAAGTCCAGTCTTTGCCCTCTTACTCAGGCAGAAGCAGCACTGCAGGAAAGCTCCACAAAGCACAGTCACAGGCAGGGCAGCACTTGTTCCTCAGCGATCAGCTCTTCTCCAGGCAGAGGTTCCTCTTGATTCCAGAAGTGTTTTCTAAAGTTTGTAAGTTTGGGTGCCCTTCTTATACCCATTTTAGTCTTTGAAGTCACCTTCCTTCAAAGGGGACTCACACCTTCTTGTGAAATCCTGCCTTGCCCAGGCAAGGCCTCAGACACACACCAGGGGGTTGGAGACAGCATTGTCAGAGGCAGGCACAGTCCTTTCAGATGAGAGTGACCACTCCACCCCTCCCTCCTAGCAGAGATGGCTAATCAGGAAATGCAGATCACACCCCAGCTCCCTTTGTGTCACTGTCTGGTGTGAGGTGAAAAACAACCCAACTGTCAAACTGACCCAGACAGGGAATCCACAAACAAGGCAGAGTCACAGAATGGTTTAAGCAAGAAAATGCTCACTTTCTAAAAGTGGCATTTCCAAACTCACAATCTTAAAATCAACTTTACTAAAAGATGTATTTTTAAATTGTGAGTTCAGGGATCCCAAACTCCACATGTCCATCTACTCTCTAGGGGAATCTACACTTTAATCATATTTAAAGGTAGCCCCCATATTATCCTATGAGAGAGAGACAGACCTTGCAACAGTGAAAACGAAATTGGCAGTATTTCACTGTCAGGACATATAAACCACATTACTATATGTCCTACCTTATCCATACACTGCACCCTGCCCTTGGGGCTACCTAGGGCCTACCTTAGGGGTGCCTTACATGTAAGGAAAGGGAAGGTTTAGGCCTGGCAAGTGGGTACACTTGCCAAGTCGAATTTACAGTGTAAAAATACACATACAGACACTGCAGTGGCAGGTCTGAGACATGAGTACAGAGCTACTTATGTGGGTGGCACAACCAGTGCTGCAGGCCCACTAGTAGCATTTGATTTACAGGCCCTGGCACCTCTAGTGCACATTACTAGGGACTTACTAGTAATTCAAATATGCCAATCATGGATGAACCACTTACATATAATTTAAACAGGAGCACTTGCACTTTAGCACTGGTTAGCAGTGGTAAAGTGCCCAGAGTAACAAAAACAGCAAAATCAGAGTCCAGCACACATCAACAACCTGGGGAACAGAGGCAAAAAGTTAAGGGAGACCACGCCAAGGATGAAAAGTCTAACACGTGTCCCCCCCAGCTAAAAGTGGGGAGCAACTACCCAACCTCATGGGAGTTCTCATCACTAAGGCGGAAGAACCTGGACAGACCATCAGCATTGGCGTGTTCTGTACCGGGTCGATGTTCCACCGTAAAGTCCATCCCCTGTAGGGAAATGGACCACCTCAACAGTTTTGGGTTCTCACCCCTCATCTGCATTAACCATCTGAGGGGTCTGTGGTCGGTCTGAACTCGGAAGTGAGTCCCAAACAAGTAGGGTCTTAGCTTCTTCAGTGCCCAGACCACAGCAAACGCTTCACGTTCTATGGCACTCCACCTACGTTCCCTGGGTAGTAACCTCCTGCTAATGAAGGCTACGGGTTGATCTAGGCCCTCTTCATTCAGCTGTGAGAGTACTGCTCCAATACCATGCTCTGAGGCGTCTGTCTGTACAACAAACTCCGTGGAGTAGTCAGGTGCCTTCAGCACAGGTGCTGTGCACATGGCAGCCTTCAGGGCATCAAAAGCGTTCTGGCAAGCCTCTGTCCAGATCACTTTCTTGGGTTGCTTCTTAGAAGTCAACTCAGTTAAGGGGGTAACAATGGTACCATATCCCTTAACGAACCTCCTATAGTATCCTGTGAGACCTAAAAAGGCTCTCACTTCAGTCTGGGTCTTGGGAGGCTCCCAAGCCAGAATCGTGTCAATCTTAGGCTGTAGGGGTGCCACCTGGCCACTCCCCACCTGGTGTCCTAAGTACACAACAGAACCCTGCCCTATTTGGCACTTGCTCGCCTTAATAGTGAGGCCTGCCTTCTGCAGGGCCTCTAACACTCTCCAGAGGTGTTGCAGGTGTTCCTCCCATGTGGAACTAAACACAGCAATGTCATCCAGGTAGGCGGCACTGAACTCATCCAGTCCTGCCAACACCTGGTTGACCAACCTCTGAAAGGTGGCAGGGGCATTCTTCATCCCAAAGGGCATCACATTGAAGTGGAAGTGCCCATCGGGGGTAGAGAATGCTGACCTCTCCTTTGCCCCTTCAGTTAAGGCAATCTGCCAGTACCCAGATGTTAAATCAAACGTACTGAGGTACTTGGCAGCTCCTAACCGATCAATGAGCTCATCAGCTCGGGGGATGGGGTGTGCGTCAGTCTTGCTGACCGCATTGAGACCCCGGTAGTCCACACAGAACCTAAGTTCTCGAGTGGCACCAGGAGCAGTAGCCTTTGGGACCAAGACCACTGGGCTGGCCCAAGGACTGCTGGAGTGCTCAATAACCCTTAGGGCTAACATTTTGGAGACTTCCTCCTTAATGCAAGCCCTCACCCTGTCAGTCACCCTGTAAACCTTATGTTTAACAGGTGTACTGTCCCCAGTGTCCACATCATGTGTGCACAGGTGTGTGACTCCTGGGATCAGGGAAAACAGTGAGGCGAACTGTCCCAGCACGTGGCGACAGTCCCTCTGCTGTTCCTCAGTCAGGGAGGGGGAGAGGATCACTCCCTCCACAGACCCATCTTTCTCTCCTGCAGACAGGAGGTCAGGAAGAGGCTCACTCTCTTCCTCCACCCCGTCATCTGTCGCTAGGAGCATGGATAGCTCAGTTCGCTCAAAGTGGGGTTTGAGGCGGTTGACATGTAGGACCCTCAAGGGGTTCCTGGGGGATTGCAAGTCTACCAGATAGGTGACCTCGCTCTTTCTTTCCACCACCTCAAAAGGCCCAGTCCACTTATCTTGGAGAGCCCTAGGCTCTACTGGTGCCATGACCCACACTTTTTGTCCAGGCTGAAACTCAACCAGAGTGGCATTCTGGTCGTACCACCGTTTCATGTCCTCCTGGCTTGCTTCCAGGTTCTCCTGAGCGAGACGCCTGAAGCGGGCAGTCTGGTTTCTTAGTGCCAGCATGTAGCTAAATACATCCTGGGGTGGTTTACTAGGAGCTTTCTCCAAAGCCTCCTTCACCAGACTGAGCGGTCCCCTCACAGGGTGGCCATAGATGAGCTCAAAGGGGCTAAAGCCAAGTCCCTTTTGAGGCACCTCCCTGTAAGCGAACAGAAGGCATGGCAGGAGGACGTCCCACTTACGCCTCAAGGGCTCTGACAGGCCCTGAATCATGCCTTTCAAGGTGCGGTTGAATCTCTCAACCAGACCATTACTTTGGGGGTGGTAAGGGGTGGTGAACTTGTAGGTTACCCCACACACCTTCCACAGAGACTTCATATAAGTGGATATGAAGTTTGTACCCCTATCAGATACTACCTCCTTGGGGAACCCCATGCGGGTAAAAACCCCCATCAAGGCACGTCCCACCACGGGGGCGGTGACCGTCCTTAGAGGAATAGCTTCTGGGTACCGTGTGGCATGGTCCACCAAGACCAGGATGAACCTGTTGCCCAGGGCTGTCTTGGGATCCAGAGGCCCCACAATGTCAATTCCTACCCTTTCAAAGGGAGTACTGACTACCGGTAAAGGTTGGAGGGGAGCTTTGCATTTCCCCCCACTCTTGCCACTTGCCTGACAAGTCTGACAAGATCTACAATAAGCAGCTGACTGCTTGTTCATCAAGGGCCAGTAAAAGTGGGAGACAAGCCTCTTATAGGTCTTGTCCTGCCCTAGATGTCCTGCCAAAGGCACATCATGAGCCAAACCCAGTAGGAAGGTCCTGAAGCCCTGGGGTACCACCAGCATACGAGCTGACCCCGGCTCAGGAACCTTAGGCTCACTATACAGGAGGCCATCCTCCCAATAAATCAGGTGAGTACCTGGCGCTCCGCCAGCCGCCTGGGCTGCAGCCTGCTGCCGCAGTCCCTCAAGAGTAGGGCATTCCTTCTGCGCTGTGCAGAATACTTCCCTGGTGGGTCCCCCTTCCTGCTGCCACTGCGACAGCTCAGGGACCTCCCCCAGTTCAGCCACCTGTTCCCCTGTAGGTTCCGGGGCATCACCCTCAGGCTCTGCCTCCTCCCGGACCGTGGGAACTTCTGGGGCGGGTTTCCCGCGCCTCCTGCCTTTCCTCTTCTTGGCGGTCCCCTGGGCCACTGTTTCAGGCTCCAGGGGCTCTTGACTACCCTGATTGGCTGCCATAGACCGGGTGAATACGCATACCCACCCAGGCAGACCCAACATCTCCAAGTGAGACCTGTGTTCCACCTCCTTCCAAGGGGAATCCTCCAGGTCGTTGCCTAGCAAACAATCAACAGGCATGGTTGGACTCACAGCGACTTTCCAGGAACCTGAGACCCCCCCCCATTCAAAGGGAACCTGCGCCACTCTGCAGAGGCGCTCAGAGTTGTCTACTGCAACTACTTGGTGAAGTACCCGGGGATCAATCTGCTCTTCAGACACCAGGTGACTCCTCACTGTAGTCACACTGGCTCCTGTGTCTCTCAGAGCCTCCACCCTCTGTCCATTGATGGTCACCCATTGCCTGTACTTCTTAGTGTTATCAGGCACTAGGTTTCTCTGGACCATCTCACTGTCCCCTAGTGAGACAAGGGTCATTTCTGCTGGTTCCCACCCACCTGAAACCAACTCCTCCCCAAGCGCTACACTGGCCAAACCCTGGGACGGTGCACCAGTGGGTGCCGGTGTACTTTTGGGGCATTTGGGGTCCCCCCTCACATGACCCACCTGGTCACATGAATAGCACTTACGTAGGGGACCACCTGCCATTGGCTTCCCTTTGGAGAACCATGGCCTCTTTTCACTGGGGGGTTGGGAATCCTTACCCTGGGAATCAGTTTGGGGCCCTTTAGAGAACTCATCCTGTTTGCCCTTACCCCCCCCTTTCTTCTGAGAGGGACCCTGCCCACCCTTGGCGTGGTCTCCCCCATACCTCTTTTGGACCCTGGTGCTCTCCCAGCGGTCCGCTTCCTGTGCAAGCTTCCTGGGGTCAGTCAGCTTGCTGTCAATGAGGTGCTGGCGCAGCTCTGGAAAACATAAACTGTACAAGTGCTCCCAAGCAATTAAATTGTAAAGCCCCTCATACGTGTTTACCTTACTGCCCTTCACCCAACCATCCAGTGACCTGCAACAAGAATCAACACATTCCAACCATGTTTGGGATTCCTTTCTCTTGTAGGATCTAAACTTCTCTTTGTACTGCTCAGGGGTGAGACCATACCTGGTAAGTAAGGCCTCCTTCATGGCAGGGTAGGTGAGACTCTGAGCATCCCCTAAGGCCGTCAGTGTGTCCCTCCCCTCTGCCTCAAAATGCTTCCACAGGGCTGCCCCCCAATGAGCTTCAGGGACCAGGTTCATGTGGAGAGCTGATTCATAACCCTTGAACCACAAGTAGATATCATCCTCCCTCTTATAATCCCTCACAAGGTCTTTTGGGATGTGTACCCTTCTCTCAGGCTGCACTGTAGAATTGCTGCCACCATCCCTACTGGACTGGCTTCTATGATCTATCTCTTTCAAGCTAAGCTCATGAGCCATTGTTATCTTCTTCTCCTCAAGGGCTAGCCTTCTCTGCTCCAATTGGTACTCCCTTTCTGCCTGTCTGTCCTGTAACTCTTCAGGTGTCAGACCCTTGGAGGATACACTGCTACTTGCCCTAGAGATTCTCCCCTGAGACATAGCAGGCCCACCCACTACATCAGTGTGAGTGACTTGCAACTCCTCTTCCCCCTCTGGCTCCTCCTCTGTGTGCCCCTCAGCTGCTTTGGCTGCCACCCAGGCCCTCAGCGCCTTTTGCAGCTCATCCTTCTTGGATGAGCTCTCAATGGGACAGCCAACATTCCTACAAAACTGCTTCAACTGAGCCACCTTGTAGCTCTCCAATTTCTCCAAATCAAAAGCAGTTTCAGCTAGGGCATCTCCAGACTGAGACATGATGAGAGGTTAAAAAAAATATGCACAGTTCCAAAAACAGAAAAGCAAGTTCTCAAATGAAGTTTCAGCAAAGTCAATCCCGGGATCAGTGAAAAAAAAGAAACTGAATGCAGAGAAAAACAGTCCAAGTAAAAAAACAAAAATCACAAGACTAGTAGTATGTGGTCACGTAGTGGTCTGAGATCAAAACAGTAGTGTACACTTAATTACTGTATGTCAAGTACAAATACAAGTGCAAATCCCGACCGCTGGTCACCAATGTTAGAAATGGGGTCTTTGGTTGACAGTCAGGTTACCCCCTGTTCAAGCAAGGACCCTCACTCTAGTTAGGATAAAAGAGAATCACCCTCAGCTAACCCCTGCTTACCCCCTTGGTAGCTTGGCAGAGCAGTAGGCTTAACCTCAGAGTGCTGGGCGTAAAGTATTTGTACCAACACACACAGTAACTTAATGAAAACACTACAAAATGACACAACACCAGTTTAGAAAAATAGGAAATATTTATCTAGACAAAACAAGACCAAAACGACAAAAATCCAACATACACAAGTCAAGTTATGATTTTTTAAAAGGTTTAAAATAAAAAGAGTCTTTAGGTAGTTGTAACAACACACTAGCGCTGCTAGCGTGAAAATGTACCTGGTTTGCGGCAAAAATAACCCCGCACGGGCGGTGTGCGTCGAAAATAACCCGGCACGGGTATATGCGTCGAAAACAGCTCGGCTCGGCGAGGCGCGTCGAAAAAGCCAGCCACGCGACGGTCCGAAGTCCCGCGGTGCTGGTTGCGATCTCTCAGCCTTCGTCAGCGATGCTGCGCGTCGTTCCTCCTGCTCCGGGCGTCGATTCTCCGTTCGCGTTTCCAGCGGCGTCGTTTCTCAGCTGCGGAGCCGGCGTCGCGTCGTTTTCTCAGCCGCGATCGGATTCGCGTCGATCTTTTCTCCGCACGGTGCGCGGTGCGTGTATTTTTGTCCTTAGGCTGCCAGCCTCTCCTTTTAGGGTCCCAGGAACTGGAAGGGCACCACAGAGCAGAGTAGGGGTCTCTCCAGAGACTCCAGGTGCTGGCAGGAAGAAGTCTTTGCTATCCCTGAGACTTCAATAACAGGAGGCAAGCTCTACATCAAGCCCTTGGAGATTTCTTCTTCAAGATGGAAGGCACACAAAGTCCAGTCTTTGCCCTCTTACTCAGGCAGAAGCAGCACTGCAGGAAAGCTCCACAAAGCACAGTCACAGGCAGGGCAGCACTTGTTCCTCAGCGATCAGCTCTTCTCCAGGCAGAGGTTCCTCTTGATTCCAGAAGTGTTTTCTAAAGTTTGTAAGTTTGGGTGCCCTTCTTATACCCATTTTAGTCTTTGAAGTCACCTTCCTTCAAAGGGGACTCACACCTTCTTGTGAAATCCTGCCTTGCCCAGGCAAGGCCTCAGACACACACCAGGGGGTTGGAGACAGCATTGTCAGAGGCAGGCACAGTCCTTTCAGATGAGAGTGACCACTCCACCCCTCCCTCCTAGCAGAGATGGCTAATCAGGAAATGCAGATCACACTCCAGCTCCCTTTGTGTCACTGTCTGGTGTGAGGTGAAAAACAACCCAACTGTCAAACTGACCCAGACAGGGAATCCACAAACAAGGCAGAGTCACAGAATGGTTTAAGCAAGAAAATGCTCACTTTCTAAAAGTGGCATTTCCAAACTCACAATCTTAAAATCAACTTTACTAAAAGATGTATTTTTAAATTGTGAGTTCAGGGATCCCAAACTCCACATGTCCATCTACTCTCTAGGGGAATCTACACTTTAATCATATTTAAAGGTAGCCCCCATATTATCCTATGAGAGAGAGACAGACCTTGCAACAGTGAAAACGAAATTGGCAGTATTTCACTGTCAGGACATATAAACCACATTACTATATGTCCTACCTTATCCATACACTGCACCCTGCCCTTGGGGCTACCTAGGGCCTACCTTAGGGGTGCCTTACATGTAAGGAAAGGGAAGGTTTAGGCCTGGCAAGTGGGTACACTTGCCAAGTCGAATTTACAGTGTAAAAATACACATACAGACACTGCAGTGGCAGGTCTGAGACATGAGTACAGAGCTACTTATGTGGGTGGCACAACCAGTGCTGCAGGCCCACTAGTAGCATTTGATTTACAGGCCCTGGCACCTCTAGTGCACATTACTAGGGACTTACTAGTAATTCAAATATGCCAATCATGGATGAACCACTTACATATAATTTAAACAGGAGCACTTGCACTTTAGCACTGGTTAGCAGTGGTAAAGTGCCCAGAGTAACAAAAACAGCAAAATCAGAGTCCAGCACACATCAACAACCTGGGGAACAGAGGCAAAAAGTTAAGGGAGACCACGCCAAGGATGAAAAGTCTAACAGTTACCAATACTGTTTATGTTATTATCAAAGCTACTACTACTCTTACTACCACTTCTACTAATACAATTATTAATAATGCACTCCTAAAGAGATGTGGCTCTGGCAGATTCTGAGTTGTTCAATGTTCCCACACCTGAAATTACTGGTTATAGGAATAGAGGACCCGGTTTCACAATGTGCATTTTCACACCCAGTAAAGCAACCCGTGGGTCTGCTGCCAGTTTCTACCTGGTGAGAACAGATAGAGATTGTCTGTGATAATGTCCCCAGAATCGGGAATCCACATGTTACGCTCCCCGGGATAATCCCCTTTGTGGGTATTTTAACTTGTAATGCTGGGATTTAGGGGAGAAGGTGCCAGCTGGATTTGTTCATTACGACCCTTGTATCTCCCCACTTAATTCTGGGAAAATCATAAAGGGGTCCTCAGCGCATCTTCAAATTTAGGTAAACACTAGCATATGTTTGGTTTGGAGAGCAATATTTGTACTAGTCATATTCAGCAGTAGAGACTGAGTAATCAACTGCTCAAATTTTATTTTTGTGCACAAATGGTTAAACATTTGGAATAATTAATTCACAAAGACACTTCTAAAGGGGCATATTCAGCCCCCTTGTCTCCCTCTGTGTGTTAGTAAAGTCTATGTGGACCATTAATGATGCAACAGTGAAATGTGCTATAATCCAATCTTCCACTTGAGACCTCCTCTGCATAGATTCAAATTAATCCATTCCAGAGCCCTCTTCCATAGAGATGCACTTGTTTGCATGTTGTCCTGATTCTCATGTTCCAAGTAGGAAATAATCCTTGCTTGAGTAACTGTTAAGTAAGAACATGACTCAACCAAAGGTGACCCTGCAGCCTTTTAACGTTTTCATCCCGATAAAAAAAATGAACCTGAGCCTGCTGCAAGTCAGATGTCACATTGTTGATTTTGATAAAACAAATTACAGGCACTAAAAGAATGTATAAACAATTTGTCCAATGGTAAAATTCATGATCCTGTGAAATTAGCAGCTCCCCATTTATATGGAAGTATTTGATGCTGGGGACACATAGGAGACGTGGGATTTAAGTTAAAAGACGTGGGTGCCAAAGAGCGGAACATGTGTACACCAGCAGGGGCTGTTCGCAAAGATAGGAGAAGATCTGTGGGGCATGGCAAATTACAGGGAGGAGGAGTGATTGTCGAGGAACGGGGACAGTGTGCAATGGGCTACTATGATGATGTCTCTAATAGTCGAGGACGACGATAACGGTATCGGCTGTGAAACAACCTATCAACCTGTATTGTTAAAGTTTGTCATATGGTGGCTTACTATTTTGTGCATCTGTCTAAAATCTTACTGCTTATTGAGTGTTTGTTTAATAAAAAAGATTTGAAAAAAATCAATTAAAAGATGGGATAGCTTGACAAATATGAAATGAGTCATCTTTTGGTCAGTGAAAGGTCACCGGAATTCGTTAAACCTGGAGGTAGGGCTATAATTTGAAAGGTGTCACGAAGCTGTTAGAACATTATTTCCTAAAAGGCGCAGCTAGGCCAAACCCACGACTACTGGCTGCTGGTAATGCTCTTAGCTGCCTGCCATTCTACTGCAATTTCCAGCATCCCTGCCAATAGTACACTCTTCCTGTGGCACGTAGCACATGTGGGATGGCCTAGTATCCCTGCTTGTCCATAGCACTGCCCATCAGTGACGTGGAAGAGAAGTTAGCACCTAATAACTTCAAAGCAGGTCACAACTAGAAGGCATTTGTAGGGGTAGTTGAGGTGGACATCACAGCTGGATTGGGGTGTGCATTGAGTAGAAATGTCGGCAAGGGACATCACCTGAACTTGCTCCCCCTCATCCCCTCCCCCTCCCCTGAAAGCTGGAATGAACATTTGCTGCCAACTGGCTGGTGACTGAACAATTGTATCACGTGTTCTACCCACATAACAAGAGATGACCTTGCATTAGGACTTTAGTTATTATGTCTAAATACCAGGCATCAAGACAACTTTTTTCTCTGAAACAGTTGCTATGAAGCTGAAAGGTGTACCAACCAAAATGATGGAGCTCAATCTTGAGATGTTAATGAGGAAACTCACACCCATAAAAAGCAATTATGGGTTCCACATGTTGCAATACCACAAACACTTTGTTATGTTAGGCTAGGCTATGTTGACTTGTAAAGTGCACTATAACCCTGAAGGGTATCCTGGGACTGAGTAGATGTGAGTACAGCTTCATCTAAGGCAATGGGGAAAGTATTTGAAAAGGGAGGTCTTCAGCTTGTTGTGGAACTCAAGAATCGAAGAGGAGGTTCTGATGTGTAATAACAATTTAGAGATCATGACTAATGTGGCTACTGAAGAAAATTCCAATCAATGAAAGTTTCAAAACGTTATTTTATAGCCACAAAGCCAAAGACACGTAGACTGTGCGCAAAATCAAATTATAAAGATAAGTCCACACCATTAGTTTTCCAAAACAATGAAACAAATGTAATCTAATCAACATCAACACAATTAGGCATTCAAAAAGAAAAATGCATGTCATTAAAGACACGATTTAGGCAATAGAAAAATATGTCTCAGTCCAGACTGTGTCAGCATATGTCTTATCAAATTAAACAGAGAACATCAATTGGGGTGGGACATAGCTTGTCTCTCTCACTAACTAAATTAGGACATGCATGTGTGGGAACGAACTAACACATGTGGGCAAAATACAAAAGAAAGACAAAAATAATTTAGAAAAAGAATATCTCTAGGGCAACAGAATATTAACTAGAAAAATAAATTGAGTGGGTGTCAGCATGCTCACTTCTACTAGAAAAAGGAAAACATGTCAGGGGAAACACAGCATTCACAGAAAAATTATACCTTTCCTAGGATTAGCAATCAAGAGAACGTTATCAACAAAGCCTCAGAATAAGCAGCAAGTCCATTGAAAGTGCAGGAGATGAGCTGCACAGAGAATATCAGTATGAACAGGACCCCAGAAAAGAACTGACTAAAAGTTGCAAAGTCCATTCCCTATCAAAAAACACCTAAAGCATCTTGATTGGTCAGCTTGGTTGGTCCAAATGATGCAAAAGGGCAATGTCCAATGAAATTTTAAACACCCATCACAACTGAAATCTAACAAAATTCTCCCAGATTGGATATGTACTCATCTCAAGCTACTGTGTGAATCCAATGATCAATAACGATTTACACAACTTTGGTAACATCTCAAATTCCCTGGGTACACAAGGGATTCATCAGTTCTCATGAGAATGTTCATATGAGTTGAAACAAATTTACTTCAGTTTAGTCCAAAGGCCTAACTGTTCCAGAATCAAGGTCTCTTAGAAACAACTCTCTGAGCTATGGCTGGGTCTTATTCCAGACTGTGTTACATCGAGCAGTTGAGGGTCAGTGAGATGGCTGCGGTAGCAGGAAGATGGTTTTCCAGTTGGTAAGCACTGATGGTCCGCGGAGGGTTTCTTCAGCAGGGGGGAGACTGTGGTGCATTTCCAGGTATCCAGAATGTTTGCAGATGAAATGGAGGTATCAGAATAGGTATGAGCAATGTGATGATGGGTTGGAGTCCTCTGGGGAAGGCATGCTGGAGGCAGATGTCTGCGGGGGCAGGGGACAGAGTAGATGGACCGCATGGTGGATGGTGGTGGTTTCGTCTGTGGTGATGCTGGGCCTTGTGGTCAGAGTCAGTTCTTCAGTTGAGTTGGGTTGCCGTGTGGCACGGTCTCTCCAGTGAGGTTGAGAGTTGAAGTTGCTGTATATGCAGGAGAGAATTGAGAGAATTTTTTACAGAGGTCCTATTGGGGGTGATGGAGTTGGAGGCATCAGCTGGTGAGTGGAAATCATTCACAATGGTGAGGATCTGATTGCTTCTGTTGGTGTTGCCATTAATGTGGTCTGCAAGACTAGTGCACTTGGTGGTGTGGATTGGAAGATGGTAGCATCTAAAGGCAGATTTAAAGTACTTCCTGTTTGCATTGTTTTCACTCATTCAAACATGATTTTACCTGATAATCAGCAAATGTTTTATGGCCAACAGGGTCACATTTTCGCCACTGAATTCTGCAAGGCATGGCCTGGCTGTTGCCCTCTCCTAACATATTGTATTTGGTACGTCCTCTCTCTGATGACTGCTTCTCTGTCAACACTTTCATGGTCACTGAACATTGAACTGATTTTCTGGAAATTTAATATAGAAACTATCAGGAAATCCCTCCTTTTGTGTGGTCAACCGCGAGAGTTTGGACTGATGCTGTTCTTTTTTTCAACTCTGAGAGCGCACTGAGGAATGCTAACCAGACCTCAGTGCCAGTGCCCATAACTTAAAACATATATGTTTGATGAGTTCATACCAAATTGACATAAGTTAAGTTACTTTTGAGGCCCCAGTATATGGTACAAGGGGTCCCCAGGGCCTGTAAGTTAAAGTGTCCCTAAGAGACTGCAGCACTGACTGTACCACCATGACTGTGACAAGGTAAAACATGTCTCCCAGCCTGCCACTGCAGATGGGTAAAAGAGGTAAACCTTTCACTCAACTTTGCTATTTAAACTAATGACAAAGTCCAGACCTTCCTGGAAATAAACTCATGGGCCTGAATAAAACTCCAATAGTAACATTATCCTTCCAAGTTCATTTGTGGCTATACAAAACTCAGTAGGTTTCAGCAATGTGAAAAATGTCCAGCAAACATGTAAGCATTTGTATATCTTTCGGGAATGAATAAACAAATGTATTCCCATTCTTGTTATCTAGAGTGTTTTAAGATAGTGAAATTTGCCCTCTACTTCAGTCTACTACTATACTATCAAAACGCTGTATTTGTCCGACAAGGGCCATATGAAAATGAATATTTATTCAAGGTTCACTTGCTGTCTCTTCTGCACCTGAGTGACTCTGAGGAAAAGCAAGAAAAAATAAGCTTTGCCAATGGAAATTACGACCCAATACAATTTGACAAAAGAGAGGTATTTCTTATTTATTGAAGGCTCACATTTAATTGCTTAACAATGTGCTCAGATAAGATATCATGTGGGTGAAAATATTTAAGTAAAAATGTTCTTTGCTGCAGGTTCTTAATAGCTGGTATTTGTCCCCCGCACACATAAAATTACTACCTAGCATTAGCTGTTATTTCCAGCACCTGAAGACAGTGATGGGTCGATTACTTGCCAGTAACTACGAGTAACCTTTGCTCTGTCACATTTCTCATGTGTTACAACATAAAACGTTTTTTAAAAACCTTTTAAATCCCTACCCTGCTCCTTTGCTCCACATTGCCGCTATCCCTATTTGATTAGAAAATTGGGAGAAGACCTGCCATCCCACAGCTTTCAGGAATCAACTCTGCAATGCGGCAAGAGAGTGATGTATGTGCTGATATAAGAAAAGTCTATTTGTGGTGATGACAGTTACTAGTAAATAATTAAGTCATTACCTCCGAAATCCTTTTCTCATACCATGACTTACTAAATAAGACTATACCAGTGCAGAATTAGCAGCTTGAAATCCAGAAAGACAACTCCCGATGGATGCAAACAATTAATTCATTTTAATAAAGCTTTGCAAAAATATACGGAGGAAACAATAATCTAGGAAATAGTCATCACTACTCTCTTTGAGTTAGGGTTCCTCATTTTCAACCTGTAGTGAGAGATAGGTGAAGTAGCCCATGTGGCTGCTTTACATATGTCTATGTTGAGGGCACAGCATGCTTCTGCTCATGAAGAAGCCGTACCTCAAGTGGGCATGTTCTGTATCCTCACAGGAAGATTAAAATTCTGTGAAACATAAGCCATAGTATTAAGATTCTTAATGCATCTACTCAAAGTTGTAGTAGAAGCATATAAATCCATGCCAACAAACAACAAAGTTGATAAATAGACTGTAGCATTATCTCTAACCCTGAGATCTTGTTAAGCAAATGTTAACTGCTCTTAACACACCCAATATATACAAAGACGCTTCCTCAGGAGGACGAGCTGGAAAAAAGAAGGCAGAGTTATCTTTAAAACCTGATGTAAAGTAGACATTACCCTTGGCCAAAAACAGGTTCTAGTTTGACCGTCAAATAGGGGTTTGATAAACAAGTATCGCAGCTCACCCAAGCTCATCCAACCCTTTATCAAGTCCCTCCTCTAGGAACTGTAGAATCCACTTTAATTAATAACCTAATCTTAAGGGACCCAGGGAATTTCAATCATGATAATTACAAAAGGAAGACAATGATGATAATAGGAGAGTCTAGTAGCTAAACACCTAGATCCCTGAACTGATAGCACTACTGGGAATGAACGACTTAAACGTTTGAAATCCCTCCTCTCAAGAGCCATGCGGCTGTAAGCATCCTCTGACAAACGGCAAGGGAGCAAAGCATAGCCAGCCAATAAAGACCGTTTTGATAATCCTCAGCTATGAAATTGAAAGCAAAAAAGAAAGTGACCCAAGTAATCACCTACAGAATATCATTATACAACAACTGTCCTCTCCAGAATTTAAGACATTATGGAAATGTGCTTGTGTCAGAAATTCACACAGCCTGTACAAATGATATAAAACATTCCCATCAGCATTGCTGTTTCAATACACAACTAAAGAAAAACAAAACACAATTGCACAGGGAAACAAGAGCCTGGTCTAAAACCCACTGAGATCAAACTCAGTTGGTAAAGCTAAAAAAAAAAAAAAAAAGCTATACACTATGAGGCATATTTAAGAGCCCCTTGTGCCTTTCCAAAGCTACATAAGTGTAACTTTTTTATGCTAATGTGGCGTTAGAAAGCCAAAAATGCTGCACCATATTTAGAAAGTTTTGTTACCCTTTGCGCTACATTATGCCTGCGCCAGGCATAATGTATGCAAAGGAGGCGTTCCCCCATTAGGGGGGGAGAGGGGGGCCAAAAATGGCACGAGGAAATCCAAGAGATTTCCTTGCGCCATTTTTTGGCCCTTTTAATGCCTGCTCAGAGCAGGCGTTAAAAGGAGGCTTCCATTGTATACAATGGGCCTCTGGGTGCTTTGCAGGATTAGACTCATGATTTTTACGCTAATTCTGCAAAGTGCCAGACAAGCGTAAAGAAATCTGACGCTAGTCCCCTAACTACAGCCACGGAGCACTGCCTTTTAAATACGACGCACACATGGTGGCGTTAGGGGGCACTAAGGGGTGCAAGAATAGTGGCGCTGCACTGTGTGCCATTTTTCTTAAGTATGCCACGTGTCTGGCTAGCAAGCTATGCGACCCAGGTTAAATTCTAGAATAATCTATTTAAAGCTCTCAGGAAAGGTAACTTTAAGCAATCCTGAGTGTTCATTAATCTAATGACGCAGCCACATAGCCAGCTAGAGAATCAATTTATCACAGAGGACAATTGGGTCTCTTTCCTCGAATCCCTCTGTAACTTGAATCATGCCAGCTCTATTCCAGGTAAAACCCATCCAATCCTGGTGAGGCTTTGCGTTGAAACAGATCTGCACCAAACACATTGAATCGTTAGAGGAAAATGAGGACTGGAAAACATCTAAAGGAATAACATTCATCATAGAAAAGAGAAAGAAGGATGGTGCTCCCAGGCCAGATAGTCTTCAAAATAAACACACAATACTGGTCAAATCTGTTGGTCAGACCTTTAAATGAATGTTACTACTTTCAAACTGTACTGGGTTCTTCGGGAGGCCCAATCTAGCAGCAGCCAATATATAAAAATGTGAAGTTACTAACACTTCCAACTAAAGAGTAATTGTTTTATTGGACTTAAAGGCCACACATTTCACTTAACCTATTTTACAAGATTTAGAAGACTAAATGGATGACTGGAAAATAATATTTCTACTAATTCAAACCTAGTGCTTCTTCACACAAGATTACCCTGGAATTCTGAGTTCTTTATCTTATAAAGAACATCTTTGGTGACTTTGGGCCTGATTTAGATATTGGGCAGAGGGTTACTTTGTCACAATTGTGACGGGCCTCCCGTCCACTGAAATCTAAGTCCCATCGCATATAGTGGGATTTAGATTTTGGCAGATGGGCTATCCATCGCCGTTGTGATGGAGTAACCCTTCTGCCAATATCTAAATCAGGCCCTTAATGTTCTTGTTAAGTACACATCAGAATTTCTTACTCAACAAATAAAGGAATATATGATGCTCTTGTTTCTGCTTTTATATCAGTTTCTTGTACACTTAATGAGCACAAGAAATAAACATATAGAAAAACTTTGGTCACCAAGCAGAAGGGAACAGGACATTAAAGTGATAATTTGTTACAGTAAATAGTAGTTTCATGAAAACAGTAAATGGTCTTCTCTTGTTTGTCACATTCAAGGAGGATTTAACAAACAATATTCACCTGACAAGCAGGCAGACAGTGGCACAACCGAATATAGAAAATTTGTTTTCACCATTTCTCATGAGGGCTGCTACTGGCGGATTCTGTGGTCTGATGGAGACGTGTCCTAGGTAGTGAGACTGGACTGTGCTATCTTTTACCAACTCGGAAAACAACTGAAGAGGCACACAAAGAACCCAGCCCTCAGAGGCACATGGAAGTGATCACAAATTCAGAATATGTTTTGGGCCAGGGAACGAAAACACAAAACTATCATGCATATTTATTAAAGAATTGTCAGAACAGTAGAAATCTGTGGTTTACATTAGCCACTTATAAGTCAGTTCAAGAAAGCTAGCAAGTTTCTGAATAATGCAAACACAAAAACCACAGCACAAAATACCTGAAAGAAAAACTATA
Organism: Pleurodeles waltl; assembly: GCF_031143425.1. NCBI lineage: Eukaryota > Metazoa > Chordata > Amphibia > Caudata > Salamandridae > Pleurodeles > Pleurodeles waltl. The sequence goes on along the minus strand of NC_090439.1, from coordinate 1,114,632,458 downwards.
AGAAGTAATGCTGTTGGAATACACACTGTGCAACACCATCTGCTGGTTTCTGTTTAACACAACTCCTCCTGGATTTGGAAACAACATTCAGCATTCAGAAGGCATTGAAGTCTCGTCCTCCGACAGTCACGTACTCCAGGCTGATGACTTGGAAATTCTTGACATCGAGGTATGTCAAATACAATTTCCTATACTATATTCACTATGTAAATACCTTATAACTACAAATTCAATGTAAGAACGATGTAAATGAAGAGACATCCTTCCATCCTTCTGAGGTTGGTAAATTAAGCATCATTAATTTGGAAACGTTAACATCTGTAATTTACAGCGTTTACAAATGGCGAATGCAGTATGAAGGGCTACAAAAAACATAATTATTATGATTGTTAGTACTAGTAGTACTGTTATTAATATCTGTAGTAGTTACAATAGCAATATTATAATTATTGTTATGAATAGTAAGACTGATGTATCTTTAGATTGAGGTAAATGGTTGTCAGTGGTGGGCAGGGGAACGTAGTAAAGCTGTAATACATTCATAGAACGTGTGGCATTGTTCTAGTCCAGGTATTTTAAGAGTATCCTACAGTGCCATTGACAGTCTATAAATAGTATATTAATTATAGCACTGCGTATAGTGTTTACATAGTCATGTGTGTACTGGTATTACGGAAGATTAGGGAATAAGATGTGTCAGTTTCCAAACTACATTTTGATGCAAAAATAAGCAATTAATGAATTTGCAAAGGCTCTTATTGTGGAGCAATTTGCCATGATCACCCTTTGTCTATTCTTAGAAATATCGGCAGTCTTTGTAACCAAAGACTGTGAATAACGTTGTTCCTGTCAGAATGAAATTTATTTTAAACATATTCTTACAATGGAAATCCCTTCAGCATAAATTTGAAGTGATCCATTGTGCAGCTCTATTCTTGATAGGAGCACTAATCCGCATATAGGGCCTAATTACGGGTTTGGCGGCCCAATGCGGGGCTGCCAAACTCACAGAAAGGATGCTACCAGTAGGTGTGAAATGTCTCAAAAGAACTATCCAGCTTTGAGATTTGGTCAATTTCGCATATGGATCAAGATTATGTGCAAATGTTTATTGGGGACAGAGTTGTACAGAACAGGTTACTTATAAAACACACATATCACCAATGGCCAATGCGATATCTATCCACGTAATCCAGTGATTCATGGTTCCAGGGACCTTATACAGAGCAAGACCACTCATGCCTGGCATTGTGGTACAAATGTTCTGCCAGTAAACATATAGATTTGGGAAGGAACAAATAAAATGCACCATTTCACCATTCGGTTCACTGCCTCTTCAACATTCCGACTTAAGTTTGCTCTCTTAAGTTGGACTGTGGCCAGTGACAATCTGTAGGAAACGGAAGAAGCAGAATGTGAGCATTGTCTAGTATAGCCCCTTATCATTCATTCCCAGTAGGTGGCACCACTTGACTTTTGTATAATCATTTGATGGCTTGAACTGGCAGGATGTATAAAGACATGTAACTAGTTTGGTAAAGACTTTTTGTTAAGTCTTCCAGTTTCAAGCCACTTAACATGCAATACAAGTGCCAACCGGCCCATTATACGGAGATCAGTGACTTATCGTAGGATTTCAGTTCTCAGTCAAAGAGTATACATCATGTCATGGTTTTATACGGATACAAATCAAATAACAGGAGACAGAATGCAGCACACTATTGCACCCCACTTATTGTAATCCAAAGAAACGATCCACAATGCCTCAAAAACAACATAAAGAAAATACCACACTCAGTAATTTCACGTCCAAAGCTTGAAATCTCTGGTCGGCCTCACATTCCCTCCCTACTCCCCCTGTTCCGTCCCAGGCTAGGAGACTGGTAACGTCCATGGCACGTGGGTATGCACCATAAATCGTCAAGGGTCCCCAATTCCTTAGTGTATGTTCTTTTAATAGTCTCCCTTGGAGGATAACAAATTCTCAAGGCTCATTTCAACACTGGATATAGAAAACAGATTAAACTCCTGTCCTCACAAGCTCAAAAAGACTTTCCAAATCATTTGTACCTGTCAGTGAATGGCATATAAATACAGACTTTCATTCTTGCTTGCTTCTTACTTGCAGCTTGGTGATACGGAAGACAGATCTTCAACAATTTGCTTTTTAGCTAAAGATGAGAAGATCAAGAATGATGGAAAAGCACAGCAAACAATGGTTCCAGCCAGCCCATCACCATTTCTCAGAAGAGAGGTATACATGATTTGCTGGAGGTCCAAATGGGCCTTCCAGCTCTTTGCCCTTTAAACAGTGTTAATAGATTATGGACCTGATTCACAAAGGTGAACTCACACTTTTCTGTGTAGGTTTACATTTGCAGTAGTAATTTTACAGCTAGTAACTTTATGAATGCAGAGACTCTACACTCGTAATGGACACTGCACATAAAAGCATACAACATGTTTATTGGAGTCTGCCACGAGTGCAGCACCTCTGCAGTTATAAAGTTACTATTAGTAAAGTTACTGCTGCAAAAGTAAAGTTACAACTAGAGTGTAAGTTTACCTTTGTAAATCAGGCTCATAAATAGTTGTTGGTTGAATTGCTTATGCACTATTGTTAATTTCGGAAGTTGTTATTAGCTGTAGATTGTGCACCACCTCAGTTTTTGACGAAAGTTAACGAGAATCGAGGTTAAGAACAGATGATTAAATTAGCGATTGTTACAGCTACTAGAGCAAGGTCAAAGAAGCTATTACCATCAGTCATGTGATTACCCAGAAACGCTGTCAACGCCACCAACTTTAGGTTGACTTGTTCTTCACCATTTATGGTGGTGTCAACACAGATAAAGACCATCGTGTAAATCTTTTTAGTCTTCTCGGAACTACAAGGCAGTGCAGCTGACATGCTATGGAAATCCCTCCCTGCATGTCTGCAAAACCTATTAGTGGGTACTAACAATTCACTGTACCTTTTTCAGTACTGTTTTTGTGGTGTCAAAGGGGTATGATAGATTTACTGCCAGTCTCTCTTTCACCAAGTCTGTCCATCTCATGAAAGTGGAAACAAACTCTGGGACAAAAGTCCCTTAGTCTTTAAAGAACCTCAGCCTTCCTCTACAAGTTTGGTGGCACTGTTAACTCCTGTCCACTGCCATATGATTGAATCCTTCCTAATTTTTACAATCAGACCATCCTTCTTTTGTGAAAGCTCTACTGCTAAAAATATTTATACTGTGGACAGGCCCAATGCTCACTTATTGTCTGTTTATGATTGCTATTTACCACTGGGTGTTTTGGAATCAGAGTTCATATTTTTCAGAGTTGTTTAGGCCTGGACTCCATCCATAGAGGCATTAAAGACTCAAGAAAACAATAACAAATACCCAAAATGAATTAAAATCAATAACAAATAATGAAATAATGAAAAAAACAGATTAAACATGAGATTCAGCAAACTTACCTTTAATTTATTACTGGATGAAACTTGGAAACTTCATTTAAGTGATTGACGCTTTACTGATACTATCTACAATGCACAGCACATTTTATAAAATATTGTTTTCCATTGCACCAAAATAAAAAGAAAAACATAATTGTAACGTACACTAAAATATTTTCCACTGCTTTCTCTCCTGCCTCCTGCATTATATATTATATTTCCACACCGTCTAGCCTTAAAAAGGTAGATTTGAAATATGTAATGAATTTAGGAATACTACCTTATAAGTACATTTACAAAAGCCCAGCTAGAAAAGTCTGACCTTGAATACTGTAGTCTTCATCCAATGTTTGCAGTCATTTTAGTTTTTTTGGGGGGTGTTTTGGCACGGAATCCCAGGACTACTCCTAAAAGTAATGGGAACAGAAAATGGACGTAATGCTAAACAAATCAAACATTCACCCCGTCACAGATTTGGGTTTAATCCATTTTTTTTTTTGCTCAACACACCACCCCAGTTTGGACCCAGTCATCTGCAAATCGTTCTTGACCCTGCTCCTCAAGGGGAACAATCCAGCCCGAACTGCCAGGCTGCGTCCTCCCTTGACTGGAAACAAGCATCCTGGGACTGGTTTTAGGGTATCACCCAAATTTACGCAGGCTAGCTTAAATCCAGTAGCAGTCATTTCAGGTTTTTTATGGGTATTTTGTCACAGAGTATAGCTGTACGACTGCTTACTCCACACGCATCATACTCAGCCTTGAATTAAAAGGCAGTGGGAGCATAGATTATGTCCAGTCCAGCTCTTATTTTCATCTTATTGTTTATTAATGATATAACATGAATTTTGCAACTTGAAGCTCCGTTTACTACGCTAATTGCACATCAAAATGCACATTACCACATTTATATATTATCGATCTACCATCATTTTACATAGAATTATTAAGCCAAATTATAGAACTGACTTTTGTAATTTTTTGATATTTGAGGATTTGTGAACTTGTACAGTCATCTTTTATTTTCAGTACAAAAGTGCAATTTTGTAATGATTTTCATTAATCATGCAAATAAATTTGAATTTGCCCCAAACAGTACAATTTCCATGGTAAATGCCACTTGGGTGCTCAAAGATTTGCCAACCTAGTTCTTGAACACATTTCCCTTCTTTGTCCAGAAGAGAAAAATAGAAAACCCTATTGACTTATGGACTTTAATTTTAGTTTAAAAATAAACACTTTTAAAGTGTCAACTGGACATAGCAAAGACATAGTGGGCTTTAAAGGTGGTGGTGCTACTCTACCGAGGATGGCAATTAATAGATTAATATTTTCATATTTCGGCATGAGAAGAAGGTGATTATAGAAACTACAAGTGCAAAATATTTGCATGAATGTGAGCTTCATGTGCATACGTATACCATGAATGCAAGGGGTGCAGCCAAGGTCCAAGGGCAGGCAAAGCAGATGGGTGCTTAGACCCACATAGGAACGCTTTTCATACTTTTGATGTTTCAGAAACCAGAGGAAGAACACCTTGAGTTACCCTGTAGTAGAGTAGCACTGATCTACCATAGTATGATTCAGGAATTGTACAATAGCAAAGGTGAATTGTCAATTGTGCATTGTTTTCTGAATATGACTTGGCAAAATAAGCATATTTTTTATAAAAACACAGTAACTATCCCTACTTTCTTGATTTCATCCTGCTGGCCTGGATACATGCGCAGGACACCAATGGTGTGGTAAGTTCCTTCATGAGTGGAAAAAAACTAGTGATACCAGAGGGCGTTACCAAGGAGTAGCAAAAGGCAGGTCACTTAAATGATGGTTTCCAAACACGTAGAAGCACATCTCATGGCAGGGTTAATGAATCAGAAGAAAGAAATACAAGCTGTTCTCAAGTTTTAGATGGTAGTAAAGTCCCATGGCCCATCCTTGCATAAATCATGAATTGTATCTGCCAAATATTGGGAAGCTATTTCTGTATTTCCTAAAAGAGGAATGCTTCTCCTATTGAATAGATGAACTGGGGAAAGAAAATGTAATGACATGTCACAAAATATGGATTTTATGTACTCTAGTTCCCGGAAGGCATCTCTTCACACCAGGAGGGAGTGCAGGAGGTGGGACCCCCGCCTCCCTTGGCATGGTATATAAAGCTGACACCAGACGTACTGCGGGATGTGAGTGGACCATGCCTGTGCAAAGCCCAGACCAAGGTCAGGCCCATCTTCGCCAGTCATCACCAGGAGGAGACAGGACCCTCTCTCGTTCACCCCTGCTACAATCTCACTCCGAACCTCAGTCATTTTACCCACATGTTTCTTAGGCTATTATATTTAGACACGTTGGCCCATATTTAAGAAAAAGTGGTGCATCAGCTACGGTGCGCCACTTTTCATGCGCCCCTTCCAGACCCTAACAGCACCATGGTTGCACCGTATTTATAATACGGTGCACCATGGCAGTCGTTAGCACAATAGTGTCAATATTTTTGACACAATTGTGGTGCTTTGCCACACTAGTGTCAAAAATGTTGACACTAGTGCAGCAAAGTGCAAGGAGGCCCATAGGTTACTATGGGAGCATCATTTTAATACCTGTTTTTTTAACTGTTTTAATTTTAAATTATGGGGAAACGTAAGGCCATCAAAAGCATAAAGATCACTGTAAAACCAAGTAAAATTACAAAACACATGGCCAATATTTGTACACTGGCCGACAATAATCTCCTCATTGAGAAAGCAGAGTCAAATTTGAATACATGGGAAACATATGCTAAGTTTAAAAGTGTCGTCCAGAGTTCCTAAGTTCTTTAGGAGAAAAGAAGATGTCAAATTAGCCAAAGTTTCCTCCACCCTGAAAGTTACACCCCATGGCTGTTGATGGATCTATTGGGACCATTGCCCTGGAAAATGGAAGCCTTCCAATATCCCTTTACATTATTGTGCAGTCTAATGTTTCTTGTTACCACTAATGAACGCTCAAAATCTAACACCCAGGATTTAACGTCACAACCAACTGAATGTACTAATACGATAACAGCGACTACAAGTCCGAGTGTGGAGGCTGCTGAGACAATTGAGTTTATAGTGCGTTTTAGGGGAGAACTGAAGAAGGTTGAAACCTAGTCCTGACAATTGTTCCAAAGCTAGATGACTGCTTGAAGTACCATCAACCACTGTGTGACAGAGATAGTCAGGGAGGTGGAAACGTTCCTTTGAGAGCTAAAGCTATTGACCCCATACCAAAGTCTTGCACTATTATCAGTCAGAGTAAAGAAAGTCTGCTCAGTGAGGGATTTCATGTGAGGGGGAGAAAACAGTGTTTTAAGGCCCTAATTGGAGCAGCTCTACCCGAGCCCACAGAATAAAACCCCAGCTCTATGCAGCCAGTAAGGACAATACAGATTCTTTTGAGGTCACCGACTCACTTAACAAAAAGGTGAAATACTGGATCAGGTTTAGGCAGCAAGGCTGCACCTTTGTAAAATCTAACATTATAATTGCACCACAACACAACCGAGTATTTTGATTGTGTAAAGTTGATTCTTAAACATAGAACGAAAGTAGAAGATCTTGTCAGTATAGACGTACGCATCTCATCAAATTTTGGCTCTTGTAATAGTTTTGTATACAATTTAAATTACATGCTTCATTGCTTTTGCATAGAATATCATCTAAAATCTGTTTTGCGGAATCTATGGCTCCCCTAATTAAAAAAAGTGTGCTCTGTGTTTGGATGTTAATGAGATAAGCTGACCACCAGGCACCGAATGCTTGACTTCCCTAATCCAGGTGGTGCGATGAAATCACAGGGTTTTTTCCTGGAGAATGATATTGATTCAAGTAGTTTTCTGACTTCAGCTGTGATGGGCAATCAGGGATGTATGCTAATGAAATGGGTTATGGGGAGGTGATCCATGATTTTTCAGGTGCTAACAAAGCACAAAAGAAAGGTACTAATACTAAGGCAAGCACCCCAACAAACCCTGCACTGCACCCCGATTGATTGCACTTTCATGGAACATCGCTGGCATCGCTTCAAAGTTTATTGGCCCAGGGGTGGAACTTTATCAATCAGTGTGACATCTGACTGCTGCAGCAGACTTGGGCTCCCTCGTCGGTGTTTGGGGGCATCAGGGGGCTGTTGACTGTGATTAAGAATACAACTGGTTGCAAGTTAAGGAAGATAAGTGTGAATTTGCTGATATTCTGGGAGTTATAATGGAATTTTCCACAGGATTTATATTGACTATTTTTAATGTTTCAAACAGTGACTAGAAATAAAGATTCTCCTACCCTTGAGATGTTGGAAAAATGCAAGAATGAAGATCCGTAGATAGTTGCTGGGGACTTCAGTGTAACTTATGAACATTTGATTGCATTTACTCCTTCTTAGAAACATAAGATGAGTTATGGCAATTCCTCGCCTGGAGGCTGAGCTACTAACGAAGTATTCTAGTGCAACCCTCCAGCTTGCCTCAATGACTGCAGTTTAGGTATGTGGGCTTGTCATAGGTACAATAAACCAGACAGGAAGGGAGAATAACCCTTTAAAAGAGGGAATTATAAAAGCAAACTAGATTATGTCACTTTTGATCTTAAATGATGGCCATTATTAAAGTACATGACTGTGTTTCCTCCTTTGAAAGTGACCACAATCCCCTGGCTGCTTCTTTGAAAGATGTTGTGACTCAACATTCTATTAATTGATTGGAACTCATGTTCCCTCACCCCTAGGTGCTAACAACTTTACGTCTGTTAAATGACCAGAGTTCATTACAGTACTGCTCATGTGGCCACACTATATCTGTTGAATTATTTAATCCACGTGAGAATACTATTCCAATTGATATCCTGATTGTTGAAGTGCATGATTCTCTGTTTCACATACTGCGTGGTCTGTTTTACAAGGAGTGTCCACGTAAGCTCCATGACCAGACTAGCACCACGCCCCGGTGCAATAAAGATTGTCGAATAGCTAAAAGCGTTCTTTTGAATCCATATCCCATCCTCTGTTTGAGACGCAGGATCATCTATAAATGGACCATAGAAACTAGCAAGAGAAACTCAGAGGAGAGGAAATGGCAAGATCTCCTAATTGCTGGCAAACGAAAAAATACTAAAACCCTTTGGCATGCTATAGTACATAGGAGCTCACACATGACTGCGCCTATTGCTGTCAGATACATTCTTGTAATGATTTGAACATTTTATGGATTCATATTTACCTCTGCTACTGACTGATATTCTGTATTGTTGGATAATGATGAACGGACTGAGCATGCTCCTTAGGAAACTCTTCCCTTTACTCCTTCAGAAAATCTCAGATGAGTTGAATGACTGAAGAGAGGAAAGGCCCCGGGGCCTGATGAGATATATGGAGATCTGTATCATTCATAACATCCCATCTAGGCACCTTGTGCTATCATGTTATCTAACACTAAAACTTCTGGAGGTGCTATATCCAATACTTGAAAGGGGGCCGAGACTATACCCATTTATGAAAAGGGACTTGGGAGCGACCCCTCTAACCATCATCCCATTAGTTTAATAGACATTTACCAAAGATGTTAGCTAGACAGGTGCTCAACAGGTTATAAAATGGATAGGTGATAATCACATCTTGACTCAACTCCACGCGGGGTTTTCATACGAAGATCAGCACTGTTGTTCAGACTTTCCACTTTGCCCTGATATATCAGAAGTTTAGAAGTTTTAAGAAAACTTATAAGTGGCCTTTGTAGATCTAAGGGCCCCATTCAGTATGGTTCAGTGGGACAGACTTGGATGGTATTGAGAATTCTGGGAGCTCCTGAAAACATAGTTTCTGTTTTGATTATGTTCCATGAACATATTTATGCTCAGATGTTTGAGCAACTTGGGGTAGATGACTGGACAAATCTGGATAAGGAGGGGTGTACACCAAGGATGCATACAAGAACCATCATTGTTCACAGGCCCCTCCAGCTCGTGCTGCACTATACTGCTAACCGCTACATAGCGCTTGCAGCATAGGGCCTGCTGCCTCTGCCTATCTGCTGCCTCCTGCCTGCTGCTGCTTTGCTGTGGCCTTGCTGCCTCTTGCCTTTCCCTGGTTCAGGCCCCCGCTGCCTCCCCTTCACCTTCATCACCAAAACATGGCTCAGCCCCACCTCTAACCCTGACATCGCCACCACCACCACCCCCACCAGATACAAGATGATACACCAAGACCACCCTTATAAGCACGGCGGAGGAATCGCGATAATTTTCAAGGAAACCATCCAATACTCTGCCACAAATGCTGACCCAAAACCTCTCATCTAGCACCTTAACTTCCTGGTACACATCAACCCCAAGAAAACCAGACAACCAGGACCCTGACCAGCTTCTTGCAATGCCACCAGCAGCACCATCAACCCCTCGCCATCGACACCCTCAATTACATGCTGCTCAGTGACCACGACTTCCACATCAAGTACCGCAAGGACCCCTACCCCACATCCCTACTGGAGAACCTCAACAACATCAAACTCACCCAACTAATCTCCAAACCCTCCAACTGAGCCGGTCACATCCTCAACACCATCTTCTACTCCAGTGACAGAACTAAATTCACCCACACAATCGTTCATTTCCAAGATCCAGTACACCATCACCAAGCACCGAAGCGCCACCCACCTCAGCTGGGGAAAAATAACTGAGGGACAATGGACGCAGGCTCTCAGCACCACACCACCCATCACATCAACCAACCTTGACCAGGCCGTCCACAACCTCTCTGTCGGGATCAGCAAATGCGCCAACAAAGTTGCCCCTCTGAAACTGGCAAAAGCAAACAGAATGCCAAGACAACCCAGATGGTACACCCCAGAGCTCAGAACCACCAAGTGTCACTGTCTTTGACTCAAGAAACGATGACTCTTCTCCAAGGACCCCTCTGACAGAGCTGCACAGAAAACAGCATTCAACAACTACCACCGGTGCATCAAGGAGGCCAAAAAAACAGCCATGACCAACCACATCAATGTTGCAACCAAGCACACCAAAGAAATATTCAAGATCATCAAGAATTCTCTGACCCTACTATCACAGAAAACACAGTACACCCCTCCCAACAACTCGGCGACTCACTATCCGACTGCTTCCACAGCAAGACTGCCAATATCTACAACAACTTTAACCCTTATCCCACATCGCCTAAACCTGACAACCTCATCCAACCGGAGAACCCCAGGCCAGCCATAACCACCTGGTCCCTACTAGACGTCCAGACCACCGCTACCATAATTTCCTCCATGCTCTCCAGAGCACCCACCAACCCCTGCCCCCACCATCTCTTCAAGCTCAGATTCAATATGATCAGCACTGAACTATCCAATCTGCTCAACGTGTCCACCTCCACAGTGTCCTTCCCAGACAGACGGAAGCATGCAGACATCAGACCCTTCCTAAAGAAGACATCAGCCGACCCCAGCAACCTCAAGTACTATCATCCAGTCTCCCTGCCCGCATACCCAGCCAAGGTATTTGAGAAGACCATCAACCAACAGCTCACCGACTACCTAGAATGGAACCACCTACTCAACGCATCACAATCAGGTTTCCACGCCAAGCATACAACTGAGACGCCACTTATCACTGCAACAGATGACATCAGAACCCTCCTCGACCAAGGACAAACAGTGGCTCTGATTCTTCTCGACCTGTCGGCACCATTCAACACCGTCAACCACCACATCCTCATTCACAGATTCCACAACATCGGCATTCAACAACACTCCCTCAAGTGGATCACCTCTTTCCTTTCAGGACACACCCAGAGCGTCCCCCAACCTCCACTCTCCTCTGCTCCCAAGAACATCATAGTCGTTGTGCCACAAGGATAATCGCTGAGCCCCAAGCTGTTCAACATGACCCCCTCGCAGACATTGTCAGAGCCCATGGACTCAACATCACCTCCTACGCCAATGACTCCCAGCTCGTGGTCTCACTCACCAAAGCCTCCTGTAGCGCCAAAACCAACTTCTGCGATGCCATGACCGACGTAGCCGACTGGATGAGAGACAGCTTCCTCAAACTGAACTCCGACAAATCCAATTTACTGATCTTCGGTCTTTTTGTCTGCCCTGAGTGCAGAGGTAAAGACTCTATTCGTAAGTGCAATTTATGAATGCCCAAAGTTGTAAACTTAGACGTTTGGTCTAAGTTTAGGCCAAACGTCTAAGTTTACCTTTGTGAATCAGGCCCAATATTTTAAAAGTGATCCCAGACATGGTGGTCTGGTGACCCCAACAGGCCACCATCCCTGTGATAGCCACCAATCATGGTGAGTTGCAATTTACCTCAAGAAGACTGATGCTGTAGATCTGATTTGGAATTTTGTGAATTAACCTGCATTTCTCTCTTTTACTCTCGTACCTAGAACCACAATTGTGAGTCATTTAACAACAACATCGTTTTAGACAACAACCAAGAAGAGGCAACCTTTTATGTCATGGCATGGCAGCAAGGGTCAAGATTAAGATTTAGTATAGAAATTGGTTTATCAAGCGGTCCCTCACTACATGAGAGCCTCTTATGATTTGGTGGGTGACTGTAGTCTTGCTCAGTGCAAGGGCTGACTATCTTGCTACCAGGTTTTAAAACAATTCATGGGTTGGGTCTGTTGAAGGTTTTGCAGAGAAAAATTTGGAATGGCCTGCAGGAGGATCTTCTTAATACAAAAGGCCACCCTAAATTCAGAAAAGGCCCAGAAATGTATCTTTTTTAGACTCCACCTCAGCTAGGCTTGCAAAGTTGTCAATGTATTCAGCCTGACTTAACTGCACAAACCAGCTTAACAACATAACATCACACAAACATACACTGTGAAAAGCTTTATCTGAAGGCCTGTACTTGTAGCTATGAACTACATCTAAGGAACATGAATGGCTTTCATGCTCCCAGCATTGCAATGAGTGTGCAAATAACCTGTAGTGTTGCTCTGTAAAAGCTTTCAGTTAATAAACCAAAAAAACAGTAGGATGATTTCTCCATTTCTCCCTCTGACCTAGAATATATTTCCGACGAGCTCTTGCAGCAGTTCTGCAATGGACATCTATGAACAAGAGGTAGAGTCACATCTTCAATATGTATTACCATTTTTTTGAATTGTGGATTACAGTATCATTATCGCTTTGGTGACTGATAACCTTGAGATATAATTGCTGAATATGAAAATGATCTTCATATGTACAAGGCATTAGCTTTGTCCACCATAAAACAGAGCATTAATTCTAGATATTGACTCCTGTCAGATGTGTGGTGTTACACCACAAAGTAATGTTATTTGCGGGCTCTCTGCCATTAAAGTTATTAGCACGAGTGTGCCAGTGCTGACATACATTCTGTCTCTGACAGCTGTCAGTTCTGAAAGAGCTTCGTCTCACAGCTTGTACCTCTACTTATGGACAAAATACTTAGCACCCTGAATGGCTGTCCCACTACCCACATCCCAAGGCACAAAGTCCCGCTCAATAGACTAAACTAATCTTCAAAAAGGATGTTTTAAATGTTTACTTATTATAACATGACTAGAAGTCATGCCACAAAATCAGAAAAGGCACACAGGATACTTATTTTTCTTGTTGGGTCTGTGACCAATAATGATGTTTCCAAGTGATGTACCATCAACCCTAGGTTGGGCAACAACCGGCAATAGTCAGGTTTGCATCTTTCAAATGTATTGTATAAATTGAGTCTTTTGTCCTGGGAGACTTTCTGGAACAATATTGCCATCAAATGGCACTTTAGATCAAAGACATTAAAAAATAAATACTGCTATCTTATATTTTAGTTTACCAAACCAAAAGGCACATTACTCAACTTTGGGAATTTGTTGTGTTTCCAATATATTATAAAAGCATATAGTGGGAGATATCCATGCTGGACCAAGCCCCTTTGTAGAATCTTTGACCTTAGGGGTTGCCACATAACTCCGAGTATGAGCAGAACCAATCCTTGGAAACCCATAGTATTTTTCACGTCTTGAGTTAACTTCTGAGTTATTTATTGCTACTATGGCACATTAGATGAAATGCCACGTTATAAGTGTAAATGTTGCTTCTGTACATTTTTGGCCTCGTACACATAAAGACACTTATTAGATTCAGGGGTCATGCCTGCAGTTAGCAAAATTTTCTTTTTTACAAACTTTTTCTTGCACTGATGAACTGTACTTTAAAGAAATTGTGTTTTAGACATTTTAGAATGCATTTCTATGTAATTGTTGGATTTAATTCACTTGATATGAATGTAATATTTTGTACCTTTTATGGCTCAGGGAGCTGAAATAAAGGAATACCACTCACTCTATTGCCATCAAATGATCTACAGGACAATTTGAAGATATTGATTTTCTGATGAAATCACCTGGTATCTATTAGCATCTTTTTGGTGTAATGCTTTCCAATAATGTATGATGCTAAAGATGCATTATTTTCTACTAATTTGTATGTGATTCCTGTTTCCTGTTCAGAAGCATAATATTAAAGGATGTTTACTCTAACTGCGGAATTTCTCTGGCCACTAGGTCTCTTTCATGTTTTTTTTTTGTATGTGAATTCTACATCATTTGTTTATTAATTTGATTTGGTCTGGTTTCAACAATAACACCACTAAGGGTGTAATCACATTATATGTTTCTTTGTATTTGTGTACAGAGCTTCAAGATTGAGAAGGAAATGTAGCTGTTCCATAAAACTTGATAATAAAATAAATTTAACATTTTCTTAGTCATACCTAATACAGCTTTAAAATGTCAGTGATAAATTTATTAGACTCATTTCTGAACTTTTAAAGATCAACGTCTGCAATGATCCAGTAAGAATATGGAAGACAGATCGCTGACTTGTACATTGCAAAGGCAACTTTTCTTTTTTACTTGACTTTATAGTGAATGTTTACAGCAGCTAGCAGAAGAGGATATATTGAATTTCTAAAAAATGTGATTTGGCTTTTGAACTCTCTTTATTATTTTTCCAGGATTCCATTTCAGATCGCTCCTTTCCCTTCCCTGAGTTGGAGAGGATTCCTGATGAGGTACAGCAAATTCATGACATTTATAGTGCCTACAAATTAAGAGTTTTAGGACAACTGTTATTTAAATGGCATTTAGGCCCTCATTCCAACCCTGGTGGTCTATGACCGCCAGGGCGGAGGGCAACGGAAGCACCGCCAACAGGCTGGCGGTGCTTCCAGGGCTATTCTGACCGCGGCGGTAAAGCCGCGGTCAGAAAAGGGGATCCGGCGGATTCCCGCCGGATTACCCCTGGCCCAGAGAATCCTCCATGGCGGCGCTGCTTGCAGCGCCGCCATGGGGATTCCGACCCCCTTCCCGCCATCCTGTTTCTGGCGGTTTTTACCGCCAGAACCAGGATGGCGGGAACGGGTGTCGTGGGGCCCCTGGGGGCCCCTGCACTGCCCATGCCGCTGGCATGGGCAGTGCAGGGGCCCCCTAACAGGGCCCCATTAAGATTTTCACTGTCTGCTTTGCAGACAGTGAAAATCGCGATGGGTGCAACTGCCCCAGTCGCACCCCTGCAACTCCGCCGGCTCCATTCGGAGCCGGCTTCATTGTTGCAGGGTCTTTCCCGCTGGGCCGGCGGGCGCCCTTTTGGCGGTCGCCCGCCGGCCCAGCAGGAAAGTCAAAATGACCCCCGCGGTCTTTTGACCGCGGAGCGGTCTTTCGACGGGGGAACTTTTCGACGGGGGAACTCCGCCGCCCGCCAAAGTTGGAATGACCCCCTTAGTGACTTTGTCAATGCAATCTCCAAGTCTAAAATTGCATAACTTTATTTACAGGAACTCAACTGTGTTTCTGGCTATTTTGAAAATAAAACACTTGCACAATCTTATTTACTTGTTTAGGTATCAGAAAATGACAGCTTTAGCTGCCTACTGGAAAGACGTATTATTTACCATACACTAAATATTCTTTAGTCCAGATTACAAGCTAGGAGGTGTGGGATACTTCTCTGCCTGACCTAAAATGGTCTGAGTTTTCTGGGTGTTGGATCACAGGGTAGGATATTACCACATAGAAATTCATCCACTGTTGATGTGAAACCTTGCTTTGCAGTACCTGAGACTATTTTCTCTCCCTATTCTCCATTTTCATGTCATCAATGTCACAACCCTTTCTTACCACCCCCCTTGCCGCTGTTTTTAAAAAATGCTTTTAACCATCTGCCTCCCATTTGGCACATGGCCATCTTAAAGGTGTTTGTGATCATTTTAAGATGGCCACCAGTGAGAGTGCATGTGTGTAATGTGTTGTAGGTACATTTGAACACTTATTTTATTTCAGTGAATCGGTAGCCATATTTGAACAGGACCCAACTGTCATGGTTATGGTCTTTTACTCCTGATGTCCAGGGACCCGACCATCTATGGGCTCTGGGCAACTGGGCCAAGTAGCCCTTCAGCACTTGACTCTTAGTAGCAGCGCAAGTTGAGCAGTTCAAGACTTCTCAAGGAGGCGGTATATACAAGGATTACACAGGCTCACAACTCAAAGTATGAGCAGTAAACTCAATAAATGAAAGTCCGGCCAAATACTTGCTTTTATGCAAAAAGTAGTATTTATTAAGAAACATAATGTGTAATATGATACACACTAAATACTAACATAATCTTAAGGAGGTCTATATTCTAGCTCTGTCCACATGGGCACCAACGTCCCAATTGTCTAGTTAAGGACTGAGGGTTTTCTCCATTTACATGAGACAATATCCAGACTAGGCCCTGCTAGAGTCTTAGAAATCCAGGAATAAATATTTTAAAGTCAGTGTCCAGTGCCTCGGGCTCTATAGTGAGAGCACATTCCCCCCAAAGAAATTTGTATTTGGATGTTCAGGCTTAACGGCTCACAGCGGAGATGAGAGGGAGGCCCAGGAGTGTTCAGCAGTCCTGGGAGAAGGTAGACTTCAGCCAGTGCTGGCAATCAGCAGGTATCTAATTGTGACCGACACGGGGTCAGGACCTCCATGACTCTCTTCTGATGTCAGGATACGTACCTTCGGACTCTGATGGCAGGCCTGGGGTGCTACTCCGGTCTTGATGACGAATTAGCGTCTCTGGGTTCAGAGTTGCACACTGTTCACGAGCAACGGCCTGCATCTTCTATCGCGGTCCCAACATGATATACTGGCGACAAGCACCACACACTTAAGACAGCATCCCTCTTTGAGTCACAACACTGCACAGGGCGACAGCCCTATACTCACCACAGTGCTGCACCAGGCGATGGCCCTTCACTTCCCCTAAAGACCCTATCTCCTATTGAATAGATGAACTGTGGAAAGAAAGTGTAATGACATGTCACAAAATATGGATTTTATGTACTCTAAGTCCCAGAAGACATCTCTTCACACCAGGAGGGAGTGCAGGAGGTGGGACCCCTCCCCCCCACCCTTGGCATGGTATATAAAGCTGACACCAGACGTACTGCGGGATGTGAGTGGACCTTGCCTGTGCAAAGCCCAGACCAAGGTCGGGCCCATCTTTGCCAGTTATCACCAGGAGGAGACAGGACCCTCTCTCTTTCACCCCTGCTACAATCTCACCCCGAACCTCAGTCATTTTACCCACATGTTTCTTAGGCTATTATATTAAGACACGTTGGCCCATATTTAAGAAAAAGTGGCGCATCAGCTACTTTTCATGTGCCCCCTACCAGACCCTAACAGCACCATGGTTGCACCGTATTTATAATACGGTGCACCATGGCAATCGTTAGCACAATAGGTTTTGACGCAATTGTGGCGATTTGCCACACTAGTGTCAAAAGCATAAAGATAATTGTAAAACCAAATAAAATTACAAAACACATGGCCAATATTTGTACATTGGCCGACAATAATCTCCTCATTGAGAAAGCAGAATCAATTTTGAATACATGGGAAACATATGCTAAGTTTAAATGTGTCGGCCAGAGTTCCTAAGTTCTTTAAGAGAAAAGAAGATGTCAAATTAGCCAAAGATTCCTCCACCTGAAAGTTACACCCCATGGCTGTTGATGAATCTATTGGGACCATTGCCCTGGAAAATGGAAGCCTTCCAATATCCCTTTACATTATTGTGCAGTCTAATGTTTCTTGTTACCACTAATGAACGCTCAAAATCTAACACCCAGGATTTAATGTCACAACCAACTGAATGTACTAATACGATAACAGCGACTACAAGTCCCAGTGTGGAGGCTGCTGAGACAATTGAGTTTATAGTGCGTTTTAGGGGAGAACTGAAGGAGGATGAAACCTAGTCCTGACAATTGTTCCAAAACTAGATGACTGCTTGAAGTACCATCAACCACTCACTGTGTGACAGAGATAGTCGGAGAGGTGGAAATGTTCCTTTGAGAGCTAAAGCTATTGACCCCATACCACAGTCTTGCACTATTATCAGTCAGAGT
Source organism: Pleurodeles waltl (assembly GCF_031143425.1). Taxonomy (NCBI): domain Eukaryota; kingdom Metazoa; phylum Chordata; class Amphibia; order Caudata; family Salamandridae; genus Pleurodeles; species Pleurodeles waltl. Next base: position 1,114,614,571 of record NC_090439.1, on the reverse strand, counting down.
AAAGAAAGTCTGCTCAGTGAGGGATTTCACGCAAGGGGGAGAAAACTGTGTTTTAAGGCCCTAATTGGAGCAGCTCTACCCGAGCCCACAGAATAAAACCCCAACTCTATGCAGCCACAACACAAACAAGTATTTTGACTGCGTAAAGTTGATTCTTAAACATAGAACGAAAGTAGAAGATCTTGTCAGTATAGACGTACGCATCTCATCAAATTTTGGCTCTTGTAATAGTTTTGTATACAGTTTAATTTACATGCTTCATTGCTTTTGCATAGAATTTAATCTAAAATCTGTTTTGCGGAATCTGTGGCTCCCCCTAAATAACAAAAAGTATGCTCTGTGATTGCATGTTAATGAGATCAGCTGACCACCAGGCACCGAATGCTTGACTTCCCTAATCCAGGTGGTGTGATGAAATCACAGGGTTTTTTCCTGGAGAATGATATTGATTCACCTAGTTTTCTGACTTTAGCTATGATGGGGAATCAGGGATGTATGCTATTGAAATGGGTTATGGGGAGGTGATCCTTGATTTTTCAGGTGCTAACAAAGCACAAAAGAATGGTACTAATATTAAGGCAAGCACCCCAACAAATCCTGCACTGCACTAGCAAACAGGAAGATAATCACAGGACCTGAGCGCTCACAGTAAATCCACACAGTAACATTTGAATCATAATCTTTGGTACGGTGCTCCTGGTAAGAGGATCTTCCTTGCTCCTCTAATGTTTCCAAGAAAACTAAATAGTGATAAACCAGATGTCAGGGCACTCATGAATCAATAAAATTGTTTTGAGTCCAAATTGTAGTATATAGTGCCAATAACAACACAATAAATTTCGCTGTAGGACCGGGATTCATGAAAGAAACAGAACTCAATTTATTCTTGGGATATAAAGTTCCTCACAGCGATAAGAAGCCGTCCTTGAAATCAGTATTCATGTAGCAACAACAGCGGAAACAAATATTAATGTAGCAACAATAGCCAACACGTGTTTCGTCCTATGAGACATCAATCTCAAAGACTTCATCAGGGCTGAAATAAATGAAAAGCAGTGACTACAGTTGTAGTACACACTCATCCAACTTTTTAAAGCCAAGAACATGTCATTTGCACCGTGATGTTTATGTGAACGAAAAACATGCAATTCGTGACTTATGTGACATGAGAAGGAAAGAAAGTAATAAATAGTTTATAGAGCATAACAGAAGGTTACCATTGAGAATATATAATTAATTATAAAAATTAAGACATCAACAAAAACCTTATGTAACTCATATTCATGCTCCAAAGGTTGTCACAACACAAAAGTGCACGTCCTAATTTTACAATCAATTAAAAATCATCCTAAGTGATCCAAGAAATATACAACCGAAATGTGAACAACTACCAAAAGTCATAAACATATCGTTAGTGACCATATAAAAACCTTAATTCCCATATATTGCACCTGCAATAACAACCTAAACATACCTTTACTTGAAACAAATTTAAAGCTAATCAATTCAGTCCTCCAAACAATTCAAGTTTCTGGAAAAATAATAATATGCACCCAATGTAATTACTATTGAAAGTATATATCCTAAGGAGATATTGCCACTAAGTGACTATAATAGCGTATGGCCATACGGCCCAGACTAACCTTATTGCGTCTGAAATAAGTAATTAGCAAGTAGTATTCTGAAATATTATGTGGAGCATTCTAAATGTAAGTAAAACAAAATGAACGTTAGTATGGTAAAACAATCACACCCACAAACTAGTTTTATACTCCAAAGTATATCAAAAGCCATTATGATCCCATTAAAACCACTCACCTATTAGTATGAAGTAGCATAGTGCAAAGAACCCGCGTTCAAATAATCGTGCGGCGTTCTGTAGTATCGGTGTAGTAAAATAAAAAGCCGACTGACCGGAAAGAACTCTATTTAAAGCGTCCCCTCGGATGCTCTATTCCAGGAAATAGAAAAAGGACTTCCAATGTCACACGGGTGCCATCTTAAGGCAGTGAGAACACTTAACTCCAATAGAACAATGTAGTAGTCGGTGCTAACATCACATTATATACATGCTCAACATTTTAATAAAGTAATTAGTTCCATACATGTTGAAGGCAACCCTATTAGATGCACTATTCTAACGTCTATATAAGCGTACTCCTCGAAGCAATAGCAAAAACTAATGTTCTAACGTCACGCGAGCGCCATCTTGGAACAGTAAAAATAGAAAAAATTAAACACTATAATTAAGAAAAACAACTCCTCCGGATTGGCTTAAGTTATAGATGTCAAACATACTACTCGTATAATACTCCCACCAATTAATGCTCGACCAAAGAACTAGACAATCAAAACAGACTATCAACCAAAAGAATTCTACAATAAGAATCGGAAATACCTTAAGATAATACGCCGGAAACAAAAATACTAGAAAAATCACTAAAGTGTTTAAAATAGAGAGAAATATGAAATAAAATGGGACATGCCACATCTGTGTCATAAACATACCTTGACCTGACATAGAAAAGTTAATAAGACAAGTCTCAATATAATGACAACAAGGTTTACATAACACACCGGATATTAAGTGCAGTGTAAAAACAAAGCAATTGTATGGGACAAACAGGTATATAAACTCTATTGATGCTATAGATATAACATCAATTGATACAGGCAGAATCAAATATCCATGTAGGAGAAAACTCAAAATGAATAGAATACAGTAATTCCTTGCAAAAGAACAAATGCTTAATTCAGTATTAGATAGAACACAGGATAAAAGGCATTTCATAAATCCATATAAATAGAGAACAATATAACATCAGTATCACATTAAACCCCTAAATAATATTCCATTTCAAAATTGGTATTAAGACCCTCCTCCACCGCTCTTAGTTTTAGGATCCAGTAGCATTCCTTCTTCCTGAGGGCTAGCTCTCTATTGCCCCCTCTGGGGTCCTTACTTATGAGATCAAATCCAAAAAACTCGAAGCCACACGTACTGTTTTGTTTTGGACATTGTCTCATATGACTCACTATAGGATATCTTTCATCATCCTGTCTTAGGGCTCTAAAATGTTCACTTGCCCTTACCCTGAGTGACCTAATGGTGCTGCCTACATAATAGAGGCCACATTTACAAATGATCATATAAACGACAAAATTACTGTCACATGTGATGTTGTGGTTAATGTTAAACTGTAATCCAGTAGAACTCATGAACGTAGAGATACCTGATTTGGCCCATCTACACATGCTGCAATGTCCACATTTGTAAAATCCTTTACTACGGCTACTAAGCCAGTTCTCTTGATTCTGTTTAGTGCGATAACTAGGGCATACAATGTTCTTCAGAGTTTTACCCCTTCTAAAGGTAAAAATCGGGGTATCTGGGATCACCTTCCTGAGATTAAGATCTGCTGTTAATATATGCCAATGTCTGTTCATACATTTTCACAGTAGAGTAGCTGTTTTTGTATAGTTGGCTATACAGCGGATAACACTATCCCTTGGTCTAGATTTCTGATTCATTGTGTCTGATCTTTTCAAACGCATCGCCCTTCCGCGAGCTTTGTCAATCACCTGAGAGGGATATCCCCGTACTTTGAATCTGTTACTCATGTCCTCAATGCATAGTACAAAATCCTCTTCTAGGCTACAGTTTCTCCTTGCCCGTACCATTTCACCATATGGTACCGAGTTGATTTGATGTACTGGATGTGCGCTTTGTGCATGTAGAATAGAGTTACATGATGTACTTTTTCTGTACAACCGACTCTCTATTCTGTTATCATGAATAAATAGTTCTACATCTAGGAAGGCAATACTGGTGACACTGTGGGGGTTATTCTAACTTTGGAGGAGTGTTAATCCGTCCCAAAAGTGACGGTAAAGTGACGGATATACCACCAGCCGTATTACGAGTTCCATAGGATATAATGGACTCGTAATACGGCTGGTGGTAAATCCGTCACTTTTCCGTCACTTTTGGGACGGATTAACACCTCCTCCAAAGTTAGAATAACCCCCTGTGTTCTGAGGTGAATCGAATATTGAAGTCATTAATGTTTAGGTAACTTATAAAATCATTAAGTTTATGTAAATCACCCGTCCAGATCATCAGACAATCATCTATGTATCTACCCCAAAAGAGTATATCTGAAATCCAAGCACTACCCTCTTTACTCCAAATCCTGTTTTGTTCAAAAAATCCCATAAAGAGATTAGCATAGGCTGGTGAGAATTTGGATCCCATTGCCACGCCTTGTTTCTGGCGATACCAGTCATTTTTAAATAGAAAAACATTGTTATTCAAAATCAGATCCACCATATTCATTAACATGTTAGTATGACTGTTGGACCTGGCTTTTTGACAGGGACATCCCCAAACTTTTTGCCTCCTTCCTCCTATTTTTTCTGACCTGTTGTTGTTGGCTTTTGACCTCTGGGCACTTTACCACTGCTAACCAGTGCTAAAGTGCATATGCTCTCTGTGTAAATTGTACTACTGATTGGTTTATCCATGATTGACTATTTAATTTACTTGTAAGTCCCTGGCAGAGTGCACTACAGGTGCCTAGGGCAGGTAGATTAAATGCTACTAGTGGGCCTGCAGCACTGGTTGTGCCACCCACCTCAGTAGCCCCTTAACCCTGTCTCAGGCCTGCCATTGCAAGGCCTGTGTGTGCAGTTTCACTGCCACTTCGACTTGGCATTTAAAAGTACTTGCCAAGCCTAGAACTCCCCTTTTACTACATATAAGTCATCCCTAATGTGTGCCCTAGGTAACCCCTAGAGCAGGGTGCTGTGTAGGTAAAAGGCAGGACATGTACCTGTGTAGTTATATGTCCTGGTAGTGTAAAACTCCTAAATTCGTTTTTACACTACTGTGAGGCCTGCTCCTTTCATAGGCTAACATTGGGGCTGCCCTCATACACTGTTGAAGTGGCAGCTGCTGATCTGAAAGGAGCAGGAAGATCATATTTAGTATGGCCAGAATGGTAATACAAAATCCTGCTGACTGGTGAAGTCGGATTTAATATTACTATTCTAGAAATGCCACTTTTAGAAAGTGAGCATTTCTTTGCACTAAAATCTTGTTGTGCCCTTCAATCCACGTCTGGCTAGGTTTAGTTGACAGCTCCTTGTGCATTCACTCAGACACACCCCAAACACAGGGTACTCAGCCTCACTTGCATACATCTGCATTTTGAATGGGTCTTCCTGGGCTGGGAGGGTGGAGGGCCTGCCCTCACACAAAGGACTGCTACACCCCCTACTGGGACTCTGGCAGACAGGATTGAACTGAAAGGGGGCTTGGTGCATTTCTTAGAGACTCTTTGAAGTCACCCCCACTTCAAAGGCACAACTTAGTATAAAACAGGGCCTCTGCCCTACCTCATTAGACACTTGCTGGAGAAGAAACCTGAACCAGAAACTACATCCTGCCAAGAAGAACTGCCTGGCTGCTCAAAGGACTCACCTGTCTGCTTTCTACAAAGGACTGCTGCCTTGCTGTTGCCCGGCTGCCTTGCTGAACTCTTGTCTGGCTGTGAAAGTGCTCTCCAAGGGCTTGGATAGAGCTTGCCTCCTGTTCCTTGAAGTCTCAGGGCCAAAAAGACTTCTCTCTTTTACTTGGACGCTCCGTGCGCCGAAAATTTCGACGCACAGCTTGTTTCGCGGCGAGAAAAACGCCGCACTCCGACGCTGATCAACGCAACGCTCTGGGGACGATCGAAGATCCGACGCACGGCCTCGCAAGGACAACGCCGCCCGACCTCTAGAGGAGAAATCGACGCGACGCCTGCCGTGAGATCGTAATTTCAACACGCAGCCCCGCAGATCGAAGTCTAGAGGAGAAATCGACGCAACGCCTGCCGTGAGATCGTAATTTCAACGCGCAGCCCCGCAGACCGACGCGCAGCCGGAGAACAAGCCGGAAAATCCACGCACAGACCCGGGACATCTGGTAATCACCGCGATCCACAGAAAGAGACTGTCCATGTGCCGGAAAACGACGCCGACTTCCCCGCGTGGAAAATAACGACGCAAGTCCGTGTGTGCTGAGGAGAAATCGACGCACACACCAGTTTTCCACGCACCTCTTCTCCTGTGGCCCTCTGAGGAGATTTTCCACCAGAAACCAGGTACTTTGTGTTTGAAAGAGACTTTGTTTACTTTCTAAAGACTTAAGACACTCTCTATCACTTTTCAGTAATATCTTTACAAATTTGTATTGCAACTTTGATCGTTTTGACCTGAAGATACCCAGATAAATATTATATATTTTTCTAAACACTGTGTGGTGTATTTTTGTGGTGTTATGCTATGGTGTTGTATGATTTATTGCACAAATGCTTTACACATTGCCTTCTAAGTTAAGCCTGACTGCTCGTGCCAAGCTACCGGAGGGTGAGCACAGGCTGATTTTGGATTGTGTGTGACTTACCCTGACTAGAGTGAGGGTTCTTGCTTGGACAGAGGGCAACCTGACTGCCAACCAAAAACCCCATTTCTAACAATGACCATATAGGCTGGCTGGTCTCTTATGAAGAAAATGACACAAGGCTTCCTTTCCTTGCTCATGGTTGATACTAGTATATAGGGAAGTGATATCTAATGTTACTAGGATCATCCCTGATTCCCAAGTAATGTCTGCCAATATGCTAAGAATATGTTTAGTGTCTTTGATATAGGATGGCAAATTCCCTACAAATGGTTGCAAAAAGATATCCACATACTCTGAGAGTCTCTCTGTAGGGCCACCTATACCTGAAACAATCGGCCTACCTGGCGGGGATATAGGATTTTTGTGTATTTTAGGTAATGCATAAATACAAGGGTTCCTGGGTCTAAGGACACAAAGGTACATGTATTCCTCCTCTTTCAAAAGTGAGAGATCCAAACATTTCTGTAGAAATCTATTAATCTTATTTGCAAGTGCGGAGATAGGATCTACAGAGATCTTCTCATAGCAAGTAGCATCATCAAGCTTTCTGTATATCTCTTGATCGTAATCTGAGGTATTCATAATCACGATGTTCCCTCCTTTATCCGCCTCTCTGATGGTAATATCCATCCTAGTACGTAATTGTCTCAAGCTAGTCTTTTCTGCATGGCTTAAGTTGTGATGCCAAATGTGTTGTTGAGTACCATTTGTAAACTCTAATTTGTTAAAGTCACGCCAGACTAACTTGAAAAATGTATCTATACAATTACCACTCATAAGGGTAGGTGTCCAAAATGATTTCCTCCTCAGACCACTGTGAAGTGTGTCTGATGGGATATCAAGATCTGATAAGACTTGTGATATAGTAGTAGGATCTTGTTCACAGTCTGTAATCGACAGTAAAGTGGCCGTATCTTGAATGTCCCTAATGGACAGAGGTTGATACTCATTATGACTGTCAGAGAGGATGCTAATGTCCCTGTTGTCAGTGTAATTAGCAAAATGTTTCTTCAGTTTTAGGCGTCTGATAAACTTAAAAAAGTCAATCTTTGCCCTCTGAAAGTCTCCAAAATCCCCTGGACAGAACCCAAGGCCTCTACTAAGAAGTGTCAAATCATGAGTTGTGAGTTCCAAATTAGAAAGATTAATGACATTAATACAACCATTGCTTGGAATACCTATTTCCTCTTGTTCCAAGATCTTGTCTTCATTCCCCTTCTTGACTCTGTATGTTCTTCCTCTCCTGCCTCGCCTTGTTTTCCTGGGTCTACCTTGCATCGACTCGTTTCCCATTGTCCTTGTCTTATCCTCTGAACCTCTGCTAAAAAAGAGGGAGTACCTTGTTGTGCTGTAATATCCTGTCTAGATGAATTAGATATTGCACTTGTATCACTGTTATTAGTGGACACACTGTTCAGTGAGGATGAGGAGCCCACATCATAATTTTGTGAGTGTTCATTCCTTTTAACCAGATGGTCGTATTTGCGAGAGAATGTGAAAATCCTACCATTTTTATAATCTAACTCATCGCGTCTAAGCTTGCGCATTTTCCTCTGTGTAATGTCATTTTGATGCTGTTCAATGATTTCATTCAGAATTTTAAAGTTCTTAGCAGTTGATTCCTCTAGATTCATATTTTTAATCTCTATTTCTAATTCAGAGATTTCTGTTTGTAATCTGGTTACTTTTCTCTCAGAGTTTTCTATCAGAATATTCATTAGTCTAAATGAACTCGAAACTTGTTCTTTCTCCCAACTGTCCAATAGATCTGGATCAAGATCATCAAAAGTAGGAAAAATGTGTGATCTTAACCCCCTAGGTATCCTGTTGAGCTTCACATATTGTTTTAAAGTGGCTCCATCCCACCACTTGGAGACCTCCTGTTTCTTCAATTTTTCTAATTTGAAGAATTTGTCACGTAGCCCCATTTTGGTATGTTGGCCACCAGATGTTTGGGGTTTCGGTATAGTCCCTGACTGTTCTAAGTTACCAAAAATATCTGCTGCCAATTTGTCTCGGTCCATATTCCCGAAAAAAATGTTAGAGATGCACAGTACACAGTAATCAAAAGGTAAAAATTGCCTGGAGCAGCTCTCTCTCCTATGTACAACACGAAAAGACAAAACACTAGCAAACAGGAAGATAATCACAGGACCTGAGCGCTCACAGTAAATCCACACAGTAACATTTAAATCATAATCTTTGGCACGGTGCTCCTGGCAAGAGGATCTTCCTTGCTCCTCTAATGTTTCCAAGGAAACTAAATAGTGATAAACCAGATGTCTGGGCACTCATGAATCAATAAAATTGTTTTGAGTCCAAATTGTAGTATATAGTGCCAATAACAACACAATAAATTTTGCTGTAGGACCGGGATTCATGAAAGAAACAGAACTCAATTTATTCCTGGGATATAAAGTTCATCACAGCGATAAGAAGCTGTCCTTGAAATCAGTATTCATGTAGCAACAACAACCAAAACAAATATTCATGTAGCAACAACAGCCAACACGTGTTTCGTCTTATGAGACATCAATCTCAAAGACTTCATCACGGCTGAAATAAACGAAAAGCAGTGACTACAGGTGTAGTACACACTCATCCAACTTTTTAAAGCCAAGAACATGTCATTTGCACCGTGATGTTTATGTGAACGAAAAACATGCAATTCGTGACTTATGTGACATGAGAAAGAAAGAAAGTAATAAATAGTTTATAGATTATAACAGAAAGTCACCATTGAGAAAATATAATTAATTATAAAAATTAAGACATCAACAAAAACCTTATGTAACTCATATTCATGCTCCAAAGGTTGTCACAACACAAAAGTGCACGTCCTAATTTTACAATCAATCAAAAATCATCCTAAGTGATCCAAGAAATATACAACCGAAATGTGAACAACTACCAAAAGTCATAAACATACCTTTAGTGACCATATAAAAACCTTAATTCCCATATATTGCACCTGCAATAACAACCTAAACATACCTTTACTTGAAACAAATTTAAAGCTAATCAATTCAGTCCTCCAAACAATTCAAGTTTCTGGAAAAATAATAATATGCACCCAATGTAATTACTATTGAAAGTATATATCCTAAGGAGATATTGCCACTAAGTGACTATAATAGCGTATGGCCATACGGCCCAGACTAACCTTATTGCGTCTGAAATAAGTAATTAGCAAGTAGTATTCTGAAATATTAAGTAGAGCATCCTAAATGTAAGTAAAACAAAATGAACGTTAGTATGGTAAAAAAATCACACCCACAAACTAGTTTTATGCTTCAAAGTATATCAAAAGCCATTATGATCCCATTAAAACCGCTCACTTATTAGTATGAAGTAGCATAGTGCAAAGAACCCGCGTTCAAATAATCGCGCGGCGTTCTGTAATATCGGTGTAGTAAAATAAAAAGCCGATTGACCGGAAAGAGCTCTATTTAAAGCGTCCCCTCGGATGCTCTATTCCAGGAAATAGAAAAAGGACTTCCAATGTCACACGGGCGCCATCTTAAGGCAGTGAGAACACTTAACTCCAATAGAACAATGTAGTAGTCGGTGCTAACATCACATTATATGCATGCTCAACATTTTAATAAAGTAATTAGTTCCTTACATGTTGAAGGCAACCCTATTAGATGCACTATTCTAACGTCTATATAAGCGTACTCCTCGAAGCAATAGCAAAAACGAATGTTCTAACGTCACGCGAGCGCCATCTTGGAACAGTAAAAATAGAAAAAATTAAACACTATAATTAAGAAAAACAACTCCTCCGGATTGGCTTAAGTTATAGATGTCAAACATACTACTCGTATAATACTCCCACCAATTAATGCTCGACCAAAGAACTAGACAATCAAAACAGACTATCAACCAAAAGAATTCTACAATAAGAATCGGAAATACCTTAAGATAATACGCCGGAAACAAAAATACTAGAAAAATCACTAAAGTGTTTAAAATAGAGAGAAATACGAAATAAAATGGGATGTGCCACATCTGTGTCATAAACATACCTTGACCTGACATAGAAAAGTTAATAAGACAAGTCTCAATATAATGACAACAAGGTTTACATAACACACCGGATATTAAGTGCAGTGTAAAAACAAAGCAATTGTATGGGACAAACAGGTATATAAGCTCTATTGATGCTATAGATATAACATCAATTGATACAGGCAGAATCAAATATCCATGTAGGAGAAAACTCAAAATGAATAGAATACAGTAATTCCTTGCAAAAAAACAAATGCTTAATTCAGTATTAGATAGAACACAGGATAAAAGGCATTTCATAAATCCATATAAATAGAGAACAATATAACATCAGTATCACATTAGTCCCCTAAATAATATTCCATTTCAAAATTGGTATTCAGACCCTCCTCCACCGCTCTGAGTTTTAGGATCCAGTAGCATTCCTTCTTCCTGAGGGCTAGCTCTCTATTGCCCCCTCTGGGGTCCTTACTTATGAGATCAAATCCAAAAAACTCGAAGCCACACGTACTGTTTTGTTTGGGACATTGTCTCATGTGACTCACTATAGGATATCTTTCATCATCCTGTCTTAGGGCTCTAAAATGTTCACTTGCCCTTACCCTGAGTGACCTAATGGTGCTGCCTACATAATAGAGGCCACATTTACAAATGATACACATGCCGCAATGTCCACATTTGTAAAATCCTTTACTACGGCTACTAAGCCAGTTCTCTTGATTCTGTTTAGTGCGATAACTGGGGCATAGAATGTTCTTAAGAGTTTTACCCCTTCTAAAGGTAAAAATCGGGGTATCTGGGATCACCTTCCTGAGATTAGGATCTGCTGTTAATATATGCCAATGTCTGTTCCTACATTTTCGCAGTAGAGTAGCTGTTTTTGTATAGTTGGCTATACAGTGGATAACACTATCCCTTGGTCTAGATTTCTGATTCAATGTGTCTGATCTTTTCAAACGCATCGCCCTTCCGCGAGCTTTGTCAATCACCTGAGAGGGATATCCCCGTACTTTGAATCTGTTAGTCATGTCCTTAATGCATAGTACAAAATCCTCTTCTAGGCTACAGTTTCTCCTTGCCCGTACCATTTCACCATATGGTACCGAGTTGATTTGATGTACTGGATGTGCGCTTTGTGCATGTAGAATAGAGTTACATGATGTACTTTTTCTGTACAACCAACTCTCTATTCTGTTATCATGAATAAATAGTTCTACATCTAGGAAGGCAATACTGGTGACACTGTGTTCTGAGGTGAATCGAATATTGAAGTCATTAATGTTTAGGTAACTTATAAAATCATTAAGTTTATGTAAATCACCCGTCCAGATCATCAGACAATCATCTATGTATCTACCCCAAAAGAGTATATCCGAAATCCAAGCACTACCCTCTTTACTCCAAATCCTGTTTTGTTCAAAAAATCCCATAAAGAGATTAGCATAGGCTGGTGAGAATTTGGATCCCATTGCCATGCCTTGTTTCTGGCGATACCAGTCATTTTTAAATAGAAAAACATTGTTATTCAAAATCAGATCCGCCATATTCATTAACATGTTAGTATGACCATATAGGCTGGCTGGTCTCTTATGAAGAAAATGACACAAGGCTTCCTTTCCTTGCTCATGGTTGATACTAGTATATAGGGAAGTGACATCTAATGTTACTAGGATCATCCCAGATTCCCAAGTAATGTCTGCCAATATGCTAAGAATATGTTTAGTGTCTTTGATATAGGATGGCAAATTCCCTACAAATGGTTGCATAAAGATATCCACATACTCTGAGAGTCTCTCTGTAGGGCCACCTATACCTGAAACAATCGGCCTACCTGGCGGGGATATAGAATTTTTGTGTATTTTAGGTAATGCATAAATACAAGGGTTCCTGGGTCTAAGGATACGAAGGTGCATGTATTCCTCCTCGTTCAAAAGTGAGAGATCCAAACATTCCTGTAGAAATCTATTAATCTTATTTGCAAGTGCGGGGATAGGATCTACAGAGATCTTCTCATAGCAAGTAGCATCATCAAGCTGTCTGTATATCTCTTGAGCGTAATCTGAGGTATTCATAATCACGATGTTCCCTCCTTTATCCGCCTCTCTGATGGTAATATCCATCCTAGTACGTAATTGTCTCAAGCTAGTCTTTTCTGCATGGCTTAAGTTGTGATGCCAAATGTGTTGTTGAGTACCATTTGTAAACACTAATTTGTTAAAGTCACGCCAGACTAACTTGAAAAATGTATCGATACAATTACCTCTCATAAGGGTAGGTGTCCAAAATGATTTCCTCCTCAGACCACTGTGAAGTGTGTCTGATGGGATATCAAGATCTGATAAGACTTGTGATATAGTAGTAGGATCTTGTTCACAGTCTGTAATCGACAGTAAAGTGGCCGTATCTTGAATGTCCCTAATGGACAGAGGTTGATACTCATTATGACTGTCAGAGAGGATGCTAATGTCCCTGTTGTCAGTGTAATTAGCAAAATGTTTCTTCAGTTTTAGGCGTCTGATAAACTTTAAAAAGTCAATCTTTCTCCTCTGAAAGTCTCCAAAATCCCCTGGACAGAACCCAAGGCCTCTACTAAGAAGTGTCAAATCATGAGTTGTGAGTTTCAAATTAGAAAGATTAATGACATTAATACAACCATTGCTTGGAATACCTATTTCCCCTTGTTCCAAGATCTTGTCTTCATCCCCCTTCTTGACTCTGTATGTTCTTCCTCTCCTGCCTCCTGGCACATCCAGTACATCAAATCAACTCGGTACCATATGGTGAAATGGTACGGGCAAGGAGAAACTGTAGCCTAGAAGAGGATTTTGTACTATGCATTAAGGACATGAGCAATAGATTTAAAGCACGGGGATATCCCTCTCAGGTGATTGACAAAGCTCGCGGAAGGGCGATGCGTTTGAAAAGATCAGACACATTGAATCAGAAATCTAGACCAAGGGATAGTGCTATCCGCTGTATAGCCAACTATACAAAAACAGCTACTCTACTGCGAAAATGTATGAACAGACATTGGCATATATTAACAGCAGATCTTAATCTCAGGAAGGTGATCCCAGATACCCCGATTTTTACCGTTAGAAGGGGTAAAACTCTGAAGAACATTCTATGCCCTAGTTATCGCACTAAACAGAATCAAGAGAACTGGCTTAGTAGCCGTAGTAAAGGATTTTACAAATGTGGACATTGCGGCATGTGTAGATGGGCCAAATCAGGTATCTCTACGTTCATGAGTTCTACCGGATTACAGTTTAACATTAACCACAACATCACATGTGACAGTAATTTTGTCGTTTATATGATCATTTGTAAATGTGGCCTCTATTATGTAGGCAGCACCATTAGGTCACACAGGGTAAGGGCAAGTGAACATTTTAGAGCCCTAAGACAGGATGATGAAAGATATCCTATAGTGAGTCACATGAGACAATGTACAAAACAAAACAGTACGTGTGGCTTCGAGTTTTTTGGATTTGATCTCATAAGTAAGGACCCCAGAGGGGGCAATAGAGAGCTAGCCCTCAGGAAGAAGGAATGCTACTGGATCCTAAAACTCAGAGCGGTGGAGGAGGGTCTTAATACCAATTTTGAAATGGAATATTATTTAGGGGACTAATGTGATACTGATGTTATATTGTTCTCTAATTATATGGATTTATGAAATGCCTTTTATCCTGTGTTCTATCTAATACTGAATTAAGCATTTGTTCTTTTGCAAGGAATTCCTGTATTCTATTCATTTTGAGTTTTCTCCTACATGGATATTTGATTCTGCCTGTATCAATTGATGTTATATCTATAGCATCAATAGAGTTTATTTACCTGTTTGTCCCATACAATTGCTTTGTTTTTACACTGCACTTAATATCCGGTGTGTTATGTAAACCTTGTTGTCATTATATTGAGACTTGTCTTATTATCTTTTCTATGTCAGGTCAAGGTATGTTTATGACACAGATGTGGCACGTCCCATTTTATTTCGTATTTCTCTCTATTTTAAACACTTTAGTGATTTTTCTAGTATTTTTGTTTCCGGCGTATTATCTTAAGGTATTTCCGATTCTTATTGTAGAATTCTTTTGGTTGATAGTCTGTTTTGATTGTCTAGTTCTTTGGTCGAGCATTAATTGGTGGGAGTATTATACAAGTAGTATGTTTGACATCTATAACTTAAGCCAATCCGGAGGAGTTGTTTTTCTTAATTATAGTGTTGAATTTTTTCTATTTTTACTGTTCCAAGATGGCGCTCGCGTGACGTTAGAACATTCGTTTTTGCTATTGCTTCGAGGAGTACGCTTATTTAGACGTTAGAATAGTGCATCTAATAGGGTTGCATTCAACATGTAAGGAACTAATTACTTATTAAAATGTTGAGCATGTATATATTGTGATGTTAGCACCGACTACTACATTGTTCTATTGGAGTTAAGTGTTCTCACTGCCTTAAGATGGCGCCCGTGTGACATTGGAAGTCCTTTTTCTATTTCCTGGAATAGAGCATCCGAGGGGACGCTTTAAATAGAGCTCTTTCCGGTCAGACGGCTTTTTATTTTACTACACCGATACTACAGAACGCCGCGCGATTATTTGAACGCGGGTTCTGTGCACTATGCTACTTCATACTAATAGGTGAGCGGTTTTAATGGGATCATAATGGCTTTTGATATACTTTGGAGTATAAAACTAGTTTGTGGGTGTGATTTTTTTACCATACTAACGTTCATTTTGTTTTACTTACATTTAGGATGCTCTACATAATATTTCAGAATGCTACTTGCTAATTACTTATTTCAGATGCAATAAGGTTAGTCTGGGCCGTATGGCCATACGCTATTATAGTCACTTAGTGGCAATATCTCCTTAGGATATATACTTTCAATAGTAATTACATTGGGTGCATATTATTATTTTTCCAGAAACTTGAATTGTTTGGAGGACTGAATTGATTAGCTTTAAATTTGTTTCAAGTAAAGGTATGTTTAGGTTGTTATTGCAGGTGCAATATATGGGAATTAAGGTTTTTATATGGTCACTAAAGGTATGTTTATGACTTTTGGTAGTTGTTCACATTTCGGTTGTATATTTCTTGGATCACTTAGGATGATTTTTAATTGATTGTAAAATGAGGACGTGTTATGCTCTATAAACTATTTATTACTTTCTTTCTTTCTCATGTCACATAAGTCACAAATTGCATGTTTTTCGTTCACATAAACATCACGGTGCAAATGACATGTTCTTGGCTTTAAAAAGTTGGATGAGTGTGTACTACAACTGTAGTCACTGCTTTTCGTTTATTTCAGCCCTGATGAAGTCTTTGAGATTGATGTCTCATAGGACGAAACACGTGTTGGCTGTTGTTGCTACATGAATATTTGTTTCGGCTGTTGTTGCTACATGAACACTGATTTCAAGGACGGCTTCTTATCGTTGTGATAAACTTTATATCCCAAGAATAAATTGAGTTCTGTTTCTTTCATGAATCCCGGTCCTACAGCGAAATTTATTGTGTTGTTATTGGCACTATATACTACAATTTGGACTCAAAAAAATCCTGCACTGCACCACAATTGATCACACTTTCATGGAACATCGCTGGCGTCACATCCAAGTTTATTGGCCCAGAAGGTGGAACTTTATCAATCAGTGTGACATCTGCCTGCTGCAGGAGGCTTTGGCTCCCTCGTCGGTGTTTGGGAGTGAATTTACCTCCTGTCATTTGGAGGCTCTTCCCACTAAAGGTGGTAGTTCATCAGGGGGCTGTTGACTGTGATTAAGAATACAACTGGTTGCAAGTTAAGGATGATAAGTGTGAATTTGCTGATATTCTGGGAGTAATAATGGAATTTTCCACAGTATTTATATTGACTATTTTTAGTGTTTCAAACAGTGACTAGAAATTAAGATTCTCCTACCCTCGGGATGTTGGAAAAATGCAAGAATAAATATCCGTAGATAGTTGCTGGGGACTTCAATGTAACTTATGAACATTTAATTGCATTTACTCCTTCTTAGAAACTTAAGCTGAGTTATGGAAATTCCTGGCCTGGAGGCAGAGCTACTAACAAAGTATTCTAGTGCAACCCTCCAGCTTGCCTCAATGACTGCAGTTTAGGTATGTGGGCTTGTCATAGGCACAATAAACCAGACAGGAAGGTAGAATAACCCTTTAAAAGAGGGAATTATAAAAGCAAACTAGATTATGTCACTTTTGATCTTAAATGATGGCCATTATTAAAGTACATTACTGTTTTTCCTCCTTTGAAAGGGACCACAATCCCCTGGCTGCTTCTTTGAAAGTGACTCAACATTCTAATAATTGATGGGAACTCATGTTACCACGACCCTATTTGCTAACACCTTTACGTCTGTTAAATGGCCAGAGTTCAATTACAGTACTGCTCATGTGGCCAGACTATGACCCTCATTATGAACATGTCGGTTCAGACCGCCATGCCGGCGACGGCGGAAAAGACCGCCACCGGCATGGCGGTCTGAACAGCCATATAATCAACACAAGGAGGGCCGCCACAGGCGGCCCTCCTCCACTGCCAGATTTGCCTCCAACAGGCAGCCTGGCTGTGGAAGGAATCATCATCCGCTAGGGCAGCGCTGCTGCCCCTCTGATAATGATCCCTATAGCCACCAGCCTTTCCCTGGCAGGTTCCCCTGCCAAGGAAAGGCTGGTGGAAGGGGTGCCCCTGGGGGCCCCTGCACTTGGCATGGGCAGTGCAGGGGCCCCTGTGCAGTGCCGATTTACGGGCAGTGATCTGTGTGACGGGTGCAACTGCATCCGCCTCACAGAGCCATTGACGGCAGCTCTATGTGGAGCCGCCGGCAATGTCCCGGCCAGGCATTCTGCTGAGCCGGTGGGCGGCCGGCCCAGCAGAATGTTCATTATGCGGCCGGCAGGGTCCCAGGGGGGCTGGCGGTCAGTTAAATGACTGACAGCCTGAACACGGCGGTGAACACCACCGTGTTCATAATGAGGGCCTATATTCAGCTTTTGTCAAATTATTTAATCCACGTGAGAATACTATTCCAACTGATATCCCGATTGTTGAAGTGCATGATTCTCTGCTTCACATACTGCGGGGTCTGTTTTAAAAGGAGTGTCCACATAAGCTCCATTACCAGACTAAGACCACGCCCCAGTGCAATAAAGATTGTAGAATGGCTAAAAGCTTTTTCTTGAATCCATATCCCATCATCTGTTTGAGACGCAGGATGTTCTATAAATGGACCATAGAAACTAGCAAGAAAAACTCAGAGGAGAGGAATTGGTAAGATCTCCTAATTGCTGGCAAACAAAAAAATACTAAAACTTTTTGGCATGTTATAGTACATAGGAGCTCACACATGACTGCGCCTATTGCTGATCAGATACATCCTCGTAATGATTTGAACATTTTATGGATTCATATTTTCCTCTGCTACTGACTGATATTCAGTATTGTTGGATAATGATGATCGGACTGAGCATGTTCCTTAGGAAACTCTTCCCTTTACTCCTTCAGAAAATTGCTGATCAGTTGATTAACTGAAGAAAGGAAGGGCCCCGGGGCCTGATGATATATATGGAGATCTGTATCATGCATATCATCCCATCTAGGCACCTTGTGTTATCATGTTATCTAACACTAAAACTTCTGGAGGTGCTATATCCAATACTTGAAAGGGGGCCGAGACCATACCCATTTATGAAAAGGGACTTGGGAGTGACCCCTCTAACCATCATCCCATTAGTTTAATAGACATTTGCAAAAGATGTTAGTTAGACAGGTGCTCCATAGGTTATAAAATGTATGGGTGATAATCACATCTTGACTCAACTCCAAGCGGGGTTTTAATACAAAGATCAGCACTGTTGTTCAGATTTTCCACTTTGCCCTGATATATCAGAAGTTTAGAAGTTTTAATAAAACTTATAAGTGGCCTTTGTAGATCTAAGGGCCCCATTCAGTATGGTTCAGTTGGACAGACTTTGGATGGTATTGAGAATTCTGTGAGTTCCTGAAAACATAGTTTCTGTTTTGATTATGTTCCATGAACATATTTATGCTCAGATGTTTGAGCAACTTGGGGTAGATGGCTGAACAAATCTGGATAAGGAGAGGTGTATGCCATGGATGCATACTAGAACCATCAGTGTTCATCGGCCCCTCCAGCTCGCGCTGCATTATACTGCTAAGCGCTACATAGCGCTTGCAGCATAGTGCTGCTGCCTCTGCCTATCTGCTGCCTCCTGCCTGCTGCTGTCTTGCTGTAGCCTTGCCGCTTCTTGCCTTTCCCTGGTTCAGGCCCCTGCTGCCTCCCCTTCACCTTCATCACTAAAACATGGCTCAGCCCCACCTCTAACCCTGACATCGCCACGCCACCCCCACCAGATACAAGATGATGCACCGAGACCACCCTTATAAGCACGGCAGAGGAATCGCCATAATTCTCAAGGAAACCATCCAGAACTCCGCAACGAATGATGACCCAACACCTGTCATCTAGCACCTTAACTTCCTGCTACACATCAACCCCAAGAAAACCAGACCACCAGAACCCTGACCAGCTTTTTGCGATGCCACCAGCAGCACCATCACCCCCTCGCCATCAACACCCTCAATTACATGCTGCTCAGCGACCACAACTTCCACATCGAGTACCGCAAGGACCCCAACTCCACATCCCTACTGGAGAACCTCAACAACATCAAACTCACCCAAAAAGTCTCCAAACCCTCCAACTGAGCCGGCCATACCCTCAACACCATCTTCTCCTCCAGTGACAGAACTAAATTCACCCACACAATCATCCACTTCATTTCCAAGACCCAGTACACCATTACCAAGCACCGAAGCGCCACCCACCTCAGCTGGGGAAAAATAACTGAGAGCCAATGGACGCAGGCTCCCAGCACCACACCACCCATCACATCAACCAACCTTGACGAGGCCGTCCACAACCTCTTCGCCAGGATCAGCAAATGAGCCAACAAAGTTGCCCCCTGAAACTGGCAAAAGCAAACAGAATGCCAAGACAACCTAGCTGGTATACCCCAGAGCTCAGAACCACCAAGCGTCAATGTCTTTGACTCACAAAACGATGACTCATCTCCAAGGACCCCTCCGACAGAGCTGCACAGAAAATAGCACTCAACAACTACCACCGGCGCATCAAAGAGGCAAGAAAAACAGCCATCACCAACCACATCGATGCTGCAACCAAGCACACCAAAGAAATATTCAAGATCATCAAGGAATTCTCTGACCCGACTATCACAGAAAACACAGTACACCCCTCCCAACAACTCAGCGACTCACTATCCGACTACTTCCATAGCAAGGTTGCCAATATCTACAACAACTTTAACCCTTAACCCACATCGCCAAAACCTGACAACCTCATCCAACCGGCGAACCCAAGCCCAGCCATTACCACCTGGTCCCCACTAGATGTCCAGACCACCGCTACCATAATTTCCTCCATGCTCTCCAGAGCACCCACCGACCCCTGCCCCCACCATCTCTTCAAGCTCAGATTCAATATAATCAGCACTGAACTATCCAATCTGCTCAACGTGTCCACCTCCACAGTGTCCTTCCCAGACAGATGGAAGCATGCAGTCATCAGACCCTTCCTAAAGAAGCCATCAGCCAACCCCAGCAACCTCAAGTACTATCATCCAATCTCCCTGCTCGCATACCCAGCCAAAGTATTTGAGAAGGCCATCAACCAACAGCTCACCGACAACCTAGAATGGAACCACCTACTCAACGAATCACGATCAGGTATGACAGCACTGGGACACTCGTGCTAATAACATTAATTTGTGGTGTAACACCACACATCTGACAGGAGTCAATATCTAGAATTAATGCTCTGTTTTGTGGTGGACAAAGCTAATGTCTTGTACATATGTAGATAATCTTCATATTTAGCAATTATATCTCAAGGTTATCAGTCACCAAAGCGATAATGATACTGTAATCCACAATTCAAGAAAATGGTAATACATATTAAAGATGTGACTCTACCTCTTGTTCATAGATGTCCATTGCAGAACTGCTGCAAGAGCTTGTTGGAAATATATTCTAGGTCAGAGGGAGGAATGGAGAAATCATCCTACTGTTTTTTGGTTTATTAACTGAAACCTTTTACAGAGCAACACTACAGGTTATTTGCACACTCATTGCAATGCTGGGAGCATGAAAGCCATTCATGTTCCTTAGATATAGTTCATAGCTACAAGTACAGGCCCTCAGATAAAGCTTTTTCACAGTCTATGTTTGTGTGATGTTATGTTGTTAAGCTGGTTTGTTCAGTTAAGTCAGGCTGAATACATTGACAACTTTGCAAGCCTAGCTGAGGTGGAGTCTAAAAAAAGATACATTTCTGTGCATTTTCCGAATTTAGGATGGCCTTTTGTATTAAGAAGATCCTCCTGCAGGCCATTCCAAATGTTTCTCTGCAGAGCCTTCAACAGACCCACCCCATGAATTGTTTTAAAACCTGGTAGCAAGATAGTCAGCCCTTGCACTGAGCTAAGACTACATTCACCCACCAAATCATAAGAGGCTCTCATGTAGTGAGGGACCGCTTGATAAACCAATTTCTATACTAAATCTTAATCTTCACCCTTGCTGCCGTGCCATGACATAAAAGGTTGCCTCTTCTTTGTTGTTGTCTAAAACGATGTTGTTGTTAAATGACTCACAATTGTGGTTCTAGGTACGAGAGTAAAAGAGAGAAATGCATGTTAATTCACAAAATTCCAAATCAGATCTACAGCATCAGTCTTCTTGAGGTAAATTGCAACTCACCATGATTGGTGGCTATCGCAGGGATGGTGGCTTGCTGGGGTCACCAGACCACCATGTCTGAGATCACTTTTAAAATATTGGGCCTGATTCACAAAGGTAAACTAAGACGTTTGGCCTAAACTTAGACCAAGCGTCTAAGTTTACGACTTTGGGAATTCACAAAGGGTATTTACGAATAGTGTCTACCTCTGCACTCAGGGCAGTTAAAAAAAAAATGAAGATCAGTAAATTGGCTTTGTCGGAGTTCAGTTTGAGGAAGCTTTCTCTCATCCAGTCGGCTACGTCGGCTATGTCAGTCATGGCGTCGCAGAAGTTGGTTTTGGCATTACAGGAGTCTTTGGTGAGTGAGACCACGAGCTGAGTGTCATTGGCGTAGGAGGTGATGTTGAGTCCATGGGCTCTGACAATGTCTGCGAGGGGGTCATGTTGAACAGCTTGGGGCTCAGCGATTATCCTTGTGGCACACCGACTATGATGCTCTTGGGAGCGGAGGAGAATGGAGGTTGGTGGACGCTCTGGGTGCGTCCTGAAAGGAAAGAGGTGATCCGGGCAAGGAGAAACTGTAGCCTAGAAGAGGATTTTGTACTATGCATTGAGGACATGAGTAACAGATTCAAAGTATGGGGATATCCGTCTCAGGTGATTGACAAAGCTCGCGGAAGGGCGATACGTTTGAAAATATCAGACACATTGAATCATAAATCTAGACCAAGGGATAGTGTTATCCGCTGTATAGCCAACTATACAAAAACAGCTACTCTACTGCGAAAATGTATGAACAGACATTGGCATATATTAACAGCAGATCTTAATCTCAGGAAGGTGATCCCAGATACCCCGATTTTTACCTTTAGAAGGGGTAAAACTCTGAAGAACATTCGATGCCCCAGTTATCGCATTAAACAGAATCAAGAGAACTGGCTTAGTAGCCGTAGTAAAGGATTTTACAAATGTGGACATTGCGGCATGTGTAGATAGGCCAAATCAGGTATCTCTACGTTCATGAGTTCTACCGGATTACAGTTTAACATTAACCACAACATCACATGTGACAGTAATTTTGTCGTTTATATGATCATTTGTAAACGTGGCCTCTATTATGTAGGCAGCACCATTAGGTCACTCAGGGTAAGGGCAAGTGAACATTTTAGAGCCCTAAGACAGGATGATGAAAGATATCCTATAGTAAGTCACATGAGACAATGTCCAAAACAAAACAGTACGTGTGGCTTCGAGTTTTTTGGATTTGATCTCATAAGTAAGGACCCCAGAGGAGGCAATAGAGAGCTAGCCCTCAGGAAGAAGGAATGCTACTGGATCCTAAAACTCAGAGCGGTGGAGGAGGGTCTTAATACCAATTTTGAAATGGAATATTATTTAGGGGACTAATGTGATACTGATGTTATATTGTTCTCTATTTATATGGATTTATGAAATGCCTTTTATCCTGTGTTCTATCTAATACTGAATTAAGCATTTGTTCTTTTGCAAGGAATTACTGTATTCTATTCATTTTGAGTTTTCTCCTACATGGATATTTGATTCTGCCTGTATCAATTGATGTTATATCTATAGCATCAATAGAGTTTATATACCTGTTTGTCCCATACAATTGCTTTGTTTTTACACTGCACTTAATATCCGGTGTGTTATGTGACCTTGTTGTCATTACATTGAGACTTGTCTTATTAACTTTTCTATGTCAGGTCAAGGTATGTTTATGACACAGATGTGGCACGTCCCATTTTATTTCGTATTTCTCTCTATTTTAAACACTTTAGTGATTTTTCTAGTATCTTTGTTTCCGGCATATTATCTTAAGGTATTTCCGATTCTTATTGTAGAATTCTTTTGGTTGATAGTCTGTTTTGATTGTCTAGTTCTTTGGTCGAGCATTAATTGGTGGGAGTATTATACGAGTAATATGTTTGACATCTATAACTTAAGCCAATCCGGAGGAGTTGTTTTTCTTAATTATAGTGTTTAATTTTTTCTGTTTTTACTGTTCCAAGATGGCGCTCGCGTGACGTTAGAACATTAGTTTTTGCTATTGCTTCGAGGAGTACGCTTATATAGACGTTAGAATAGTGCATCTAATAGGGTTGCCTTCAACATGTAAGGAACTAATTACTTTATTAAAATGTTGAGCATGTATATAATGTGATGTTAGCACTGACTACTACATTGTTCTATTGGAGTTAAGTGTTCTCACTGACTTAAGATGGCGCCCGTGTGACATTGGAAGTCCTTTTTCTATTTCCTGGAATAGAGCATCCGAGGGGACACTTTAAATAGAGCTCTTTCCGGTCAGTCGGCTTTTAATTTTACTACACCGATACTACAGAACGCTGCGCGATTATTTTAACGCGGGTTCTTTGCACTATGCTACTTCATACTAATAGGTGAGCGGTTTTAATGGGATCATAATGGCTTTTGATATACTTTGGAGTATAAAACTAGTTTGTGGGTGTGATTTTTTTACCATACTAACGTTCATTTCGTTTTACTTACATTTAGGATGCTCTACATAATATTTCAGAATACTACTTGCTAATTACTTATTTCAGACGCAATAAGGTTAGTCTGGGCCGTATGGCCATACGCTATTATAGTCACTTAGTGGCAATATCTCCTTAGGTTATATACTTTCAATAGTAATTACATTGGGTGCATATTATTATTTTTCCAGAAACTTGAATTGTTTGGAGGACTGAATTGATTAGCTTTAAATTTGTTTCAAGTAAAGGTATGTTTAGGTTGTTATTGCAGGTGCAATATATGGGAATTAAGGTTTTTATATGGTCACTAAAGGTATGTTTATGACTTTTGGTAGTTGTTCACATTTCGGTTGTATATTTCTTGGATCACTTAGGATGATTTTTAATTGATTTTAAAATGAGGACGTGCACTTTTGTGTTGTGACAACCTTTTGAGCATGAATATGAGTTACATAAGGTTTTTGTTGATGTCTTAAATTTTATAATTAATTATATTTTCTCAATGGTGACCTTCTGTTATGCTCTATAAACTATTTATTACTTTCTTTCTTTCTCATGTCACATAAGTCACGAATTGCATGTTTTTCGTTCACATAAACATCACGGTGCAAATGACATGTTCTTGGCTTTAAAAAGTTGGATGAGTGTGTACTACAACTGTAGTCACTGCTTTTCGTTTATTTCAGCCCTGATGAAGTCTTTGAGATTGATGTCTCATAGGACGAAACACGTGTTGGCTGTTGTTGCCACATGAATATTTGTTTCGGCTGTTGTTGCTACATGAATACTGATTTCAAGGACGGCTTTTTATCGTTGTGATGAACTTTATATCCCAAGAATAAATTGAGCTCTGTTTCTTTCATGAATCCCGGTCCTACAGCAAAATTTATTGTGTTGTTATTGGCACTATATACTACAATTTGGACTCAAAAAAATCCTGCACTGCACCCCAATTGATCACACTCATGGAACATCGCTGGCGTCACTTCCAAGTTTATTGGCCCAGAAGGTGGAACTTTATCAATCAGTGTGACATCTGCCTGCTGCAGGAGACTTTGGCTCCCTCGTCGGTGTTTGGGAGTGACTTTACCTCCTGTCATTTGGAGGCTCTTCCCACTAAAGGTGGTAGTTCATCAGGGGGCTGTTGACTGTGATTAAGAATACAACTGGTTGCAAGTTAAGGATGATAAGTGTGAATTCGCTGATATTCTGGGAGTAATAATGGAATTTTCCACAGGATTTATATTGACTATTTTTAGTGTTTCAAACAGTGACTAGAAATTAAGATTCTCCTACCCTCGGGATGTTGGAAAAATGCAAGAATAAATATCCGTAGATAGTTGCTGGGGACTTCAATGTAACTTATGAACATTTAATTGCATTTACTCCTTCTTAGAAACTTAAGCTGAGTTATGGAAATTCCTGGCCTGGAGGCAGAGCTACTAACGAAGTATTCTAGTGCAACCCTCCAGCTTGCCTCAATGACTGCAGTTTAGGTATGTGGGCTTGTCATAGGCACAATAAACCAGACAGGAAGGGAGAATAACCCTTTAAAAGAGGGAATTATAAAAGCAAACTAGATTATGTCACTTTTGATCTTAAATGATGGCCATTATTAAAGTACATTACTGTTTTTTCTCCTTTGAAAGGGACCACAATCCCCTGGCTGCTTCTTTGAAAGATGTTGTGACTCAACATTCTAATAACTGATTGGAACTCATGTTCCCACGACCCTATTTGCTAACACCTTTACGTCTGTTAAATGGCCAGAGTTCAGTTACAGTACTTCTCATGTGGCCAGACTATGACCCTCATTATGAACATGTCGGTTCAGACCGCCATGCCGGCGACGGCGGAAAAGACCGCCACCGGCATGGCGGTCTGAACAGCCATATAATCAACACAAGGAGGGCCGCTACAGGCGGCCCTCCTCCACCGCCAGATTTGCCTCCAACAGGCAGCCTGGCTGTGGAAGGAATCATCATCCGCTAGGGCAGCGCTGCTGCCCCTCGGATAATGATCCCTATAGCCACCAGCCTTTCCCTGGCAGGTTCCCCTGCCAAGGAAAGGCTGGTGGAAGGGGTGCCCCTGGGGGCCCCTGCACTTGGCATGGGCAGTGCAGGGGCCCCTGTGCAGTGCCGATTTACGGGCAGTGATCTGTGTGAGGGGGGCAACTGCACCCGCCTCACAGAGCCATTGACGGCAGCTCTATGTGGAGCCGTTGGCAATGTCCCGGCCAGGCATTCTGGTGAGCCGGTGGGCGGCCGGCCCAGCAGAATGTTCATTATGCGGCCGGCAGGGTCCCGGGGGGCTGGCGGTCAGTTAAATGACTGACAGCCTGAACACGGCGGTGAACACCGCCGTGTTCATAATGAGGGCCTATATTCAGCTTTTGTCAAATTATTTAATCCACGTGAGAATACTATTCCAACTGATATACCAATTGTTGAAGTGCATGACTCTCTGCTTCACATACTGCGGGGTCTGTTTTACAAGGAGTGTCCACATAAGCTCTATTACCAGACTAAGACCACGCCCCGGTGCAATAAAGATTGTAGAATGGCTAAAAGCTTTTTCTTGAATCCATATTCCATCCTCTGTTTGAGACGCAGGATGTTCTATAAATGGACCATAGAAACTAGCAAGAAAAACTCGGAGGAGAGGAATTGGCAAGATCTCCTAATTGCTGGCAAAGAAAAAAATACTAAAACTTTTTGGCATGTTATAGTACATAGGAGCTCACACATGACTGCGCCTATTGCTGATCAGATACATCCTCGTAATGATTTGAACATTTTATGGATTCATATTTTCCTCTGCTACTGACTGATATTCAGTATTGTTGGATAATGATGATCGGACTGAGCATGTTCCTTAGGAAACTCTTCCCTTTACTCCTTCAGAAAATTGGAGATCAGTTGATTAACTGAAGAAAGGAAGGGCCCCGGGGCCTGATGACATATATGGAGATCTGTATCATGCATATCATCCCATCTAGGCACCTTGTGTTATCATGTTATCTAACACTAAAACTTCTGGAGGTGCTATATCCAATACTTGAAAGGGGGCCGAGACCATACCCATTTATGAAAAGGGACTTGGGAGTGACCCCTCTAACCATCATCCCATTAGTTTAATAGACATTTTCAAAAGATGTTAGTTAGACAGGTGCTCCATAGGTTATAAAATGTATGGGTGATAATCACATCTTGACTCAACTCCAAGCGGGGTTTTAATACAAAGATCAGCACTGTTGTTCAGATTTTCCACTTTGCCCTGATATATCAGAAGTTTAGAAGTTTTAAGAAAACTTATAAGTGGCCTTTGTAGATCTAAGGGCCCCATTCAGTATGGTTCAGTTGGACAGACTTTGGATGGTATTGAGAATTCTGTGAGTTCCTGAAAACATAGTTTCTGTTTTGATTATGTTCCATGAACATATTTATGCTCAGATGTTTGAGCAACTTGGGGTAGATGGCTGAACAAATCTGGATAAGGAGAGGTGTATGCCATGGATGCATACTAGAACCATCAGTGTTCATCGGCCCCTCCAGCTCACGCTGCATTATACTGCTAAGCGCTACATAGTGCTTGCAGCATAGCGCTGCTGCCTCTGCCTATCTGCTGCCTCCTGCCTGCTGCTGCCTTGCTGTAGCCTTGCCGCTTCTTGCCTTTCCCTGGTTCAGGCCCCTGCTGCCTCCCCTTCACCTTCATCACCAAAACATGGCTCAGCCCCACCTCTAACCCTGACATCGCCACCGCCACCCCCACCAGATACAAGATGATGCACCAAGACCACCCTTATAAGCACGGCAGAGGAATCGCCATAATTCTCAAGGAAACCATCCAGAACTCCGCAACGAATGACGACCCAACACCTGTCATCTAGCACCTTAACTTCCTGCTACACATCAACCCCAAGAAAAACAGACCACCAGAACCCTGACCAGCTTTTTGCGATGCCACCAGCAGCACCATCACCCCCTCGCCATCAACACCCTCAATTACATGCTGCTCAGCGACCACAACTTCCACATCGAGTACCGCAAGGACCCCAACTCCACATCCCTACTGGAGAACCTCAACAACATCAAACTCACCCAAAAAGTCTCCAAACCCTCCAACGGAGCCGGTCACACCCTCAACACCATCTTCTCCTCCAGTGACAGAACTAAATTCACCCACACAATCATCCACTTCATTTCCAAGACCCAGTACACCATTACCAAGCACCGAAGCGCCACCCACCTCAGCTGGGGAAAAATAACTGAGAGCCAATGGACGCAGGCTCCCAGCACCACACCACCCATCACATCAACCAACCTTGACCAGGCCGTCCACAACCTCTTCGCCAGGATCAGCAAATGAGCCAACAAAGTTGCCCCCTGAAACTGGCAAAAGCAAACAGAATGCCAAGACAACCTAGCTGGTATACCCCAGAGCTCAGAACCACCAAGCGTCACTGTCTTTGACTCACAAAACGATGAGTCATCTCCAAGGACCCCTCCGACAGAGCTGCACAGAAAATAGCACTCAACAACTACCACTGCGCATCAAAGAGGCAAGAAAAACAGCCATCACCAACCACATCGATGCTGCAACCAAGCACACCAAAGAAATATTCAAGATCATCAAGGAATTCTCTGACCCGACTATCACAGAAAACACAGTACACCCCTCCCAACAACTCAGCGACTCACTATCCGACTACTTCCATAGCAAGGTTGCCAATATCTACAACAACTTTAACCCTTAACCCACATCGCCAAAACCTGACAACCTCATCCAACCGGCGAACCCAAGCCCAGCCATAACCACCTGGTCCCCACTAGATGTCCAGACCACCGCTACCATAATTTCCTCCATGCTCTCCAGAGCACCCACCGACCCCTGCCCCCACCATCTCTTCAAGCTCAGATTCAGTATAATCAGCACTGAACTATCCAATCTGCTCAACGTGTCCACCTCCACAGTGTCCTTCCCAGACAGATGGAAGCATGCAGTCATCAGACCCTTCCTAAAGAAGCCATCAGCCAACCCCAGCAACCTCAAGTACTATCATCCAATCTCCCTGCTCGCATACCCAGCCAAAGTATTTGAGAAGGCCATCAACCAACAGCTCACCGACTACCTAGAATGGAACCTCCTACTCAACGAATCACGATCAGGTTTCCACGCCAAGCATAGCAGTGAGACGCCGCTTATCACTGCAACAGATGACATCAGAACCCTCCTTGACCAAGGACAAACAGTGGCTCTGATTCTTCTCGACCTGTCTGCAGCATTCGACACCGTCACCCACCACGTCCTTATTAACAGATTCCACAACATCGGCATTCAACAACATTCCCTCAAGTGGATCACCTCTTTCCTTTCAGGATGCACCCAAAGCGTCCACCAACCTCCATTCTCCTCCGCTCCCAAGATCATCATAGTCGGTGTGCTACAAGGATAATCGCTGAGCCCCAAGCTGTTCAACATGACCCCCTCGCAGACATTGTCAGAGCCCATGGACTCAACATCACCTCCTACGCCAATGACACTCAGCTCGTGGTCTCACTCACCAAAGACTCCTGTAATGCCAAAACCAACTTCTGCGACGCCGTGACTGATATAGCCGACGTAGCCGACTGGATGAGAGAAAGCTTCCTCAAACTGAACTCCGACAAAGCCAATTTACTGATCTTCGTTTTTTTTTTTAACTGCCCTGAGTGCAGAGGTAGACACTATTCGTAAATACCCTTTGTGAATTCCGAAAGTCGTAAACTTAGACGCTTGGTCTAAGTTTAGGCCAAACGTCTTAGTTTACCTTTGTGAATCAGGCCCAATATTTTAAAAGTGATCTCAGACATGGTGGTCTGGTGACCCCAGCAAACCACCATCCCTGCGATAGCCACCAATCATGGTGAGTTGCAATTTACCTTTAAGAAGACTGATGCTGTAGATCTGATTTGGAATTTTGTGAATTAACATGCATTTCTCTCTTTTACTCTCGTACCTAGAACCACAATTGTGAGTCATTTAACAACAACATCGTTTTAGACAACAACCAAGAAGAGGCAACCTTTTATGTCATGGCACGGCAGCAAGGGTGAAGATTAAGATTTAGTATAGAAATTGGTTTATCGAGCGGTCCCTCACTACATGTGAGCCTCTTATGATTTGGTGGGTGAATGTAGTCTTAGCTCAGTGAAAGGGCTGACTATCTTGCTACCAGGTTTTAAAACAATTCATGGGGTGGGTCTGTTGAAGGCTCTGCAGAGAAAAAATTGGAATGGCCTGCAGGGGGATCTTCTTAATTTAATACAAAAGGCCATCCTAAATTAGGAAAATGCACAGAAATGTATCTTTTTTTAGACTCCACCTCAGCTAGGCTTGCAAAGTTGTCAATGTATTCAGCCTGACTTAACTGAACAAACCAGCTTAACAACATAACATCCATCACACAAACATACACTGTGAAAGAGCTTTATCTGAGGGCCTGTACTTGTAGCTATGAACTATATCTAAGGATTATGAATGGCTTTCATGCTCCCAGCATTGCAATGAGTGTGCAAATAACCTGTAGTGTTGCTCTGTAAAAGGTTTCAGTTAATAAACCAAAAAACAGTAGGATGATTTCTCCATTCCTCCCTCTGACCTAGAATATATTTCCAACGAGCTCTTGCAGCAGTTCTGCAATGGACATCTATGAACAAGAGGTAGAGTCACATCTTCAATATGTATTACCATTTTCTTGAATTGTGGATTACAGTATCATTATCGCTTTGGTGACTGATAACCTTGAGATATAATTGCTGAATATGAAGATTATCTACATATGTACAAGGCATTAGCTTTGTCCACCATAAAACAGAGCATTAATTCTAGATATTGACTCCTGTCAGATGTGTGGTGTTACACCACAAATTAATGTTATTTGCAGGCTCTCTGCCATTATTAAGTTATTAGCACGAGTGTGCCAGTGCTGTCATACGTTCTGTCTCTGACAGCTGTCAGTTCTAAAAGAGCTTCGTCTCACAGCTTGTACCTCTAGTTATGGACAGAATACTTAGCACCCTGAATGGCTGTCCCACTACCCACATCCCAAGGCACAAAGTCCCACTCAATAGACTAAACTAATCTTCAAAAAGGATGTGTTAAATGTTTACTTATTATAACACGTCTAGAAGTCATGCCACAAAATCAGAAAAGGCTCACAGGATACTTATTTTTCTTGTTGGCTCTCTGACCAGTAATTATGTTTCCGAGTGATGTACCATCAACCCTAAGTTGGGCAACAATCGGCAAGAGTCAGGTTTGCATCTTTCAAATGTATTGTATAAATTGAGTCTTTTGGCCCGGGAGAATTTCTGGAACAATATTGCCATCAAATGGCACTTTAGATCAAAGACATTAAAAAAGAAATAAATACTGCTATCTTATATTTTAGTTTACCAAACCAAAAGGCACATTACTCAACTTGGGGAATTTGTTGTGTTTCCAATATATTATAAAAGCATATAGTGGGAGATATCCATGCTGGACCAAGCCCCTTTGTAGAATCTTTGACCTTAGGGGTTGCCACATAACTCTGAGTATGAGCAGAACCAATCCTTGGAAACCCATAGTATTTTTCATGACTTGAGTTATTTATTGTTACTATGGCATATTAGATGAAATCCATGTTATAAGTGTAAGTGCTGCTCCTGTACATTTTTGGCCTGGTATGCATAAAGACACTTATTAGATTCAGGGGTCATACCTGCTGTTAGCAAAATTTTATTTTTTACAAACTTTTACTTGCACTGATGAACTGTACTTTAAAGAAATTGTGTTTTTAGACATTTTAGAATGCATTTCTATGTAATTGTTGGATTTAATTTACTTGATATGAATGTAATATTTTGTACCTTTTATGGCTCAGGGAGCTGAAATAAAGGAATATTCACTCACTCTATTGCCATCAAATGATCTAAAGGACAATTTTAAGATATTGATTTTCTGATGAAATCACCTGGTATCTATTAACACCTTTTTGGTGTAATGCTTTCCAATAATGTATGATGCTAAAGATGCATTATTTTCCACCAATTTGTATGTGGTTCCTGTTAAGAATCATAATGTTAACAGATGTTTAATCTAACTGGGGAATTTCACTTGCCACTAGGTCTCACTCATGGTTTTTTTGTATGTGAATTCTACATCATTTGTTTATTAATATGATTTGGTCTGGTTTCAACAATAGCACCACTAAGGGTGTAATCACATTATATGTTTCTTTGTATTTGTGTACAGAGCTTCAAGATTGAGAAGGAAATGTAGCTTTCCATAAATATTGATAATAAAATAAATGTAATGTTTTCTTAGTCATACCTAATACAGCTTTAAACTGTCAGTGATACATTTATTAGACTCATTTCTGAACTTTTGAAGATCAACCTCTGCAATGATCCAGTAAGAATATGGAAGACGGATCGCTGACTTGTACATTGCAAAGAGAACTGTTCTTTTTCACTTGACTTTATAGTGAATGTTTACATCAGCTAGCAGAAGAGGATATATTGAATTTCTAAAAAATTTGATTTGGCTTTGGAACTCTCTTTTTATTATAATTTTTTCAGGATTCCATTTCAGATTGTTCATCTCCCTTCTCCGAGTTGGAGATGATTCCTGATGAGGTACAGCAAATTCATGACATTCATAGTGCCTACAAATTAAGAGGTTTGGGAGAAATGTTATTTAAATGGCATTTAGTGACTTTGTCAATGCAATCTCCAAGTCTAAAATTGCATAACTTTATTTACAGGAAATCAACTGCGTTTCTGGTTATTTTGAAAACAAAACACTTGCACAATCTTATTTACTTGTTTAGGTATCAGAAAATGACAGCTTTAGCTGCCTAGTGGAAGGACCTATTATTTACAATACACTAAATATTCTTTAGTCCTGATTACGAGCTAGGAGGTGTGGGATACTTCACTGCCTGACCCAAAATGGCCTGAGGTTTCTGGGTGTTCGATCACAGGGCAGGATATTACCACATAGAAATTCTTCCACTGTTGATGTGAAACCTTGCTTTGCAGTACATGAGACTATTTTCTCTCCCTATTCTCCATTTTCATGTCATCAATGTCACGACCCTTTCTTACCAACCCCCTTGCCGCTGTTTTTTTTTAATGCTTTTAACCACCTGCCTTGCATTAGGCACATGGCCATCTTAAAAGGTTCTTGTGATCATTTTAAGATGGTCACCAGTGAGAGTGCATGTGCATAAAGCATTGTAGGTACATTTGAACACTTTTGTTTTATTTCGGTGAGTCGGGAGCCACATTTGAAACAGACCCAACTGTCATGGTTAAGGTCTTTTACTCCTGATGTCCAGGGACCCGACCATCTATGGGCTCTGGGTAACTGGGCCAAGTAGCCCTTCAGCACTTGACTCTTAGTAGCAGCGCAAGTTGAGCAGTTCAAGGCTTCTCAGGGAAGCGGTATATACAAGGAGTACACAGGCTCACAACTCAAAGAGTGAGCAGTGAACTCAATAAATGAAAGTCCAGCCAAATACTTGCTTTAATGCAAAAAGAAGTATTTATTAAGAGACATAGGTGGTCATTACAACCCTGGCGGTCGGTGTTAAAGCGGCGGTAATACCGCAAACAGGCCGGCAGAAAAAAAAAGGGAATTATGACCGTGGCGGAAACCGCTAACAAAGACAGCCATTTTAACACTCCGGCGGTACAGACAAGCAGCGCAGCGCTCACCGCCAACAGACAGGCGGGAGACAAAGTACCGCCCACAGTATCACAGCCTACCAATCCGCCACCTTTTCCGGGGCGGATTCTCCATGGATAAAAACACGGTGGAAACAGCCTTTTCAATGGGAAAACACTCACCTCTACACACTCCACGAGGAACGAGGGCACCATGGAGCCGGAACTCCAAATACTCCCTGCAATAGTCTTCCTGCTTCTCTACGATCATCATCAACGCCGGCGCCGAAGACAACGGTGAGTACTGCACCTACGACATAGGGGAGGCAAAAGTCAGGGACACACACACGCAACACCCCCACCCCGACCCTCACCCACTACAACACACACACCAATGCATATCCAAACATTACAGTAACACCCTTCAACCCCCCGGAAGAATGCAAAGACAAAAGGAAATGAGTTCAACCATTGTAATATATCAAAATAGAGTAAGCAAATATATACATATATACACTATTAATAAAATATACACCACGAACAGTAGTCCAGGTATTGCACTATTCATAGTCTGTGGATCACTGGGCCCAAAATGAATGGGCGAGGCCCACACACGATACCTGAGCACAACGGAGAGAACACTGCCGGGGCATCAGATAGAAATACAACAGGCACCTCAGTGGGAAGGAAAGGGGGGGGCACCTCAGCCAGATGACAGCACCACGCCAGATCCATGAGGGGGCTCCTTGCCCATTGATGTATCCTGGGGAGTGCAAAGCCACAGTCTCACAAGTCTCTACAGTGGGTGAGTTGCCCACTGGACCATCCTGGGGAGTGCAAAGCCACAGTCTCACAAGTCTCTACAGTGGGTTGCCCACTGTTCAATCCTGGGGAGTGCAAAGCCACAGTCTCACAAGTTTCTACAGTGGGTGGTTTGCCCACTACTTTATCCTGGGGAGTGCAAAGCCACAGTCTCATAAGTCTGTACAGTGGGTGGGTTGCCCACTGCCATATCCTGGGGAGTGCAAAGCCACAGTCTCTCAAGTGGATAACAGTCTCCTCTGGTTCTGGAGGGGGCCTGGTGCCCAGAATGCTTCATCCTGCCAAGGACTGAGGTAGTGGATGTGATTCTCCACTGGTTTTGGAGGGGGCTTGGTGCCCCTTCCCCACCTTGGGAGGAGTCACAGCTGACTCGACACTCCCCCCGGGACCCTTGTGAGCGGCTTTGCCGGCTGGAGTCTTCCCCCTATCCCGCCGGGCACTGTCCAACTTCTGGTGCTTCACAGAGGGGGGACTGGCTGTGCTGTGGCTCCGTGTCACACTGGCTGCCCTGGTGGCCGGTGCACTCCACATACCTCTAACAGGCACCACTGGTAGCGCCGATGTTTTGGCTGAGGTGCTAGTATGGACCTATGAATTGGAGGGGGGGTGGTGGGAAAGAGGTCAACGTTGCTCAGGAAAAGTTTCTGATGAACACTGGGACGGGTAGCTGGAGGGGGCCTGGGAGTGGAGGAAGAGGAGGTGGTTGTAGGAGGTATAACTTTTGATGATTTGGGTGCAGGTGCATGTTCTGGAGGCTGTTGTGAGGTGGATGGATGTTGGGTGTGTGTGTGCCCGCGTTTGTGTACTTTGGGAGGGGGCGTCACAGACACACTGGGAGAGAACACAGGGGACGTGTAAATGGTAGTGGGGGTGGTGAGTGCAGGTGAACGGGGTGTGGTGGTGGGTGTGCTGGTGCGGGTCCTAGTGGCTGTAGTGGTAGTGCATGCAGGTGAGTGTGTAGACGACACTGGGAGGGAGGAGGGAGACAACGAGGAGGGGGACACAGTGGAGGCAGTGGATGTTGCTGTGTCTGTATGTGGGTGATGCTTATGTGAGTGCCTGTGGGATGTGTGGTGCCTATGTTTGCCAGAGCTTCCCTTGTGTGTTGACATGTGTGCAGGCTGATCTGATGGTGTTAAACAAACTCCAATGCTGGAGAGGGTCCAAAGTCACTATTCTCCTGTATAAAATGCCTTGTTCATGAGAGAAGTTGGGGGACTTAGCCAGAGGACAGGGACCCACGTCCTCTAAAGGGTTATACAGTACAAACAAGAGGTAAAGTCCCACTCAAAAGGTTCTTGAAGTTGCCAAATTAAATATTTATTTAATTGTTGTACAGGCGTTTTAATTCCAAAAACTCAAAGAGTCACTTTTTTCAAGACAAGAGCAAAATCCAAAATGGTGACAAGAGAGGATCAGCCAACACGTGTTTCGCCCCCTCTGGCTATTAAGCCAGGGCTTTCTCAAGGCTGAAAGAGAAGAAAATAATCAAATTCTATGGTAGAGTTAATCATGTGAGAGAAGAAAAGATAAGATACCATCAAGCAACACCGAGTAGTGAGCAAAACCAAATCACGTGCAAAGTAGTTACTGATGTATTATTCCAGAATTGGAAGATTCTTGAGCCCAAGCATAGTAAGAGTTAATAAGTGATACAGTGGGATTCGAGGCTTGAAAGTCCATAAGAATCAAAAAGAATGGAAAATCAACAAAGAAGCGAAGCGTGCTACAAAATCTGTGATGTTAAAAAAGGAGAAAGTCTGTGATTGCAGCGAGAATGTTAAGTCCAGACGGAAACCAGAGGGTCACTCAGCTAGTTTTATAATCACTCAGATTTGAAGAGAAATTTTAGGAGAAAAGATTTATAATAATTTAACGTGTAGTGCCCAGGTCCTGAGAGACCGGAAAATGCCCCAAAACAAACAATGCTTGAAAATAAGAACTAATGATAAAAGAGTATTGAGATAATAACAGTCATATTCTGTAAAAGAACAATAGTCAATTGTTGAGGCTTACCAAACTTTGGAAGGGAGTATGGAAGAACTAATAGCGATAATATCAACTGTGGTATAAATAATTGACTTACTAAGAGATACATGCAAGTTATATTTAACAGTATAAAAAATCAGTTAATATTCACGAAGTTTATAAGTCAGAGAGACCACCTTTAGAAATAAAAATGTGTTGAAAGATTAAAGGAAAACCAAGATTAGAAACCGAATAAAGTAAGCGAAGGCTCCGCATGTTATTAAATCGTATACATGTAGCAGCAGTGCTCCAATCCTCACCTGTGGAATACTCGAAAAACGGAACGCCGCAGGTAAGCAGCAAAAAACAGGAAACGGGACGGGCACGTAAGCGTCAATGTCACGTTAAAATACCTGGGGCAAATGGAATCATCCTATCACATCTTCATGTTTAAGCTAAAGACAAAAGACGGACTGCCCGTCTTCAGGGCGAAGAGCGCCATCTTTAGAAACCCGGCACGAACAGAAAGGAAAAAAGCTGCCATCTTGGAGTGGCATAATATATCATCAAGGCGGAGAGCGCCATCTTTGGGGACCAAGTGCTGCCATCTTAAAATGGTCTAATGCTCAATAATAATCAAAAATGGAGATTAACTGGACACTTTTAAGGGAGAGGTGAGTTTAAAGAAAAAGAGGTGAAATACATAGAAGTAAGAACTGAGAAAGAGGGGAAAAGGCCAGGAAATTTATAGAAAGTCGAAGATAAAGTATTAGATTGAGATAGAAAAAAACAATAAAGGGCTGCTAGCTAATAAAAAAGCAGCTGACTAATGAAAAACAGAAATGAAGCAATTGGGAGCAGCAATGTCGCAAACACCTTTCAGCCTTGAGAAAGCCCCGGCTTAATAGCCAGAGGGGGCGAAACACGTGTTGGCTGATCCTCTCTTGTCACCATTTTGGATTTTGCTCTTGTCTCGAAAAACGTGACTCTTTGAGTTTTTGGAATTAAAACGCCTGTACAACAATTAAATAAATATTTAATTTGACAACTTCAAGAACCTTTTGAGTGGGACTTTACCTCTTGTTTGTACTGGTCTGATGGTGTGCTTAGGATAGTCAGAGGTACAGGGGATTGGGTCTGGGTGGAGGAAGTTGGAGGGGGGAGGCTAGACACAGGGACAATGGCTGCCATCAGTGCTGAGGCCAGAGATTGCAGGGTTCGATGATGGGCAGCCTGACCAGAATGAATGCCCTCCAGGAATGCATTTGTGTGTTGCAACTCCCTTTCTACACCCTGGATGGCATTCACAATGGTAGACTGCCCAACAGTGAGTGACCTGAGGAGCTCACTGAGGGCAGCAGAGGTGACAGGGGCAGGGGCTGAGGTGCCTGGGGCGAAGGTGATGCCCACCCTCCTGGGTGAGCGGGTACGGGCGAAGGCTGAGGGGCTGCTGGGAGGGCGGTGCTGGTAGGGGGGGTGGCGGCTGTACCTGTAGAAGTGGGGGGCACAGATTTTTCCGCCACCACAAGGGAGCGCCCATCGGAGGACGAGTCTGTGTCGCTGGTTGCTGATCCGCTGACCGCCGTGAAGCTCCCTTCGCCCTCCGTCCCACTGGTGCATTCAGAGTCTGTGGTGTGGCCCTCCATGGCCATGTGGGATGCAGCTCCCTCGTGCTCCAGTGCCACTGTACCTCCGCCTGATGATGCTGATGCACAAAAGAACAGGGAGAGCACAAAAAGGGGGTGGGGGGACGACAGAAGAAAGAGTCTGAGTGCATGGCTTACTGCTACCGTTGGTGGACAATACAGACACAGCAGCCCCCTGCACTACGCCACGCTGTTGGGCTCTACAGATGCAAATCCTGGGATATGTCCTACATGGCTATGGTCGACATCTGCACATATAAATGACGCAAGGGCATGTATACCTGTACTTGGCACTCTACAGAGGTGGGGTGGAGTGCCACATGGCCTGCATTATGGAGGGGCCTAGGCTACGGAACTTGCCCTGGCCTAGGGGAACCCACAGCCCTCCTCCCCCACCCAGACACCTTCACTGCGCGCAAAGTCCGCAGAATGATGTTGTACTCACCCCCTTGTGTCTGCTGTGATGCCCTCAAGCCCCCATCCAACTCAGGGTAGGCCACCGCCAGGATCCGGAACATCAGGGGCGTCA
This sequence comes from Pleurodeles waltl, assembly GCF_031143425.1. NCBI lineage: Eukaryota > Metazoa > Chordata > Amphibia > Caudata > Salamandridae > Pleurodeles > Pleurodeles waltl. The sequence continues at coordinate 1,114,576,125 of NC_090439.1, read as the reverse complement.
TGGTGCGACGGGCACCCCTCCCACGTTGGGAGGCCATCCCCAGCTGAGCCTCTGCCGTCTTCTTGCTCCAGCGGCGAATGTCCTCCCATCTTTTACGGCAGTGGGTGTTCCGTCTCTGGTGGACCCCCAGGTTCCGGACGTCCATAGGTGGTTCCCTATTCTACTCACCAAGGAAGGTGTGCCAGCTCATCATTGCCTGCTGTATGCTTCACAATCTGGCTTTGCGACGCCAGGTGCCTTTTCTGCAGGAGGATGGTCCAGATAACAGTGTTGTGGCAGCCGTGGAGCCTGTGGACAGTGATGAGGAGGAAGCAGAGGAAGAAGACATTGACAACAGGGACTCAGTCATCCAGAAATATTTCCAGTGACACACAGGTGAGAACACATTCCTGCCAACTACACGTACTTTCACACTTCTACCTTTATCCTGTCTGTCTGTTTCAAGCAGTATTTGGTAACTGAGTTGTACATATCCATTACGGTTTCACAGGTGTGGTTACCAACGTGTGTCATCTGCTTGCATCCTTCATGGACTTGTGATGTGTGACATAGGTATGTTGACAATACATTTGAAAACGCTTTTTGTCACTGTCATTGCTAATACACATTTTCAAAATCACAGACTGACTCCAGATTGTTTTGTGCTTCAAGGGTGTTTATTGAAGTGCTAATTATTGGAGGTGGTGGTAAAATGGTGAGGGGGGATGGTGGAGGAATGTCCATGGCAGAGTCCAGTCTATTAGTCTCACAGATGCATTGCCCATATGGGCATAGGAAGTGGAGCTGGGGCAGTTCCAATATGGACAGGGTTACAAAGTGGGACAGTGGGATGACAATCAGGGTAGTCTCATTTCTTGGCGGGGGTCTTGCCATCGTGCTCTGTCCTGTTCCTGGTTCTCAGGGACCGCTTGCGGGGTGGTTCTCCGTCTGCAGGGGTTGGGGTGCTGTTGTGGTGGTCCTGTGGCGGGGCATCCTGTCCACTAGCGCCGGCGGAGGTGGTGGGCAGTTCTTCGTCCATGCTAGTGTCAGGGGCCCCTTGGAGTGCCACTGTGTCCCTCATGGTGTTCTGTATGTCCTTCAGCACCCCTATGATGGTGGCCAGGGTGGAGCTGATGGTTCTGAGTTCCTCCCTGAACCCCAAATACTGTTCCTCCTGCATGGGCTGGGTCTCCTGAAACTTGGCCAGGACCGTCGCCATCGTCTCCTGGGAGTGGTGGTATGCTCCCATGATGGAGGAGAGGGCCTCGTGGAGAGTGGGTTCCCTTGGCCTGTCCGCCCCCTGACGCAGAGCAGCCCTCCCAGTTCCCCTGTGTTCCTGGGCCTCCGTCCCCTGGACCGTGTGCCCACTACCACTGCCCCCAGGTCCCTGTTGTTGTTGGGGTGGTGGGTTATCCTGGGTTCCCTGTAGTGGTGGACACACAGCTGATTGATGTGTCCTGGGGACGGAGGTATGGGCCCGCTGGGTGGGTGCTGTGCTGGTGTTTCCAGAGGGTGGAAGGTCAGTGTTGGGCTGTGCCTGTGCGAGGGGAACCAACTGTCCCGAGGCCCACGATGGTCCGGGCTGGTCATCTGGATCCAGGTGGACAGAGCTGCTGTCATCACTGTGGGCCTCTTCTGTGGGTGGGGTAGAGATGTCTGGACCCTCCTGTCTGGTGACGTTGGGTAGTGGTCCTGCAGGGGTATAAAGGCATGATTATTGCATATGTGTGTGTCATGGTGTGCAATGGGTGGGTGACCGTGTACCCCAGTGCTAGCATTCCAGTGTGGGGGCTTGTGTGATGATGGTTGGGGCGGTGTTATGGGTATGTGCTGTGGGCATGCTTTAGTGAGGGGTGACCATGCTTTGTTGTGTCATGCAGGGCTTGGTGTTGGGATGTGTGGTTTGTGTTATTAGTACATTAGTGAGGAGTTGGAGTGATAGGGGAGGGGGTGAGGGTGGGGGTGTGTGATAGCATGCAGGTAGGGTGGGGGATTTGATAGTTAAGATTTGACTTACCAGTGTCCATTCCTCCACCGACTCCTCCGAGGCCCTCAGGATGCATGATGGTTAAGACCTGCTCCTCCCATGTTGTTAGTTGTGGGGGAGGAGGTGGGGGTCCGCCGCCAGTCCGCTGTACCGCGATGTTGTGCCTGGATATCACGGAACGCACCTTCCCCTGTAGGTCGTTCCACCTCTTCCTAATGTCCTCCTGATTTCTTGGGTGCTGTCCCACTGCGTTCACCCTGTTGGCTATTCTGCGCCACAGCTCCATCTTCCTAGCTATGAAGGTGTGCTGCACCTGTGAGCCAAATAGCTGTGGCTCTACCCGTACGATTTCCTCCACCATGACCCTGAGCTCCTCCTCGGAGAAGCTGGGGTGTCTTTGCCGTGCCATGGGGTGGTGGAGGTGATGTGTGGGGTGGTGTATGTGGTGATGATTGTGGTGATGTGTAGTGGTGTGTGGTGTTTTGTGCATGGATGTTGTGTGGGTGATGGTGTTGTGTGCCTCTGTGTGGTGGGGTTGTCTATGCTGTGCTGTCTCTTTGGCCTTCTGTTGCAATTGTTGTCGTAGGGGTTTGTGGGTGATGTGGGTGTGTGTTTTATATTGTGTTGGGTGTGTGGGAGTGGTGTGTGTATCAGGTGTGTGTATTTGGAATTGTCCAATGTGGCGGTGTTTTGGAGATGTGTGTGTATTTTGAGCGCGGCGGTGTGTACCGCCAATGGAATACCGCAGTTGAAAGACCGCCGTGTGGATTCGTGGGTCGTGATAGCATGGGCGTGTTTCTGTTGGCGTGACGGTTGAGGTTTTGTTTTCGTCAGTTTATCACTGACCTTTGGTGTGGCGGAGTTGTGTGGGTGTCTGAATTTCGGCGGATTCCGAGATGTGGGTCATAATAGCTGTGGCGGTTTTCCGGCGCTGCGGCGGTGTATTGGCGGTCTTCTGCACGGCAGTAAGCGGCTTTTACCGCCAATGTTGTAATGACCCCCATAATGTGTAATATGATACACACTAAATACTAACACAATCTTAAGGTCTATATTCTAGCACTGTCCACATGGGCACCAACGTCCCACTTCTCTAGTTAAGGACTGAGGATTTTCTCCATTTACATGAGACAACATCCAGACTAGGCCCGCTAGAGTCTTAGAAATCCAGGAATAAATATTTTAAAGTCAGTGTCCAGTGCCTCGGGCACTATAGTGAGAGCAGATTCGCCCCCAAAGAAATTTGTATTTGGATGTTCAGGCTTAACGGCTAACAGTGGAGATGAGAGGGAGGCCCAGGAGTGTTCAGCAGTTCTGGGTGAAAGGTAGACTTCAGCCAATGCTGGCAATCAGCGGGCATCTATTTGTGACCGACACGGAGTCAGGACCTCCATGTCTCTCTTCTGTTGTCAGGATACGTACCTTTGGACTCTGATGGCAGGCCTGGGGTGCTACTCCGGTCTTGATGACGAAGTAGCGCCTCTGGGTTCACAGTTGCAAACTGTTCAGGAGCAACCGGCCCGCATCTTCTATCGCAGTCCCAACCTGATATGCTGGCGTCAAGCACCACGCACTTAAGACAGCATCCCTCTTTGAGTCACAACACTGCAAGGGCGACAGCCCTATACTCACCACAGTGGTGCACCAGGCGATGGCCCTTCAGTTCCACTAAAGACCCTATCTCCTATTGCATAGATGAACTGGGGAACAAAATTGTAATGACATCACAAAATATGGATTTTATGTACTTTAAGTCCCAGAAGACATCTCCTCACACTAGGAGGGCGTGCAGGAGGTGGGACCCCCTCCCCCCCAACCCTTTGCATGGTATATAAAGCTGACACCAGACGTACTGCGGGATGTGAGTGGACCTTGCCTGTGCAAAGCCCAGACCAAGGTCGGGCCCATCTTTGCCAATTATCACCAGGAGGAGACAGGACCCTCTCTCTTTCACCCCTGCTATAATCTCACCCCGAACCTCAGTCATTTTACCCACATGTTTCTTAGGCTATTATATTAAGACACGTTGACCCATATTTAAGAAAAAGTGGCGCATCAGCTACGTTACGCCACTTTTCATGCGCCCCCCTATCAGACCCTAACAGCACCATGGTTGCACCGAATTTATAATACGGTGCACCATGGCAGTCGTTAGCACAATAGCGTCAACATTTTTGACGCAATTGTGGCACTTTGCCACACTAGTGTCAAAAATGTTGACACTATTGCAGCAAAGTGCAAGGAGGCCCACCTGTTTTTTTTAACTGTTTTAATTTTAAATTATGGGGAAACGTAAGGCCATCAAAAGCATAAAGATCACTGTTAAACCAAATAAAATTTCAAAACACATGGCCAATATTTGTACATTGGCTGACAATAATCTCCTCATTGAGAAAGCAGAGTCAATTTTGAATACATGGGAACATATGCTACGTTTAAATGTGTCGCCCAGAGTTCCTAAGTTCTTTAAGACAAAAGAAGATGTCAAATTAACCAAAGTTTCCTTTACTTGAAAGTTACACCCCATGGCTGTTGATGGATCTATTGGGACCATTGCCCTGGAAAATGGAAGCCTTCCAATATCCCTTTACATTATTGTGCAGTATAATGTTTCTTGTTACCACTAATGAATGCTCAAAATCTAACGCCCATGATTTAATGTCACAACCAACTGAATGTACTAATAAGATAACAGCGACTACAAGTCCGAGTCTGGATGCTTCTGAGACAATTGAGTTTATAGTGCGTTTTAGGGGAGAACTGAAGGAGGTTGAAACCTAGTCCTAACAATTGTTCCAAAGCAAGATGACTGCTTGAAGTACCATCAACCACTGTGTGACAGAGATAGCCAGGGAGGTGGAAATGTTCCTTTGAGAGCTAAAGCTATTGACCCCATACCACAGTCTTGCACTATTATCAGTCAGAGTAAAGAATGTCTGCTCAGTGAGGGATTTCATGCAAGGGGGAGAAAACAGTGTTTTAAGGCCCTAATTGGAGCAGCTCTACCCGAGCCCACAGAATAAAACCCCAACTCTATGCAGCCAGTAAGGACAATGCAGACAGGGACCTGCCATCCAGAGGTTTTGCTCACTGTCATATTAATATAACCTTTACCAAGGAATGCACTCTTGATGGAACAGGTGTGCATTAAGATCAGTAACATAATAATAGTTATAATAGCTCTAAAAGGGGATCGGGTGCACAGCAAGTGTGACCGGCCTACATGACAACAGTACCCAAAGTAACATCTGGTACTTTTGAGGACATTGACTCACTTAACAAAAAGGTGATACACTGGATCAGGTTTAGGCAGCAAGGCTGCACCTTTGTAAAATCTAACATTATTATTGCACCACAACACAAACGAGTATTTTGACTGCGTAAAGTTGATTCTTAAACATAGAACGAAAGTAGAAGATCTTGTCAGTATAGACGTACGCATCTCATCAAAGTTTGGCTCTTGTAATAGTTTTGTATACAGTTTAAAGTACATGCTTCATTGCTTTTGCATAGAATTTAATCTAAAATCTGTTTTGCGGAATCTATGTCTCCACCTAAATAACAAAAAGTGTGCTCTGTGTTGGCATGTTAAAGAGATCAGCTGACCACCAGGCACCGAATGCTTGACTTCCCTAATCGAGGTGGTGTGATGAAATCACAGGTTTTTTTCCTGGAGAATGATATTGATTCAAGTAGTTTTCTGACTTTAGCTATGATGGGGAGTCAGGGGATGTACGCTAATGAAATGTGTTATGGGGAGGTGATCCTTGATTTTTCAGGTGCTAACAAAGCTCAAAAGAAAGGTACTAATATTAAGGCAAGCACCCCAACAAATCCTGCACTGCACCCTGATTTATTGCACTTTCATGGAACATCGCTGGCGTCACTTCCAAGTTTATTGGCCCAGGGGGTGGAACTTTATCAATCAGTGTGACATCTGCCTGCTGCAGGAGACTTTGGCTCCCTCGTTGGTGTTTGGGAGTGAATTTACCTCCTGTCATTTGGAGGCTCTTCCCACTATAGGTAGTAGTTCATCAGGGGGCTGTTGAATGTGATTAAGAATACAACTGGTTGCAAGTTAAGGATGATAAGTGTGAATTCCCTGATATTCTGGGAGTAATAATGGAATTTTCCACAGGATTTATATTGACTATTTTTAATGTTTCAAACAGTGACTAGAAATAAAGATTCTCCTACCCTCGAGATGTTGGAAAAATGCAAGAATAAATATCCGTAGATAGTTGCTGGGGACTTCAATGTAACTTATGAACATTTGATTGCATTTACTCCTTCTTAGAAACTTAAGATGAGTTATGGCAATTCCTGGCCTGGAGGCAGAGCTCCTAACGAAGTATTCAAGTATAACCCTCCAGCTTGCCTCAATGACTGCAGTTTAGGTATGTGGGCTTGTCATAGGCACAATAAACCAGACAGGAAGGGAGAATAACCCTTTAAAAAAGGGAATTATAAAAGCAAACTAGATTATGTCACTGTTGATCTTAAATGATGGCCATTATTAAAGTACATGACTGTTTTTCCTCCTTTGAAAGGGACCACAATCCCCTGGCTGCTTCTTTGAAAGATGTTGTGACTCAACATTCTATTAATTGATTGGAACTCATGTTCCCACGCCCCTATGTGCTAACAGCTTTACGTCTGTTAAATGGCCAGAGTTCAGTTACAGTACTGCTCATGTGGCCAGACTATGACCCTCATTATGAACAGGTCGGTTCAGACCGGCATGCCGGTGATGGCGGAAAAGACCGGCATGGCGGTCTGAACCGCCATATACTCAACACAGTCAGCCTGGTGGTGGAAGGAATCATCATCCGACAGGGCAGCGCTGCTGGCCCTCGCATAATGATCCCTATAGCCACCAGCCTTTCCCTGGCAGGTTCCCCCGCCAAGGAAAGGCTGGCGGAAGGGGTGCTCTGGGGCCCCCTGGGGGCCCCTGCACTGCCCATGCAGTTGGCATGGGCAGTGCAGGGGCCCCTGTGCAGTGTCCCATCACGCAGGTCCCAGCCCGATTTACGGGCAGTGATCTGTGTGACGGATGCAACTGCACGCGCCTCACAGAGGCATTGACGGCGGCTTCGGCAATGCCCTGGCCAGGCATTCTGCTGAGCCGGCGGGCGGACACCGGCCCAGCAGAATGTTCATTTTGCAGCCGGTGGGGTCCCGGGGGGCTGGCGGTCAGTTAAATGACTGACAGTCTGAAGACGGCAGTAAACACCGCTGTGTTCATAATGAGGGCCTATATTCAGCTTTTGTCAAATTATTTAATCCACGTGAGAATACTATTCCAACTGATATACCAATTGTTGAAGTGCATGACTCTCTGCTTCACATACTGCAGGGTCTGTTTTACAAGGAGTGTCCACATAAGCTCCATGGACAGACTAAGACCACGCCCGGAGCAATAAAGATTGTAGAATGGCTAAAAGCTTTCTTTTGAATCCATATCCCATCCTCTGTTTGAGATGCAGGATCTTCTATAAATGTATCATAGAAACTAGCAACAGAAACTCAGAGGAGAGGAATTGGCAAGATCTCCTAAATGCTGGCAAACAAAAAAATACTAAAACCTTTTGGCATGTTATAGTACATAGGAGCTCACACACGACTGCACCTATTGCTTATCAGATACATCCTTGTAATGATTTGAGCATTTTATGGATTCATATTTTCCTCTGCTACTGACTGATATTCTGTATTGTTGGATAATGATGGACGGACTGAGCATGTTCCTTAGGAAACTCTAACCTTTACTCCTTCAGAAAATCTCAAATCAGTTGATTGACTGAAGATAGGCAAGGCCCCAGGGCCTGATGAGATATTTGGAGATCTGTATCATGCATATCATCCCATCTAGGCACCTTGTGTTATCATGTTATCTAACACTAAAACTTCTGGAGGTGCTATATGCAATAGCACCTTCAGAAGTTGAAAGGGGGCCCAGACCATACCCATTTATGAAAAGGGACTTGGGAGTGACCCCTCTAGCCATCATCCCATTAGTTTAATAGAAATTTAAAAAAGATGTTAGTTAGACAGGTGCTCGACAGGTTATAAAATGGATAGGTGATAATCACATCTTGACTCAACTCCAAGCGGGGTTTTCATACAAAGATCAGCACTGTTGTTCAGACTTTCCACTTTTCCCTCATATATCAGAAGTTTAGAAGTTTTAAGAAAACATATAAGTTGCCTTTGTAGATCTAAGGGCCCCATTCAGTATGGTTCAGTGGGAGAGACTTTGGATGGTATTGAGAATTCTGGGAGCTCCTGAAAACATAGTTTCTGTTTTGATTATGTTCCATGAACATATTTATGCTCAGATGTTTGAGCAACTTGGGGTAGATGGCTGAACAAATCCGGATAAGGAGAGGTGTACGGTAAGGATGCATACTAGAACCATCATTGTTCACAGGCCCCTCCAGCTCGTGCTGCACTATACTGCTAAGCGCTACTTAGCGCTTGCAGCATAGCGACTGCTGCCTCTGCCTATCTGCTGCCTCCTGCCTGCTGCTGCCTTCCTGTAGCCTTGCTGTCTCTTGCCTTTCCCTGGTTCAGGCCCCCGCTGCCTCCCCTTCACCTTCATCACCAAAACATGGCTCAGGCCCACCTCTAACGCTGACATCGCCACCGCCACCCCCACCAGATACAAGATGATACACCGAGACCGCCCTTATAAGCACAGCGGAGGAATCGCCATAATTCTCAAGGAAACCATCCAATACTCCGCCACAAATGACGACCCAACACCTGTCATCTAGCACCTTAACTTCCTGCTACACATCAACCCCACGAAAACCAGGCCACCAGGACCCTGACCAGCTTTTTGCCACACCACCAGCAGCACCAGCAGCACCAGCAGCACCATCACCCCCTCGCCATTGACACCCTCAATTTCATGCTGCTCAGCGAACAACAACTTGACATCGTGTACCGCAAGGACGCCAACTCCACATCCCTACTGGAGAACCACAACAACATGAAACTCACCCAGGTAGTCTCCAAACCCTCCAACTGAGCCAGTCACACCCTCAACACCATCTTCTCCTCCAGTGACAGAACTAAATTCACCCACACAATCATCCCCTTCATAATTTTCAAGACTCAGTATACCATCACCAAGCACCAAAGCGTCACCCACCTCAGCTGGGGAAAAATAACTGAGAGCCAATGGACGCAGGCTCTCAGCACCACACCACCCATCACATCAACCAACCTCGACCAGGCCGTCCACAACCTCTTTGCCAGGATCAGCAAATGTGCCAACAAAGTTGCCCCTCTGAAACTGGCAAAAGCAAACAGAATGCCAAACAACCCAGCTGGTACACCCCAGAGCTCGGAACCACCAAGCATCACTGTCTTTGACTCAAGAAGCGATGACTCATCTCCAAGGACCCCACCGACAGAGCAGCACAGAAAATAGCACTCAACAACTACCACTGGCGCATCAAAGAGGCAAGAAAAACAGCCATCACCAACCACATCGATGCTGCAACCAAGCACACCAAAGAAATATTCAAGATCATCAAGGAATTATCTGACCCGACTATCACAGAAAACACAGTACACGCCTCCCAACAACTCGGCGACTCACTATCCGACTACTTCCACAGCAAGATTGCCAATATCTACAACAACTTTAACCCTTAACCCACATCGCCTAAACCTGACAACCTCATCCAACCGGCGAACCCCAGCAATGCCATAACCACTAGACGTCCAGAACACCACTACTGTAATTTCCTCCATGCTTTCCAGAGCACCCATCAACCCCTGCCCCCACCATCTCTTCAAGCTCAGATTCAATATAATCAGCACTGAACTATCCAATCTGCTCAACGTGTCCATCTCCACAGTGTCCTTCCAGACAGATGGAAGCATGCAGACATTAGACCCTTCCTAAAGAAGCCATCAGCCGACCCCAGCAACCTCAAGTACTATCATCCAATCTCCCTGCTCGCATACCCAGCCAAAGTATCTGAGAAGGCCACCAACTACCTAGAATGGAACCACCTACTCAACGCATCACGATCAGGTTTCCACGCCAGCCATAGCACTGAGATGCCGCTTATCACTGCAACAGATGACATCAGAACCCTCTTCGACCAAGGCCAAACAGTGGCTCTGATTCTTGTCGACCTGTCTGCAGCATTCAACACCGTCACCCACTACATCCTCATTAACATATTCCACAACATCGGCATTCAACAAGTGGATCCCCTCCACTCCCTCAAGTGGATCACCTCTTTCCTTTCAGGAAGCACCCAGAGCGTCCACCAACCTCCATTCTCCTCCGCTCCCAAGAACATCATAGTCGGTGTGCCACAAGGATAATCGTTCAGCCCCAAGCTGTTCAACATGAACCCCTCGCAGACATTGTCAGAGCCCATGGACTCAACATCACCTCCTACACTCATGACACCCAGCTCGTGGTCTCACTCACCAAAGACTCCTGTAACACCAAAAACAACTTCTACGACGCCATGACCAACGTAGCCAACTGGATGAGAGAAGGCTTCCTCAAACTGAACTCCGACAAATCCAATTTACTTATCTTCGGTCTTTTTGTCTGCCATGAGTGCAGAGGTAAAGACACTATTCGTAAATGCCCTCTGTGAATTCCCAAAGTCATAAACTTAGACGCTTGGTCTACGTTTAGGCCATACGTCTAAGTTTACCTTTGTGAATCAGGCCCAATATTTTAAAAGTGATCTCAGACATGGTGGTCTTTTGACCCCGACAGACCGCCATCCCTGCAATAGCCACCAATCATGGTGAGTTGCAATTTACCTCAAGAAGACTGATGCTGTAGATTTGATTTGGAATTTTGTGAACTAACCTGCATTTCTCTCTTTTACTCTCGTACCTAGAACCACAATTGTGAGTCATTTAACAACATAGTTTTAGACAACACCTTTTATGTCATGGCATGGCAGCAAGTGTCAAAATTAAGATTTAGTATAGAAATTGGTTTATCAAGCGGTCCCTCGCTGCATGAGAGCCTCTTATGATTTGGTGGTGAATGTAGTCTTAGCTCAGTGCAACGGCTGACTATCTTGCTACCAGGTTTTAAAACAATTCATGGGGTGGGTCTGTTGAAGGCTTTGCAGAGGCCATCCTAAATTCGGAAAATGCACAGAAATGTATCTTTTTTTAGACTCCAACTCACCTAGGCTTGCAAAGTTGTCAATGTATTCAGCCTGACTTAATTGCACAAACCAGCTTAACAACATAAAATCACACAAACATACACTGTGAAAGAGCTTTATCTGAGGGCCTGTACTTGTAGCTATGAACTACATCTAAGGAACATGAATGGCTTTCATGCTCCCAGCATTGCAATGAGTGTGCAAATAACCTGTACTGTTGCTCTGTAAAAGGTTTCAGTTAATAAACCAAAAAAACAGTAGGATGATTTCCCCATTTCTCCCTCTGACCTAGAATATATTTCCGACAAGCTCTTGCAGCAGTTCTGCAATGGACATCTATGAACAAGAGGTAGAGTCACATCTTTAATATGTATTACCATTTTTTTTAAATTGTGGATTACAGTATCATTATCGCTTTGGTGACTGATAACCTTGAGATATAATTGCTGAATATGAAGATTATCTACATATGTACAAGACATTAGCTTTGTCGACCATAAAACAGAGCATTAATTCTAGATATTGACTCCTGTCAGAGGTGTGGTGTTACACCACAAATTAATGTTATTTCCAGGCTCTCTGCCACTAACGTTATTAGCACGAGTGTGCCAGTGCTGTCATACATTCTGTCTCTGACAGCTGTCAGTTCTGAAAGAGCTTCGTCTCACAGCTTGTACCTCTAGTTATGGACAAAATACTTAGCACCCTGAATTGCTGTCCCACTATCCACATCCCAAGGCACAAAGTCCCACTCAATAGACTAAACTAATCTTCAAAAAGGATGTTTTAAATGTTTACTTATTATAACATGACTAGAAGTCATGCCACAAAATCAGAAAAGGCTCACAGGATACTTATTTTTCTTGTTGGCTCTGTAACCAATAATGATGTTTCCGAGTGATGTACCATCAACCCTAGGTTGGGCAAAAACCGGCAAGATTCAGGTTTGTATCTCTCAAATGACATTTATGGTGCCTACAAATTAAGAGGTTTAGCAGAAATGTTATTTAAATGGCATGTAGTGACTTTGTCAATGCAATCTCTAAGTCTAAAATTGCATAACTTTATTTACAGGAACTCAATCGTGTTTCTGGTTATTTTGAAAACAAAACACTTGCACAATCTTATTTACTTGTTTAGGTATCAGAAAATTACAGCTTTAGCTGCCGACTGGAAGGACCTATTATTTACAATACACTAAATAGTCTTTAGTCCTGATTACAAGCTAGGAGGTGTGGGATACCTCTCTGCCTGACCCAAAATGGTCTGAGTTTTCTGGGTGTTGGATCACAGGGCAGAATATTACCACATAGAAATTCTTCCACTGCTGATGTGAAACCTTGCTTTGCAGTACATGCGACTATTTTCTCTCCCTATTCTCTATTTTCATGTCATCAATGTCACGACCCTTTCTTACCACCCCCCTTGCCCCTGTTTTAAAAAAATGCTTTCAACTACCTGCCTTGCATTTGGCACATGGCCATCTTAAAAGGTTTTTGTGATCATTTTAAGATGGCCACCAGTGACAGTGCATGTACGTAATGTGTTGTAGGTACATTTGAACACTTTTGTTTTATTTCAGTGAGTCGGTAGCCATCTTTGAACAGGACCCAACTGTCATGGTTAAGGTCTTTTACTCCTGATGTCCTGGGACCCGACCATCTATGGGCTCTGGGTAACTGGGCCAAGTAGCCCTTCAGCACTTGACTCTTAGTAGCAGCGCAAGTTGAGCAGTTCAAGGCTTCTCAGGGAGGCGGTATATACAAGGAGCACACAGGCTCACAACTCAAAGTATGAGCAGTAAACTCAATAAATGAAAGTCCAGCCAAACACTTGCTTTTATGCAAAAAGTAGTATTTATTAAGGAGCATAGGGGGTCATTCTGACCCCCGCGGGCGGCAGAAGCCGCCCGCCTGGCGGCAACCGCCAGAAAACCGTACCGCGGTCAAAAGACCGCGGCGGTCATTTTGACTTTCCCGCTGGGCTGGCGGGCGACCGCCAAAAGGCCGCCCACCAGCCCAGCGGGAAAGCCCAGCAACGATGAAGCCGGCTCCGAATGGAGCCGGCGGAGTTGCTGGTGTGCGACGGGTGCAGTTGCACCCGTCGTGATTTTCAGTGTCTGCTTTGCAGACACTGAAAATCTCAATGGGGCCCTGTTAGTGGGCCACTGCAGTGCCCATGCCAGTGGCATGGGCACTGCAGGGGCCCCCAGGGGCCCCACGACACCCGTTCCTGCCATCCTGTTTCTGGCGGTGAAAACCGCCAGAAACAGGATGGCGGGAAGGGGGTCGGGCCGCCGTGGAGGATTCCCTGGGGCAGGGGAAAACCGGCGTGAAACCGCCGGTTTCCCTTTTCTGACCGCGGCTTTACCGCCGCGGTCAGAATGGCCCCAGAAGCACCGCCAGCCTGTTGGCGGTGCTTCCGCGGTCGTTGGCCCTGGCGGTCCATGACCGCCAGGGTCAGAATGACCCCCATAATGTGCAATGTGATACACACTAAATACTAACATAATCTTAAGGAGGTCTATATTATAGCACTGCCCACATGGGCACCAATGTCCCACTTGTCTAGTTAAGGACTGAGGGTTTTCGCCATTTACATGAGACAACATCCAGACTAGGCCCGCTAGAGTCTTAGAAATCCAGGAATAAATATTTTAAAGTCAGTGTCCAGTGCCTCAGGCGCTATAGTGAGAGCAGATTCCCCCCAAAGAAATTTGTATTTGGATGTTCAGGCTTAACGGCTCACAGTGGAGATGAGAGGGAGGCCCAGGAGTGTCCAGCAGTCCTGGGTGAAGGTAGACTTCAGCCAGTGCCGGCAATCAGGGGGTATCTATTTGTGACCGACACGGGGTCAGGACCTCCATGTCTCTCTTCTGTTGTCAGGATACGTACCTTCGGACTCTGATGGCAGGCCTGGAGTGCTACTCTGGTCTTGATGATGAAGTAGCATCTCTGGGTTCACAGTTGCACACTGTTCATGAGCACCGGCCCGCATCTTCTATTGTGGTCCCAACCTGATATACTGGCGTCAAGCACCACGCACTTAAGACGGCATCCTCTTTGAGTCACAACACTGCACTGGGCGACAGCCCTATACTCACCACAGTGCTGCACCAGGCGATGGCCCTTCAGTTCCACTACTGACCATTTCTGTAAAACAGAGGGGGACGTTCAATGCACAAGGGTGGACAGTTCGATTGGTGCTGTGGTCCTGACAGATCTGAACCTCACACTCTGCTGCCGGGATTCACTCAGCAGGATTCCCACTAGACCTCGTTCCCTCCACGCAATCTCCTTCTCCTCACAGGTTCCTCTGGTGTCAGGTGAGGCAGAAAATGGTGCTCCAAGCTCTATGGAGAATGATCTTGATATGATGGCGGGTGTCCCCTAACTCAGCAGGGAGACTGGAAGACCCACTGTATGAGATTTGAGTTTTATTTAATGGGGTGAGGACCCACTTTGAATAATAATCACAATCCCTGTCAGGGTGAACTACAAAAGTCACTAAATAAACCTGTGATCAACCCTCTGGTAGGTTAGAACAAAGCAGTGAGGCTTAACTTAAATGCATTGTGTAAAGTCTTTATGCAGTACTCAAACAGTAATAATGTGATAAATAACACAGAAAAAATCCCAAATCAATTTAAGAAAATAGACAATATTTTAATAAATTGAATGACACCAAAATGAAGGTAATCCATTCAGCAGAACCAGTGATGATTTTTTAAAGTTTTATTTGCAAATAGTGCCAAAAAGTGCAAAGCACCAACCAAGTGAACCTGGTCATGTTAGACTCGGTCAAAGTCAAACGTTAAAGCTGACCTTGATACAGGGACCAGGTTTGTCCGATGGAATGCTTCTTATCGCTAATCCCATTGAAGACCTCTATGTTTGGACTAGAAGCTTTTCAGGAAGTTGGTTCTTTTTCAGTGGGGCAAGCCTGCAGGTTGAAGCCAACTGAAGATTTGAGGTCTGCAACGGCAGTTTCAATGCCGGTCCCGGTCTCTGTAGATTTTCTATGCAGAAAGATGGCAAATAGTTGTGAAGTCCTCATTTTTTGCACTATGTGGACAAGAGGATTATCCTTTAGCACATGCGAAGAGTGGCTCCACTTTGGTGTTAGGACTCCCTCAAACAGAGGTCATCAGACAGATGCAGGAAGAAAGGTCTCTGAAGCTTATTGTGTCCCTGTAGATCACACCGAAGGTCAGCCAACTGACCCTTGTTGTCACTTCTGGGGTCCTGAGTTTAAGGCAAGCAGGCTCAGTCTTCCTTCAGGTTCTTCAGACAGCAGGCCACAGGTCCAGAGTACTCTGACAACAGATCTCTGGGGTACATGTATGCCCAGTGCCAGCCGGTGGGCAGTCTTTTGTCACCACCCTAAACGAGTTCTGGTCAGTTTCTCCCCACTCTCTGGGGTTGAAGCCCAGAAACAAAACTAACTAACTGACTAGAGAAACAAAAGGGAGGCAGGCCAGGTGTTTAGCTTAATCTGTCATTGATAGGGTAGGCATCATTTGAAGTTCAGGAAGGGGGTGGGCACCATCCTCAGGCTATCCTGTCAAGGAGGAGACCCCCTCCCACACCCAGAGGCTTTTACCACTATCTGGGAACAATAAACATCGAACCACAGGAGAGCCATCAGGGGTCAGGTGACAGACACACTAGGCAGAAAAATAACAACTTTCTAAAAGTGTGATTTCCAAAACTGTAATATAAACTTTGACGTGCTCATTAAGCTTGGTTTTAAATCACTGTTAAATAGTCATGACTGAATTTAGCATTTATTAAATATCATAGTGTAAAACAGATAGCTTTGCTATAGTGAAGAATAACTTTGGAGATTTTTCATTGCGAGGACTTGTAAAACATCAAAAATACTTGTCCTGTCTTTAAAGACCATGCACCCTACCCTATGTGCTTTTAAGGGATACCTTAAGGGTGACTTATGGGTTTTAAAAGTAAAGGTTTAGGTCTGGCAACAAGTTTATTTTTCCAGGTTGAAATAACCCCTTAAAACTGTGCACCCAGGCTGCAGTAGCCAACGTGGAGAGATGTTTTAAAGTGCTACTTTAGTAGGTGGCTCAATAGGTGCCGCAGTCTGCTAGTAGCATTTAATTTTCAGTCTCTGAGTAAATGTAGTACCATATACCAAGGACATACAGACAGACTAAATGTGACAACCAGCTTTATGCCAATTTTAACATGTTTGAAAGGAAGAGAAAAATAACTTTACAACTGGTTAGCATGGGTAAAGTGCAGAGTCCTGTGACCAACAAAAAGGGGACCAGCAGCAGAAGGCAATCATCTGGGTGAATACCACACAAAAGATGGTCATTTCCAGCACCTGCAGGCCCCTGTCCTGGCCACAACAGGCAGACATCATGCTGAGCATTTCCACACTGATGTACAGCTTCAGTTTGAACATATGGGAATCTGAAGCCCCCCTTTTTATAAACTTTTTCCAGGCACAAATAAGACTCAGTGTCTCAGTCTTTGAAGTTTGTGTTCTGCATTTGCCCACTTTAAAGGGTCTACTCCTTTGTCCTTCTGTTTTCTCCACAGAGCCGTTTATCACACCAGGAGAGTCTCTAAACCCAATAGCCCCAAGTACAGGCCATGGCAGTGACTTGAAGATCACACCTAAATGTCAACCTCACTGATATACGTTTATCCAAAGTGTTTAAAAGCCCCCCAGCCCTACTCTTCGTGATTCCCTTGTCAGCCCCATCTCCATCCTGAGACGTGTACAGGTCCCTTTGACCAGTGACATCTGTCAGAATCAAACACCCTCTATCGAACTGATGTGAACAGCCTGAGTCTTCCTTCCTACAGTGTGTGCCGCAACCAGCTCTCAGGAAAGCAGCAATCCACAAATCTATCTCGGGCTCCTTCATTTCGACATGCTACTCCGGCAGACCCTGGGTCTCCTAAAAGGAAACCCAGAGACTGCAATCCACTATGCCCTTCACAAGCACACATACATCCCTGGATGTACGAACAATATACATGCAAGTTCCCATCGATGGCACCTCTTCAGAGCCACATATACATCCTAATGGGCTCTCACAGACCCACTCTGTCTTCCATGTATTGTACCACTTACAGACACATATGCATCTCAGTGTGCACATCTACTCTCACATTGAGTGGTGCTACATTATACCCAAATGCAGGACAAGGGTGAGCTAAGCACACAGCAGCAGAATTTTACACCAGTTATACTCTACTGCCACAGGTACAAAGGCCTGGTCACTCTACTGAGTGAGCTGCCACCACCACACTTGTGCTAACTTATCTTGCAGTGAAGGCGGTAGCCCTCCTCCACACAAAGGTAGTGCTTTGGGCGCCCGTCCTCTAATCAAGACTGCAATCCGTGAAAAAAGGCCTAGGTCCTGGCACACACACATGATCTGTGCTCACACACAACCAGAAATCAGCACCAGGTATCCAGATACCATTGCAGCTAGGGCACTCAGGGCAGGGGTGCATGTCAACTACCATGCAATGGACTTTTCTGTCACAGCATCTAGTAAGGACCCACACGTTACTCCTCATTTGAGTCCACAAACGTAATAGCAGGTAAACTGGGTGGTGATACCATCCAATACTGGTAACATCAGTGTGGTGTTACCACTCCAATTCCCAGGCCAAGCCATCAAGAGGGCAAGGGAAGTGGACACTCGTGCACTGTTTTTAAAAAATCAAACTTAATTCCATTTCAGATTAATGAACTTAGAAATGACTTTCACCAAAATGCTGTATGTAAAACTGATAGAGTACAAAACATTGTAATGCTCTCTGCAAGTTGTGGAATTACCTTTGCTCATGTGGAATCTGTAGTATTTGTATAGTTGCCAGAAACGTACACGAACAGGTGAGATGGCTCCAAAGTTACGATTTATTTCCAATGAGGGAGAAGCTCCAGCCACAGCTTCCAACAGGCTCTCCCTCTGCAACCGTCCTATCACGGGTTCTATATTCAAGATATAACAGATAATAGATAACATTCTAAATGGAACTTAACGCTATATCGATCCTATTATGGATAGAAAAGAGAGTGAGGATATTCTTTGACTCAGAGAGAGTAAAGGGAAGGACCAGTGGTTTCATCACTAGGACTAAATCTCAATGTTTGGGGCTAAAGGAGAAAAAGAGTGAAAAAAGAGAATAAGCCCACAGAGGAATGGGAGAGACAAGACAATGCTTCGAGATATAACAAAGATTCCCAGGAGTGCAGACCACCACAAGTGAGGATAGACAAGATAGAGCAAGTCCATAAATACATTTAAATGTGATACAAAGAAAGAGAAAGTGAAAGCAGCAATGGAAGCCACTGAAGAGAGTCAGAGGTAGAAGTGATATGAGCAGCAAGAGGCCATTGTTGAGTCTGTCTGCACCAGAATGGGTCTGAGCTCCCAGGGCTGCCTCTGAAACCCAGAGAGGACCTGGTTCAGGGGAAGACTGAAAAGTCTTGCACAGCTCAGCACGATGCCTTGAGCCACCTAGTATCAGGTCCCTCTCGATGCTCTGCACACTTTGACCATAAGCTATGCAGAGGTGCTTGTGAGAGAGCAATGTCTGTGTACAAGGTGTTGGAGAGGGAGGGGTACACAAATGATGAAAAAATTTATTTATTTCACACACAAATGTAAATAGTCTAAGTTTGAATGGGAAGGTTGGAGGGTGTCTAAATTCAATTGAGGCCACTTGCACTGTTTCCATGAATCAATCTCAAAATGCTCACTTAATTATTAGATTCCAATTTCAAATTCCTTCATTTACATATGTTTTTAAGTTTTGCAAGTGTACATTTTGCTTCTCTACTTATATGCACTTTATTAATCTGTTAATATTATTGCATTTTTGAAGCAGTCGTGGACCCTCTAAGTAGTCTTCTGCGTACCCCGGGCATCGACTCACCAGACTTAGGGGCTGATTTACATGTTGGCAGATAGAATACACTGTCACAAATGTGGCTGATGTCCCGTCCCCTGTATTACGATCTCCATGGGATATCATGGGATCATAACACGGCGGATGGGTTATCCATCACATTTGTGACAGAGGCCCTCATTCCGACAGGCCGGCGATGCCCCTAAGGGCATTCTGACCGCGGCGCTAACGCCGCGGTCAGACAGGGAAAACTGGCGGTCTCCCGCCAGTTTCCCGCTGCCCTGGGGAATCCTCCATGGCGGCGCAGCATGCTGCGCCGCCATGGGGATTCCGACCCCCTTCCCGCCGGCCTGGCTCTGGCGGTTCTTACCGCCAGAACCTGGCCGGCGGGAACGGGCGTGGACACTGCAGGGGCCCCCTAACAGGGCCCAACTAGGCTTTTCAGTGTCTGCGATGCAGACACTGAAAAGCGCGACGGGTGCTGCTGAGCCGGCTTCCTTGTGGAAGGCGCTTTCCCGCTGGGCCGGCGGGCGATCTGAATCAGATCGCCCGCCGGCCCAGCGGGAAAGTCCGAATACCCCTCGCGGTCTATTGACCGCGGGGCGGTATTCAGGCGGCTTCCGACGGGTGGGCGGCAACCGCCGCCCGCCTAGGTCGGAATGACCACCAGAGTATTCCCCTCCGCCAACTTCTAAATAAGGCCTTAAGACTCTTGTAAGACGTCAGTGGTTCTCAATGTGAGCCATACAGAACTAGATTGTCTTCTATTTGTCCCATAATGAAAATTCAGCACTTACATTTTCTGTTTTAAATCACGGTTGCTGGTAAAAGGAAAGAATAGTTACTCACCTGTTCTTCCTTTTGAAGGTGTTACAGCCAGTCCTGTTAAGTGCTACAAAATATTAATAATAAAATTAATAAAACTATAATTTCCTTGGTATGATTGGCAATGTGTGATTACATTTATTGTACGTACAAAAACAGGGCACACCATTTTTACACCACTTAAAAAACTGGCAAATAATGCCTTCACCTCTGTCTCCATCCATTCTTTGAGTCATGTACAATTTCTTTTTAGTTCTGTGTTTGTAGTTATCACCAGTCTGTAGTCTGTGGTCCATGCTCACCTTCCCTCAGGCAGCGGTGCTATTGGAAAACATAATCTTTATTCAGATTACAGAACTCCTAAGCACGCAGCAGGTTTCTGCACCTGTGTTACTCCTGTATTACATAAGGATAGGTGTTTGCACCCTCTTTCTGCACCTGTGTTACTCCCGTATTACATAAGGGGCAGGTGTTTGCACCCTCTTTCTGCACCTGTATTACTCCCGTATTACATACAGGGCAGGTGTTTGCACCCTCTTTCTGCGCCTCTGTTACTTCCGTATTACATAAAGGGCAGGTGTTTGCACCCTCTTTGTGCACCTGTTACTCCCGTATTACATAAGGGGCAGGTGTTTGCACCCTCTTTCTTCACCTGTGTTACTCCCGTATTACATAAGGGTAGGTGTTTGCAGTTACTCCTGTATTACATAAGAGGCAGGTGTCTGCACCCTCTTTCTGCACCTGTGTTACTCCCGTATTACATAAGGGGCAGGTGCTTGCACCCTCTTTCTGCACCTGTGTTACTCCCGTATTACATAAGGGGCAGGTGTTTGCACCCTCTTTCTACACCTGTGTGACTCCTGTATTACATAAGGGTAGGTGTTTGCACCCGCTTTCTGCACCTGTCTTACTCCTGTATTACATCAGGGGTAGGTGTTTGCAGTTGCTCCTGTATTACATAAGAGGCAGGTGTCGGCACCCTCTTTCTGCACCTGTGTTACTCCCGTAATACATAAGGGGCCAGTGCCTCTACTGTAGTGCCCATTGCATGAGTGCAATATAAAGGGGACATTACCCTGTTCGCATGTAAGGATGGTTCCAGGCAAATAAGGGGCACCATCACATAGGCTATCAGGAAGTTTACTTCTTATTAATAGTTACATAGATATTAAAATGGTCAACTATAACATAATAATTTTTTTTATTTCAGACTCCATTTTATGTGTTTGAAAGTGCTGCTGCTGATTTGAGCATTGACGACAAGGTACCAGGCATCTGTGATATGTTTGTTTTATGTATTACATTAATTAGGATCACAGGTGATCCCTAATACCGTGGTCAAAAAAGCTAAATCTGTGGACTTTGGTGTCATTTTGTTCAGCAGTTTTTGCTGTTGCCCTGCCTAAAGAAGTCCATGCAAAATGCATGGGGACTTTACGCTTTGGGACCCCACTTTTACCTCATCCCCCACTCGACGGGTCACAGCGACACCTCCCATGCACAAACTAGGGGAAAAGCAGCACTGTTTTGGAAAGTTTGTGGAGATTTGTCAAACAGTGTCAAAATTATTGGCAACACAAAAAATGCATTCCCTATGGAAACGCGTACATAACTATAACTACACAGTGGCAACAGCTGCAACCACATCAAATAACCAGAGGTATGAGCTTATCATGGCTTGCGCTCCTAGCTTTACATGCATATTGGAGGCCGTATGACGTAAACTATTTTGTGAACTAGAAATATTTATGCCGGTGGTAGCTTACACAATTTTCTCCTTTATAGTTCTACGATATGATCTACTATTGGGAAAGCCATATCATCTAATTTGCTTCTTTTGTGGCCCAACTCAGATTTACTTGGACCTTATCATTACTTTCCATCAGTCTGAATGTTCTTGGATGATTTGCACAGCCCCCTGATTCCTGTTGTTGAGACTACTCTACTATGTGTCCGACCTTTTCAAGACTTACTTGGATGAATATTTAGTCGAGGACTTGCGTTTTATATTCAGATTTGTTACTTCGACGTGTTTACATTAGCCTTGAAAAGATCACTTACCGTAAGGAAACACATCAGCTGGCTATTATTGTGACGTGACGTATATTGGAATGTACAGAGTTTCCTATGATGCAAGAAATGTATTGTTTTGAAACTAAGGCCTAGAGAAACTTATGTGGTGAACTTTCAATCTTACTTTTGGACTTCTACACTTGTGTGCTATGGTATCTTTATTTAGGTGAAAGCTGAAAACCTAATAAAGAGTTATGAAACATATTCATTATCAGATGAAAAAAGATCATGGACCCAATTCACAAAGGTATACTTAGGCTTAAGTGTAAGTTTACTACTCTTTGGTATTCACAAAGGTATTTACTAGTAGTGACTTTAATACTAGTAACATTACTACTAGAAAACTTACTAGTAGTAAAGTTACTGGTAGTAACTTACCCATGTGCATACCAAAATGTAGTACAAATAGACTTAAGTAGTAAGCTTAGACATAAGTCTACTGAGTTTACTACCTTTAGTATTCATAAAAATAAATCGCTACTAATAACTTTCCTAGTAGTAACTTTACTGCTTAACTTTTTTATTATTAATTTTATTAGTAGTAAAGTTACTAGGAGTAACTTTCCTTTGTGAATTCCAAAAGTAGTAAATGTACACTTAAGTCTAGTGTAGGAGGCTGGTTCTCTATATGGTTCACTACAAAGAAGTACACAGTGTAGAGTTCAGAGGATCCGCAACTGGTTGACAGAGGCAAAAGTCGATAATACCAAAGCTCTTTTGTGGTAGAGTAGCAGTTATGCTTATCAGAGGGTAGTGCTAAGCATTTGTTGTACTCACAGAGGCAATACATGAGACTCACAGTCAAAGAATAAATCTGAGACCCATTTAGAAAAATAATACTTCTTTTGATATATGTTTTAAAACCAAGAACTTTGTTATCCAGTAAGTACTGTTTTCAATATCAATTTTTACAGGCAAGCAAAATGTTCAAACCTGTGCGCCTTAACATACAATGCAATCCTAAGGAAGGAAAAGTCAATAATGCATAAAAGTACAGTCAGTTTTAGGGGTTCACCTTCAGGGTTTGGAGTTGTAAAGGCCCCAGGTCCAAAGTACTATCAGTGGTTCATCAGGAGGCACTTGAGTTTCACCTGGAGCAGGAGGCTGGTGAGGTTGTAGCTGGATGCGCTACAGTGAAGGGGAGGTCCACCTAAAACCAGGTTGCACAGGGGGGAGCTTGGGGACAAGTCCGAGAGCTCCCAAGTGGGGGCTTGAGTTGCAAGTGGTCTTGGAGCAAGGGGGCCCAGTCCCTTCTTTGGGATCCGGGCCAGACGGCTTGGATACAGAGAGAATAGGGCGGCTGGGTCTGGTGCTGAAAGATGCTCCTCAGGGTCAGGGACAAACAGCTGTTAGATGCAAAATCAGGACAGCTAGGCCACTCACAAAGTGGGTCTTAGTGGTGCTGACGTCCCTCGTGATTGCTTGGTCCTGGTGCAGTGACAATCCCGCCTGGATTTTCCAGAGCGCGGGTACCACCTCCTGGTCATCTGTGGTGTTAGTCAGGGCCAGGGATCTGCAAGGTGGTGGATGGGACTCTGCTTTTTGGTGTCTTCGGACTGCAGAGAAGTGGTTCCTCTACTGCAAGGGAGACTGGTGGCGATTCTGAAGGCGCTGGCAGGCTACCAAAGGCTTTCTCCGGCTTTGCATGATGTCACTCTGTCAAGAGAGAAGCAGGCAGGAAGGGTTTTGCCCCAAAAAATCCATAACTCTACTGCTGTTCCCACCAGACAGTGATGCTTGTTTGTCCTTCTTCTCTTTGTCCATCAAATCTGAGTAATTGGGTTCAGGGGTGCCACATAAATACTCAATTTATGGGTGTTATAGAAAGTGCCTGGTAGTGGCCAATGGATTGCCTATCTGTAGGGTGACTACACCTTCTACATGACCACTTGTACTGGGAAACGGGCATAACCCTAATCCTAGAATACTAATTCCGTCCTGTTAGAAATGGTGTTTCTGGTTGGCCAGGGTATGCACCTAAGCCAGGCAGAACACACGCACTCTAGTTGGGTCGAGGGAGTTACACACGCAAATAACCCATGCTCACCCCCTTGGTAGCTTGACACGAGCAGACAACCTTATCCCAGAGGCAATGTGTAAAGTGACTGCACAACATACACAACACATGTGACGCAATAAATACACCACAAAGGAAACACAACATCCAATTATATACAAAATAAACTGTATTGCAAACATCAGTAGACCAAAACACAAGATGTCAGTAATACCCTGCTACACAAGCAGTTGTCTGAACATCACACAGTTACTAATACTAATACTCTGCAAAAGGCAGCGGTAATCACATAAAACACATAGGTTACTGGTTATTCTGCAACACAAGCAGCAGTCAGGTTGTCATTATTACCAAAACACACAAGTCTTCATGATCACATATAATCAAAAATGCCAGGACATTACCATGAAATCATCATCATCTACATTATAAAAAGGGGTGGTAAACCCCAGCCCCAGATGAAATGCGGGAGCTCACACACTCCTATTACAAGGAATATGGTAACCTTCATGGAATACCCGGTAATGACCCCGCTCACCTCATAGGGGTCGCTACCCTCAGAAATGCTTCACTGCAATCGGTGGGGTGAATCGGGTGGCTCCTGCCAGCTCCGATTACTGTACCGGACTGGCAGGACCAGAGACCTCCGTCGAGGGTCACCACCCTGGCCTGCTAACAACCAAACAGCTGGCGCTCAGCAGGAACAGGGATCTCCGATGAGGCTTCCCTCCCGCCCATGAGCCACAAAGCAGAAAGGGGGCCCGGTGGGAACAGGGACCTCCGATGAAGCTTCCCTCCTACCCGCTAGCCGTACCCCAATGTTCACGGGTTCCTGGGGACCGCCGCCTTCACAGCAGCAGTGTGGCAGCTCCCCTCCATGGCTATTCAGTCCTTAGGCCGCCCGGAGCCGCGGCGGTAACAGGCACTTCCAAGCAGGTGCCTGCCTGTGCCCAGGAGGCACCACTCACTGTGCTCCTGTGCCCCGGGGGCACCATCCACATCTCCTTTGCGATGACTCCTCGAGACTCGCCCGGGTCATGGCGGTTTCCTCACACCAGAGGACGAATTCCCCTGCGCAGAGGGAGACAAGACATCGCTGTTCCAGCATTGGGAAAAGCAACAAAAATGAAATGTAGCACTCGCCAAGCACCTCCACATAAAATCAAGTGCGCCTTATGTGTTGGGAAAATTGCAAGTCAAGCACCCTTCCAGTGCTTTAAGAAATAAAATTGCAGGGAAACAGAGGCCACAGCACCCAGCCCCTGGAGACAGCAAAATGGGGCACAGGGCAGCAAGGCCCAAGCAAACAGGTAAGCACAAGGGTCTGCAGGCAGTGGCAGTTCCTCTTAGCGACCCAACAGGTCACAGGTCAGCACAACAGCAGCAGGCCAAAGGCAGCTCCCAGTGAGTCCTGTGTCCAGATCCGTCCATTAGTGTCTCTAAAATGAGGGGCAAACCCCCTGTACTTATATTCAGTTTCGTACAACTTTTACTAAAGGGGGGAGAAGAGGTTTCAACCATTCCGATCTGTCCCCTCTCTTCTCCAGCACAGTCTCCAGACATCAGTGGGGGGTAAACAAGCCCTTTGTGTGAGGCCAGGACACAGCTGTACAAATGCAGGTGTGTACAGGCTGCCTGAAAAGCCAAGCTGCAAAACACCAGCGCCATAAGCACAGAGAAATGCCCACTTTCTAAAAGTGGCATTTCTATAATGATAATTAAAAATCCACCTACACCAGTAAGCAGCATTTCTAACTACCATTACAACCTTACCAAACATGCCTACGCTACCCCTAATAGATCAGACAATACTACCTAAACATAAAATAGGGCATTTCCAATGCAATCCTCTGAGCAAGGCAGCACTCACAGCAGTGGGAAACCAAATAGTCTGTTTGTCACTACCAAGACAGGCCACACAACCAGGCACATATCCTGCTTTCTACATACTTGGCACCCTGCCCATAGGGCTAGCTAGGGCTGCCCATAGGGCCGTAGGGCTAGCTAGGGCCTACCTTAGGGGTGACTTACATGTAGTAAAAGGGGAGTTCTGGGCCTGGCAAATAAATTCAGATGCCAGGTCCCTGTGGCAGTAAACTGCGCACACAGGCCCTGCGGTAGCAGGCCTGAGACAGGTTTGAAAGGCTACTTCTGTGGGTGGCTCAAGCTGCGCTTCAGGCCCACTAGTAGCATTTAATTTACCGGCCCTGGGTATAGGGATACCACTGTACAAGGGACTTACAGGTAAATTAATTGTGCCAATTAGGTGTAAGCCAATCATACCAACTTTAGAAGGGAGAGCACATGCACTTTAGCACTGATCAGCAGTGGTAAAGTGCTCAGAGTCCTAAAGCCAACAAAAAATGGTCAGAAAAGGATGAAGGCAAAAAGTTTGGGAATGACCCTGTGAAAAGGGCCAGGTCCAAGACGTCAAAAGCAAGATGGAGGAATTTGGAAAGTGGTGTCCACGACAGCTGGTTGCTCTTAGGGATGGGACTGGCACGTTGTGAGCACATCGCCTCATTTTACTAATTTTCCCACCTGAGTTGTAGCCAAGAAATGAGGTGAAGACAGGGTAGTGGTCTTCTCTGCATCCGTAGAGACCTGGGTTGCATAAGAAAGGCACCTGCCCCTTGGAAGCTTCCCGCTCTGGAATGTCCATCTGCCTTAAAGAGGTGATAACAACTCCGCCCAGAGTAGACTTTGTGCCTGGCCTCCGAGAGAGCTGGCCCTCACCTGTCTAGGGTGGCAGCGCAGGTTCAAACCAGTCAGTCAACACACCAGCTTGGTTTTCAGGGGGTCACCTCTAATAAATGCATCACTGGAATCAGTGAGGGCTTATCAATATGAGATGTTTGATACCAAACATCCCTAGTTTCAGGGAAGCCACCATGTAGCTGGGGAACTCGTATGTACCAGTGACAAGAACACATACCTAAAATGGCTTCCCTGCTCACTTACTATGTCTAACAATCGACAAAGACATAGCAAGGGCATATCTGCTCATGCTGATAGGTCCTCCCATACAATATACTACACCCTGCCTTAGGACTGGAAGTCCTTCTGGAGGGGCGACTCATGAACATCTCAAGCAGTGGTAGGGGACCTGTCATACGGGGATGTGTGACAGGTTGTGGTTTTGCTTTTGTCTACACCAAGACACGCAGTCTGCGACGGCAGCGCTGTGTGCAGTTGGTGAGAGGGTGGCGTAATTGGTGCTGCTTTCCTTCTTTAGAACCCCAGGCTCTGGGTACCACGGGTACCATTAAATAGGGACTTACAGAGGAGGCTAAAGGTTTTGCCAATTGGGGAAACAAATTTACAATTCTGAGAAAGAGATCTGGCACTGGGAATGTGGTTAGCAGGACCCCAGTGCACTTTCAGTCAGAATCACATCAAATACAAGGCTAAAAGTGGGAGCTAACATGCCAGAAAGGGTGCTTTCCTAATCTAGGTTGCCTTTGTGAATCGGGACCATAGTATGTAAATGGTTGACTAAGCACTTATGTCAGAGAATCGCTGCTGCAAGTGTGCAAACGGAAATACAAAACCAATTGTTTGCACCTTCCACACACTGGACAATATGGTCCTAAATGTGATAGATGATTTCTTACTTAAATACATACCATGAATTATTATTATGTGTTCGTTTGGTAAGATATTGTTAAATTTATATGTATGTCCACACTAACCCAATCTACGCTTCTTTTATAAAAAAACTAAGTTTCTTCAGTGTTTACTATGACACATTCAGGAAAGTCACACAAACACAATAATGATATTAACTCTACTAATATCTTCCAGATTACTCTGGGTGCAGTCGCTGCACTAATAATTCTATACAATGATTCTGCTCTTTCCCTTCTTTACAAAGTCTCCACCTGGATCATGAATCACTTTCAAGAAGATCATTCTCAGACTGAGGTAATGTGCTTTTTGAAAAAGGAATACTTATTCCTCATTCCTGTTAGGAAGACATCTTTTACACAGCTGAAGCACTTTTCAGAGAAGCTGAATGCTAAATTCCTTTTTCATTTTCAGAAAAACAAAAAATGTGGTAGTCCTGATGCACGGGGAGTCTGCTCCATGTGTGTAAACGGCATTCTTCTGCTTGGCCCCATTTACTTACGTTTTAGTTTCTTTTTCAAAACAGTTTGTAAATGTGATAAAATTGTATCAATCTATTTTCCATAGTCTTAGACTGTCTATTTGCCATAAAGTTTTACATTATGAACATGTATTAAGGTACATCATGCTTCAAACGTGAGTGCATATTTTTAGGTTGAGCGTAGCCGCGTGCAAGCGCTGCTTTTTGACGTGGTGTAATCCATCTGTGGGATTTAGCCACACCCACCTCACGCCCATCACTTTCATTCGTTCTTGGGCTTGCCTTGCAAAAATCCTTTGATGTCATTAGTAAATGCTTTACGTTTGTTCCGTCTTCAGGCTGTTTTGTCATGCCTTTGAGACTGAACCTGTTACATGCATAATTGCATCATTGCCAATATACTTCAGCCTTGGTGAACTACTTTTTCCTTTTGTCTCTCCTCTTCGCGCTCCATGGCGCTCACAGCACAAACTCGGTCAGTGGTAGTTGAGTGCTTTGCCTGAGCACTAGTTAAGTCACCTTGTTTCCTTTCCCTTTCCTTCGGGTGCCATGTTGACAGCAAAGCCAAAATGCTTCAGCTTATTTTCTTTATTGTTGGTTTTTACAAGATGGACTTTTGGGAAAGTAAAAAAGCGCAATGTTTTCATGCAACAAAAATGGTCCAGTTTCTCAATGTTTCTTTTATACTTTTAACTAAGCCAAGGCCATCGTGCGTTTTCTTCTAGTATAGCGACACTTTCCAAAACTGTTTGACCAGACAGAGGTTTGTGCTGAGGAAGCACATGTATTTGCAGCTACTGGTGGTTCAGTTCAGTGTTTGTTAATTTTTCCCTTGTCGTGACGCCTTGTTGCGCTTATTGGTTTTTTTCTCTGCTGCGGCTGTGTACTATTGGGGATTGATTATTCCCAGCTGTGGGATGTAGATGTCAGTGTCGAGGAGACTTTTGCACAAGTTTGCTTCCTTCTGTGTTTTTGCTGCCGGCAACCATGCTCCGCGTTCTGTTATGAAGTGATGAGATGGATTTTTTTATATGCTTTTGTGGAGCAGGGCACACTTTCCTCACCAAACAGACTCCACCCCTAGGCAGGTTCACACTAATATCATGTTTATGTGCTTCTATGAGCGGCATTACCCAGTGCTCCCCCAAGAGCCTCACACGGTGCTCACCCATGCTGCCTGAAGCTGTCTATGTGCTCCGCTGATGCACCTCATTCTGTGCTTCTTCCTGCACCAGGCTGAGGTGATTGATTGTTGTTTTGTCTGCACTAGCTCAGAAGAGCCCTCAGTGGGTTTTACACCAGTGGCTATGATTTATGATCATCTGCACGTCAGATTTCAGATCCCAAATCACTGCAAGGCAGAATCAGTATCCCATCCTCCCTATGTTAATTCATGATTACCATTAACACTGGATGACACAAACATTTGTTCTTTCCAGCACTGTGAAACAGTCGAATTGCATTACAAGGTGCTTTATAAAAATATATTATTATCATTGGTCTGATTTGCCTTGCTGCCCTTTAGGTATATGCAGGGCACTGAAATTATGTGGCAAGAAAAGTCCAGTTATGTATTTACAATGCCAGTAGCTCTAACTCAAGTAAACGTGAGACCAATTGCATTGTAAATGCTTGTTAATTTTTGTGCAGCGTTCCTGTTCTGGAAGTGGTGATATGGAAATGTCGACCCACCAGAATGAGGATGAAGTGTTGCCTTTGCCAAGGGGAGTGCAGCAGGCTCAGGAATCAATGCTTAACAAAAAGAAGAAAAAAATAATTAAACTGTTACACACAATGTGGCGGAAAACCTCATCGGTAATAACACTGCATGATGAGCAAAATATCAAGATACTGTACAAGTATTCGTGGGTACTTTACATACAACACATGAACTCAGTGGTGTTGTCTCAGTCATTGCATTGTATAACTCTAACAATGGGCATCAGAACACATTTTGCAATGAATGTGGTCTACATAAATGTATTAGAGAAATGAATGGCTAAAACTAGATTGGTAAAATGGCTGACTCAGATATGATGGAGTGCAAAGAACAGGGAAAGTCACCTATGGCCGGGTGACTAGCAGTGTGTGGTGAAGACCACAAATGGAGGCAGAAGATGCTCGTTGAGTGGGAGTCATATTCCACTCCTTATAACTGTGCTACCTCATTTCTGAATATGGATGCTAAGATTTTTTCGGAAGGTGCAACTGGGCTTATTGAAGAATGTATATAGAAGAATGAATGCTGGTGCATGAGCCATTTTGTCCTTGATATTCTGTCCCACAAATATTCAAGGTGCGCACCAGGGAAAACTCCATTCCATCCAGAAGACATGAGAAGGGCCTTAGGTACAAGTCGAACAAAAGGAGAAGGTAGACAAATGTGACCCACAGTTTATAGTTTATACATCCATGTTTATTTTCAGATGCAATACAGTTTGAATTGCTAATCTGCATATTAGAAATGTAGGTGAAGATTGTCAATTGTTTTCTTAATATCATGATGTTTTGTCCTTTTCAATATACAGTTGGAGTAAGGAGCAGTACCTCTCTTTGCCACTTGTCAAAGTAAAAAAAGGTTTGCCCATTGTTTTCCACCAGGGATGAACAGGAGTCTCGGATAGTCTGCAGAATATAGGCACTCTGGTCATTTGATGAGGTTCCTTGTCTGGGACAATGATAAGCGTAGGGAATTCATTGATGCATTCTTGTGAGGACTTTGTCCTTGGATTTTTGTCTTTCCTCATTGTGCTTCAAGTCTTTTAGCTTTGTGTTGTCAGCGGGATGTTTCAATCTATTTGAGATACTAGAACTTTTACCCTCTCCTAGAACAAGTCAGGTTTAAACCAGACATGGTCTCAAACACTAGTTTTCGTTTTATTTGGAACCTCATTGGTGTAGAGCAACAGAGCTGATCTAGGGCAGTGCACAACTGGGTCTTCACCCTCCTCCAATGGCGCTGATCTCTGTTGTTTATGAGTTCTTCTGGTATGGGCATAGGAGGCAGGCAGAGTATGTCAAAGGGGATTTATTACTAAGGTACACTACTATGCAGGCATGGACATGCTGGAAACGACAGCAGGACAACTTACGTCACCAGCATATTGAGCGCTGCATTGCATGCTCTTCTCTCACCTTGATGTCTTGTGTGCAGTAGAGACATCTGTTATAGCCACTGCGGCCTCAAAGTTTCAGACCAGTATTATGAACCCTCTTTCCTTTTCAGCTATTCCTTGGTCAAAAGGAACTGGTTTAGTGGTGCCTTCTGCCTGCAACCCAGGGGTAGGACAACCTCCTCCACCAGCCTCCGCACCCATGACTGGGCCTGCCTTTGATCCCAGGTAGGGGAGGCTACAAGCCAGGAGAAATGAAGAGGCCATGGTGGCACTCCCAGCAAATCATAGGTGTCACTGCTTCGCAGTTGCAGAGACTAGATTTCTTGCAAGCGCCACCAGCGTCACCAGAAAAAAAGCACCAGGAAGGTCCACACTTCACCCCCAAATGAGAAAAGGTCTTTCTATTTGGCCACTCACACAAGTGTCTTGTGGAGGACTCTGACCCTGTCACCATTTCCTGTGTCCCTACCACAAACATCATAGGTGGCCGCTAGGCTTGCGTGGTCCCAAGCTCCAGGTGAACCCGGTCTCTCCAGTTTGTTTCCAGGGAGACATGGAAAGGCAGCGGGTCCGTGGTGAAACAACCATATGGCCAGAGCCCTTGTGTTATACCCAGGGTCAAATAAAAAGGGAACCGAGTCGTGGAGATCAGCAAAGAGCTGCTGCCATGTTGAAGTTGTTGCTGTGCTCCCGTTGGCACCTTTTGGATATCTTGCCCAACTTCCCCGCCTGAGATTTCTATATCAAGGGTTGGTCGATCCTCCTGTAACAGTTTTGGAAGATGTAGAAAGGTGAAGATCATCCAGAAATCTCTGCCCAGCAGTAACAGCTGCAGAGACTTCAGACTTGTATAGAATTGCATAAAAGGAGGCAAATACTTCTGTAATTTCTCAGAACTTTGGAGACATTGTAGGTGACAGGAATGTTGCATTTAGCTGCATCTTGCTTCAGTTGAAAAGCTAATGGATGTCCAGCTTTTTCTCCATGGTTAATATTGCAGCCCTTAATTAAGCTGAAGAGTTTTCTCTGTTTGCGCTGTAAGAATGGTGTTGGGCTTGTATTTTCCATCACAATCTGTGGAATCCGTGCAAGATGTTCCGGTGAGTGCAGTGATTTCTGATTCCAGTGGGTCTTTTCTCACTGTAGTAGTTTTCTGCACTAGAGCAGAATGACTCAGCAGTATTCACCCTAATTTGCTGCAGCCCAGCAGGCATGATAGGAAGTCACAGAATGCCTGTTTAGTGTTTGGTATCCTTTGAAATACTCTAATAGTTTCAATTTTTCATTGGGAAATTTGAATTTGAATTCTCAAAGATATTTTACTGGGTACCTATAATTAAAGGTCCAGTTTAATACTATGTAGGGCATGATCAGAGATGCATTGAATTACACTCTCACATTTCATGATTTTGGGGAGGGTCTCTGTGGATGCTAGAAAGTAATCAATCTGTGTCTCCGTCCCATATGGACATGAAAGAAATATGTGTAGGAGCCCCCATGCCTCTAATAAAGATTGGTTGGCAATAATATTCCATAGAAAGGCTCTGTCCTTTCAGTGAGCAATCTTTTAACTTGGGCAACAAAATCTGTTTTGTTCATGTTTTGGTCATAAATTGAGCCGAAGATATAGGAATGGTCTTGACACAGTATCTTGGCAAAGACAGATTTGGGCGAGCAAGTCCCTGCAGCACCCATAAGTGGCAACCACAAATCCTGAAATAATAGTGGCCTAAATATAGAACATTGATTACAGGGTGATACCATGTGATAGAGAACTGGTGGGATTTAGCTTATCCTTAGTTGGTGTTGTATCATCTTCCCATGTAATGAGGATATTGAAGCCTTGAGAGCAAATTGTGGTTTGTCTCTGTCTCTTTGATGGAAGGGACTGCGTTGGATTTTTCTCTAGGAGACCTTCGGGTTTTGTTGAACTGTGGGTCAGGGAGAGTTGGTGTGGCCTGTAGGGTCCCTGGCTGTAATGACGAGGGCATTAGATATTCTACTTATCTGCTTTTAGCTTAGAGAGCTTGTCTGAGAACCAATGCCGGGCCTCTCCCCCACCTGCAATGCTATAGTGGCCAGTGACAATCATGCCTCATGTTGGGGCAGATGTAACCACCTCCATGGTTCAGTAGTGACTGCTTCCCTATCATCAGTTTGCCTAGCATCATTTCTTTTTTCACCTCAACACACGCAAGAATCATGTGTCTGCACTGAGATCCTGTGTGAAATGATAGGTAACCAACAAGAGTGAGCAGCTGTTGTCATCTCTCCGGGACAGAGACAACTGGTAGTGATGACAGCAAATGATGGCAACAGAAAAAACAGGCTTTTTTCCCTGCTGCCTTTTACATTCCCTACCGGCCTCTCCTGCTTTAAATGTTCTGCCATTTCCTTCCAACAGGGTGCTTCCTCCATTAATAGGGTATAGGATCGACGCAAGTATAGTTCCTTTGTGTGGCCCAAGCAGAGCTGGCCTGGAGTATGTATGTGCTGCATACTGGTGGAGAGAATCCATTTTGGGATTCTTATATGTTTATAGCTAACAATATGGAAGTTGATGGGTCTATCGCACAGATTAATGTATTGGTAGGAATGCAGTAGGCCCATTCCAAGGTCATAGGGAAGGAGGGTGTACATTACAGTCCCATTTGAGGTTCAGGGAGTGCTCCTTTCCTGCTTCACTCTTCTCCCATAGTATGTTGTAGTAACCAGACAGTGAAGACCCCTCTCCTTTTGATCCATTCTTTTACAGCCTTTGGCAGAAACATGTAGCTTCACCCCAATTCCTGCCCAATCTGAAGATCTAGGACAAATGACTGAGAAATCTTTCTAAAGTGTCAAATCTCCAAAAAGACGTCCTTGTCAGAAGCAGAAATGCACTTTTAGATACAAATCTGCACCTGGAAATATAGGACAAATGCTGAGGTGAGATCCCAAGTCAAGGCGCCAAGATTTCTCATTGACTAGGGCCTGTTGAGAACTATACAGACTTATGTGCTCCAGGTTTGGAGCCTTTCACTGCCATGTCCCCTCTGCAAGAATGGGAAATGTAACCTAGACATTTTGCATCCTGGTGAAGAAGCTGCCTTGAACCACTTTGAGGGAAGGAGCTGGTGACCGCTGAGGAAGAGGATTCCTGCACAGTGTAAAGCCTACCTGGAGGAGGAGGGCAGTAAACCACCAATGATGTCTCAGATGCGACTTGGGATGGGCTCTCCATTTGTTTGGGTGGCAAGCTTGACGTGAGAGCCAAAAAGGAAAATGTCCCTGCTTACCTGTCCCCTCACAGTCCCAACTCTTCTGAACTGGAGACGCCCACCAGCACACAACCACACTTTCCGGCTCACACAGAAGTCAGCAGGGACAAGACAGGACAGTGTTGCTGCTTCCTGGGGACTTTGTGTGAGGAAGCACACACGCTAGAGCAGTCCATCCACCAGCAACAGGTGTTGGGAGAGGCCCAGGGTTCAAGACTTTGAAAGGTGTGCAACTAAGATTGCAAGTACCAAAATAACATCAACACACATCAGGACATCTACACCTCAGTGACAACCATATAATGGCAGCATTATTGTTGGCGTCTCTGCAGTCTTCATGTGAAAGTTGAAGCACACATGCCCTTGGCACAGTGATGTATTTCAAATGAATCTTGTTATACTAATAAGGATCGGGGAGCGGCCTACATTTTGGATTTTGAATCAATTCCCATAGCACAGTCCCCCAATATTTGTTTATACTATGTTGCCCTTTTCGTGCCATGTGCAGTATTTTGCTGTGTACCATGATTAAACCACCTTTTCTTTTCAAGTCAGACCACTGGCAGAACAATGATTTATTTTGTGTTGTACAGTTCATTGAGTTCTATGTCTCTCCCTCACACCACTTTGTATACTTCATTGAGTTCTATGTCTCTCCCTCACACCACTGTGTATACTTCATTGAGTACTTTATCTCTCCCTCACACCACCTTGTATACTTCATTGAGTACTTTATCTCTGCCCCACACCTCCTCCCTAAGTAACTCCTGCACCGCGCTGCCTAGTTGCCCTGATGTTCAAGCCGGCGCCAGCTTAGTCAATAATGTTAGGGGGTGAGTCCGAGATCTTCTCAATGAGGAACGAGGTGTACCCAACTAAAACAGGTAGGTCAGCCTCAGGCTCCTGGATGGAGTAATGGGCAGGGTTAAGGATGCTAGATTTGTGTTCTTTGGGTTTGAGGGGGCAGCGAGAACTGACCCGGCTCTAGGACACACCTAACCTGACCAGACCAGGTTTGGAGAGGGCAGTGAGAGCAGGCCTTGTATGACCCCAGGCTCAGCAGGGGTCATGGTGTGCAGTCTATGTGAAAACTGTGATATAGGAAAAAAGCTGCAGAATAGCTAGTAATGTGGACAGCACAAGGCACCCAAAACTCCACTTGAAGAAAGTTTTAAACTACCTGGACCACAAATCTGTTGGACGCTGTGGTGATCCTCACAGCAGGGACCTCTGTCTCGTTTTCATTTTCCTCTTTATTAGAAAATACAGTAGTGAAATCACACATAAAATATGAATATTATGGCATGGAACGTGTGCTGAAGGAGTTTGTTTCATTCTTTTCGGGTGTAAAGTTGTCCATTGCTGAGCTTCAAGTGCTCATTAGATTTTGAGGTGTCATTGCTAATTACATGGCTTGAGTGCCATTCTAAGTGTCCGTGGGTACAGTAGGTTTAAATTAATCTCTTTGTCATGGCTTTGAAGATTGGTGATAGGACAGAATTTCTCAGGATAACTTGAAAGGATCTGCCATTGTGGGAACAAAAACTTAAGCAACTGTAAAGTTTGGAGAAGTTTTATGTGAATAGGAGGTGTGTCTTATGTGTACAGATGTTGTAGGGTGATGTGTAAATATGGTTTGATCTGGATTTGCTATTGAGATAGCAAACACTGAGCCAGCCGGATGTCCTGATACTCAGAGTCAAGGTCACCTGCTTAAAACCCATACCTCAGTGCACCCTTCAGGCATCAACAGGCAGTACACCACAGCATGTTACCCATGCTTCTGAGATCATAGAAGGAAAGCTAACTGTTTCGCTACCTCATATAATAGTTACACCCTTTGTTCCCTCTAGGGTGCCCTCGTCCTGCTTCCCGGAAAAGCCTAGAGTCTTTCATAATGTGCACATGTCGCTTCAGGGACTAGGAGAGCCTCTGTTTGTAGCCCACGTCTTCTAGGAAGTCTGGTGCGTGGAAACTATTATGTGGTTTGGTGTCTGCGCTGCCAAGAAGCTCGAAGAATCCAGCTGCAAAGGAATGGGGGGCGGGGTCAGACACCCCCTTTTCACTTAGAGGGTCAAGCTGTGCAGTTAGCGTGGAAGTGGGAATATGTGGGGGGGCTTCTGGGAGCTCGAAACAGAGGCTCTCTGTAACACCCCTTCCTCACAAATAGCCTGGGGGTTTTTGCCTGATCTTTCCCTTTTCACTCCCCCCCAGTGGCGGCTGGTGAGGTTTGTGAGTGGTGGGGCTGGGCTTGGCGGCGGGGGGGATGGGCGTGCGCATTTTGTCAGGAGGTTAGTTGCAATTTTCCATTTCTTCTGCAAATCCTATTTAACAAAATTGGGATACATTTTTTTAAATAAAAAGAACCAAAATAGCTTTCATTGGCCTGACTTGGTAGGCAAGCTTGACTTCCTTCTTTAGCAATGTGTGCAGCATCAAGAAGATTTGGAGTTCATATCGCACTCACAACATGTTTGTAAAATGAGTTCTCCTCTCCATGTGAATACGTCAGGCTGATATAAAGAGAATAATATCATAGGTAGGGTCTAATAATCACAATTTTAATGATGCTGCTGTTGCATAAAAAGGTTGGAGCTGTCTATTGAGCCAGTGCGTGGCATTCAGGATGGTCCAACAGAGCCAATGCCTTCTTATTCCATACAATAATATATTGTTTATTTTTCCCATACTGAAACTCAAGATCATGCATAAAGGCAACTCGCATACACTAAAAATACAGAAACAGAGTGATAAATTATATACACGCAGCACACCTGCACCTTACCTTTAGTGCATGTCTGTTTCTTTTCTGAAGCATCTGTTCAAAGCCAAGCACACAGGAGATCAAACAAATGTTCATATGATATAATTGGCCACAGTCAGATAGAAGAAATATTTATTTGAAGAAAAAAAAAAAAATTGATTGTGTAGGGACGGTTCAATTGTTAAAAAAGTAAATTTGCATACTTTAACATTATACTTCAACATTTAGGGGGTCATTCTGACCCCGGCGGTCGGCGGTCGCCGCCCGCCTGGAGGGAACCGCTATTCGGCCGCCCCGCGGTCAAAAGACCGCTGGGGCCATCCTAACTTTCCCGCTGGGCCGGCGGGCGATACCTAAGGTAGCGCCTGCCGGCCCAGCGGGAAAGGGGCCTGCAACACAGAAGCCGGCTCCGAATGGAGCCGGTGGTGTTGCAGGTGTGCGACGGGTGCAGTTGCACCCGTCGCGCTTTTCACTGTCTGCTAGGCAGACAGTGAAAAGCAGGCTGGGGCCCTGTTAGGGGGCCCCTGCACTGCCCATGCCATTGGCCCCAGGACACCCATTCCCGCCAGCCTGTTCCTGGCGGTAGAAACCGGGAAACCGCCGGACCCGGTTTTCCGACCGCGGCTGTGAAGCACCGCCAACCTGTTGGCGGTGCTTTAGTCATCCGTGGCCCTGGCGGTCTTGGACCGCCAGGGTCAGAATGACCCCCTAAATCCTTTGTACATCTCTGTTAAGGACTTTAGTTAACCAGTACTTTAGAGAACTTATATAATGAAATTAAATATGTATTGGTTAAAAGAAGAAATAAACCTGTCTCCAAGATGTATGGGTTTACCCATTTATATATAAAATATATTATCTGACACCCATTACCCCATCACAAAATCTTACTAGTAGTCGTAGATAAGTCAACATGTGCCAACATACAAACAAACATTGTTATATCACCATTTATCAATCATAAATGAGCCAACATTCAGACAACTTTGATGAAAATGTAAGTGCACCTTTATAGTATTTACATCACTGCAGATTGTGATTAGACTCAGATTCTGCTAAACAAACACACTTGATCAACATGAAGTGGTGCCACCTTTATATAATTGTTTGAACTATGAACCTTTTTACTTTGGCATTGAGCAATCAAGTTTGACGTAACACGTCATGTGTAGATCTAAAGCTATTCACTGGTGTCAAATAATCTACTCTGCTCTTCAGTGGAAAAGGATATTAAGCCATATCGATTCAGTAAGGAAGTCCATCATTATAAAGCAAGAAATATCATCAACAAATTCACTCATTATCAGTCCATGTGGTACTCATAGCTCTAGATAAGGTAAAAAAAAACACTATGTCCAGGATTCTACAGGCTTCTAACAACACAGCAAACATTACATTTTATGATTTTGCAATTCAGAAAAGAGCACACAACTAATGCTTCATCAGCCGGATAGCCATCAGAAAATCTCTTCTCCTAAAAAAAACTTTGCTGTACAGCTAAAGTTTGCAAACCACGACTATAATACCCTTAGGAAAGATGAGAACAATAAATAGAATCCTGTAGCTTCTTACAAGACTGGTTGTTGGTCAGTATGCCCCATCTTTACGCATGTCATGGAAGGTACATTGTCAGCCTGTCTGGCAGTGGTTTGTAAGTTTGTCCAAAGCTTTCCAGAGTTTAGGTTATTTACATAACTGGGCCATATTTGCTGGTGAACTTTAAAAAAAAAGAAACAGTGAGAGGTATATTATCTAATACCCTGAACAACACCAAGCTTATGTGGCTTTGTAAGGAGAAGCAAGTCTGAATTCCTCGCAGGCAATGCAAAATGCTGAAACATACATTGAATACATGGTGCACTTTCTTGCATACAAGGGGGCATATTTATACTCTGTTTGCGCCGGAATTGCGTCGTTTTTTTTAACGCAATTCCGACGCAAAACTAACTCCATATTTATACTTTGGCGTTAGACGCGTCTTGCGCCAAAGTCCATGGAGTTTGCGTCATTTTTTAGCGTGGACACCGACTTTGCGTTAATGATATGCAAGGTAGGCGTTCCCGTCTAAAAAATTTACTCCGAGGCATGTGCGCCGTATTTACACTCCCGGGCAAAACTCACGCCCGGGAGTGGGCGGGTCAAAAAAAATGACGTCCAGCCGCTTTTGCGTCGTTTTTTAGCGCCTGGTCAGGGCAGGCGTTAAGGGACCTGTGGGCACGGAAGGAGCCCAGAGGTGCCCTCCCATGCCCCCAGGGACCCCCCCCTGTCACCCTTGCCCACCCCAGGAGGACGCCTAAGGATGGAGGGACCCATCCCAGGGAACATAAGGTAAGTTCAGGTAAGTAATATATATATTT
The DNA here is from genome assembly GCF_031143425.1 of Pleurodeles waltl. Lineage (NCBI taxonomy): Eukaryota > Metazoa > Chordata > Amphibia > Caudata > Salamandridae > Pleurodeles > Pleurodeles waltl. The sequence goes on along the minus strand of NC_090439.1, from coordinate 1,114,536,577 downwards.
TTTTTGTGGCATAGGGGGGCCTGATTTGTGCCCCCCTACATGCCACTATGCCCAATGACCATGCCCAGGGGACAGAAGTCCTATGGGCATGGCCATTCGGCAAGGGGGCATGACTCCTGTCTTTGCTAAGACAGGAGTCATTTCAATGGGGGTTGGGAGTCGAAAAAAATGGCGCAAATCGGGTTGAGGCGATAATTTTGCCTCAGCCTGACTTGCCCCATTTTTTGGCGCCCAAGCTCCATATTCCCCTACGCCAGCGCTGCCTGGTGTACGTCATTTTTTTTCACGCACACCAGGCAGCGCCGGCGGCTAACGCCGGCTAACGTAATTGAATAAATACGGCGCCGGCATGGCGCTTCAGAATGGCGTTAGCCGGCGCTAATTTTTTTGACGCAAAACTGCGTTAGCGCAGTTTTGCGGCAAAAAGTATAAATATGGCCCAAGGTATCTACAGTATTTCTTAATGTTACTTACAATACAAACTGAATCAAAACTGTATTCCCTAGGAACAATATTTTACAACACTACATGCATTGCCATGGTTTCTATTTATACAGAACGTTTGCACGACGTTCTTTAATGTGAGCAAACTTTTCAATAGTTCTTTTGTTGAATTCTGGAATCTGATTTATTAGATCCTTTTCCACTGATAGCATGGCTAATGCATTTAGTCGAGCTTGAGTCATTGTCTTTCTTAAAAATTATTTTATTCTCTTCAGTGTAGAAAAACATCTTTCAGCTTCAGATGTTGTCACGGGCATTGTAATGACAATTCTCAATAACTTTAGAGTCTCAGAAAAAGATTTCTGTAGGTTATTTTGACATAAAAATATATATAAAGACATGGCACCGCCTGTAGCCTGATGCAAATCCTGTCTTCCATACAGGATTGAAAGCTCAGTGCGTAGTCTTGACTTTGTTAGCATTGGATATGCTTCCACTGTTTCATTGAGAGGTGCACTAGGAAAACATTTGGCATGTTTTTGAAACAGCTCACTATGCAGTAGTGTTGCACTGACAAAGATGCCTTGTAAATACAAAGCGCTCCCTGGCATGCACCACAATAATGTCATATACTTCTTTTCCCTCCTGTATCAAGGTACTTATCTGCAGTTTGTGGTTTGTAAATTGAGAATCATGTGGCAATTCAGAGTCCAAATTGTCAATGGATTCCCGTACCTTGTTGATGCTTGTCTTCCAGAGTTCTGGTAAAGCCCTTTGCTTCACATACAGAAGTGGAATCAAATGTAGTGTTTTGTGTACTAGATTTCATACGTTCTACAAGGTCATCTCTGTGTTCGTGAATTATATTGATAGCTCAAATGTTGAAGTTCCAGCAAGTTGCAGACCCTTTCGGTATTCTTCTTGCCACTATCTGTTCAAGAACTTCAGTCCGTTTTGGAGATAGGAAAAAGAAATGCAGTAATGCCACCCAGCTCTTTAAAGAAAATTCTGACTCTGGATATTTTCGATGCAGCCTGTCCCATTATTAGATTTAGTTGGTGGGCGTAGCAGTGGACATAGTGTGCATTAGGTTATATATCTCTGATTTTTTTTTTAACCCCACCAGAGGCACCACGCGTGACACTAGTGCCACCATAGCTCTGAGCAATTAACTTCTCTTTACCACTCTGCTCTGGTAATATAACGTTAAGTTCATTAAGAATAGCTGCTGAAATTCTATTGGCAGAAGCAATAAAATCTTTCTACCACCTTGGAATTGCCATCAATTTAGCGAAAAGCAAATACTGGTTGTGTCTTGGTAGAGACATCAGTTGTATCATCAGCCTGGATAGCCAGGTAATCAGTGCTTCTTAATTGCTGTACAATGGTTTCTCTTGTTACCTCCAGCATACAGTTAAGCAACTCATTCTGGATTGTTTTAGAAGTGCCTTTAAACACAGTTGCACTTTTCAAGAGTGCTTCCATTGCACTGTCTATATTGGACACAAAATCAACTAGCCCTCTGAAGACACCGGGATTTAGTGACTCTTCTGTTTCATCGTGGCCTCGCAGCGCCAATTCAAAGGCTCCACAAAATTTCGCACAATCAATTTTGATAATATACAACCTCCTCATTATGTTTGATTACTCCCTTTCGGTAGGCTTCATTTAACTGGAGTGCAATATTTGATTTTCCAAACAAAGATAACTTTAATACATTTGTCAAGTGGGATTCGCTGGAGTCGTATCTCTTTATTTTTTCTGCCAGATGCTTTAGATCAGTAACTCCTGTTCTAGTCCAGCTAACTTCACCCCCAAAAGAGCAAGCAGGGGAAACAGGACAAGGCATTCTTAGAAGAACTTGCAGTAAGCCAATCCATTTTATTGAACCATGTTTGTGTAAACCTGCGTGTGTAACCTTTCCCCCGGTCTTTTGCAGACTGCTCAATGTTTATGTCGGGTTTCTCTGGTCCTAGTGCTTTAACATGAAGTTTGTCTTCAGGTGTCATTCCCAGAAATTGCTTTGTGAGTAAACCGTCCACTGTGTTCATTTTTGCAAACAATTAAATGAACAAGACAAAGAAAGCCTAAACTAGATTATAGATTCTACCTCCACTTGCAACTGCACTTCAAGTTATTTTTTAGCAATAGGTGATGAACTTTCTGCTGATTTAGTAAATCATGCCTCCTGATAAACTATCTGCTGAGTTCCTCAGGAATCTGGAGACAACCTTCTGCTGAGTTTCTCTCTTGTTCCTAATGACAAGCTATCTGCTGATCTCCTTCCTGGGACTTGTCAAACTATCTGCTGATTTCCTCTGGTGCCTGTAGAAAATCTTTCTGCTGGTCTCCTCTCTACTGCCTTAGGTTTAACTGTCTGCTGACCTCCTCCCTTGTGCTGTGAATAATTGAAATATGATATAACCTTTGAGACTATGGACCATTGGATACACATCAGAAGCCACGGAACAGCTTGAATATGTTAAAAGCTTTTTATTCTGCATTTTTCAGCAACATCAAGGAACGGTGGGTAAGAATGATGCAAAGCAACGCAGCGCTGGATTTAAGGTACTGTGTTCAGCAGGTGGGTTCCTATAGCTGGCCCATGTTCCGTTGTGGTCGGCCTGAGCTTGTGACTTTGACCCAAGAACGTTTCTTGACGTCATCAAACACCCTCTCTCACCTGCATCCAGTCAGAAGGTAGACGAAGGCTGAGGACTCCGTGCATCCACGTTCTGCAGGCTGTCAGTGCCTAATTTTTGGGGATAGTTCTGAAACATCCCATCTGTTAAATCCTCAAAAGCAGACACAGACAACCATTTGAGGGACACAGGCAGTCTAGGATATGAGAGTAAACCCTAGGATTGAACCGTAAATGTGGGACAAAGTTAAAACACTGTGGTGGCCATTACAACCCTGGCGGACGGTGTTAAAGTGGCAGTAAGACCGCCAACAGGCCGGCGGTAAAAAAATTGGAATTATGACCGTGGCGGAAACGGCCAACAAAGACAGCTACTTTAACACTCCGACCGCCACGGCGGTACAAACAAACAGCATGACGGTCACTGCCAACAGACAGGCGGAAGACAATGTACCGCCCACAGTATCACAACCTACCAATCCGCCACCTTTTCCGGGGCGGATTCACCGTGGATAAAAACACAGCGGAAACAGCCATTTCAAAGGGAAAACGCTCACCTCTACACACTCCACGAGGAAGGAGGGTACCATGGACCCGGACCTCCATATTCTGCCAGCGCTAGTCTTCCTGCTCCTCTACGAGGATCATCCACGCCGGCGGCAAAGACCACGGTGAGTACTGCACCTATGACATAGGGGAGGGGGGAGGCAAAAACACAGGGACACACACAACCAACATCCCAACCCCCACCCGACCCTCACCCACTACAACACACACACCAATGCATATCTATACATTACAGTAACACCCCCCAACCCCCCTGGAAGAATGCAAAGACAAAAGGAAATGAGTGGAACCATTGTAATATCTCAAAATACAGTAAGCAAATATATACATATATATATACACAATAAACAAAATATAAACCACGATTAGTAGTGCAGGTATTGCACCATTCATAGTCCATGGACCACTGGGCCCAAAATGCATGGGCGAGGCCCACACAAGATACCCGATCCAAACGGAGAGAACACTGCAGGGGCATCAGATCGAAATACAACAGGCACCTCAGGGGGAAGGAAAGGGGGGGGCACCTCAGCCGGATGAGTGCACCACGCCAGATCCACGAGGGGGCTCCCTGCCCATAGATGTATCCTGGGGAGTGCAAAGCCACAGTCTCTCAAGTCTCACAAATGGGTGGGTTGCCCACTGCCATATCCTGGGGAGTGCAAAGCCACAGTCTCTCAAGTCTCTACAGTGGGTGGGTTGCCCACTGTTCAATCCTGGGGAGTGCAAAGCCACAGTCTCTCAAGTCTCACAAGTGGGTGGGTTGCCCACTGCCATATCCAGGGGAGTGCAAAGCCACAGTCTCTCAAGTCTATACAGTGGGTGGGTTGCCCACTGTAACATCCTGGGCAGTGCAAAGCCACAGTCTCTCAAGTCTCTACAGTGGGTGGCTTTCCCACTGTAACATCCTGGGGAGTGCAAAGCCACAGTCTCTCAAGTCTCTACAGTGGGTGGCTTGCCCACTGCCATATCCTGGGGAGTGCAAAGCCACAGTCTCTCAAGTGGATGCTGTTCTCCACTGGTTCTGGAGGGGGACTGGTGCCCAGAGTGCTTCATCCTGCCAAGGACAGACGGAGTGGATGCTGTTCTCCACTGGTTCTGAAGGGGGACTGGTGCCCAGAGTGCTTCATCCTGCCAAGGACAAACGAGTGGATGCTGTTCTCCACAGGTTCTGGAGGGGGACTGGTGCCCAAAGTGCAGCACACACCCCATGACGGTCCTAGTTGCGTCACTGCCCCTGCCGCTAATGGGCTAGCGGTGCTTTCCATGGCGGTCTTTGCCCTGTTCAGCGGTGCTTGAGTTGCCAGTGTCAGACCTGTTCAGCGGTGCTTTCCATGGCGGTCTTTGCCCTGTTCAGCGGTCCTTGGCCTGTTTAGCAGTGCTTGAGTTGCCAGTGTCAGACCTGTTCAGCGGTGCTTTCCATGGCAGTCTTTGCCCTGTTCAGCGGTGCTTGAGTTGCCAGTGTCAGACCTGTTCAGAGGTGCTTGAGTTGCCAGTGTCAGACCTGTTCAGCGGTGCTTTCCATGGCGGTCTTTGCCCTGTTCAGCGGTCCTTGCCAAGGCGGTCCTTCAATGCCCAGCAGGGCTGTGGTTGCTGGTCCTTCATGGGTTAGCTAGGCTGTGGCTTGCGGGTCCCTCCTGGCCAGCTGGGCTGTGGCTGGCGGTGGCCTCCTGGGCAGTGACTCTGGCGGTGGCCTCCTGGGCAGTGACTCTGACAGTGGCCTCCTGGCCAGTGACGATGGGGCTGGTGGTGGCCTCCTGGACAGTGACTTTGGCAGTGGCCTCCTGGGCAGTGACGATGGGGCTGTCGGTGGACTCCTGGCCAGTGACTCTGGGGCTGGCGATGGCCTCCTGGCCAGTGACTCTGGGGCTGGCGGTGGCCTCCTGGGCAGTGACGATGGGGCTGGCGGTGGCCTCCTGGCCAGTGACTCTGGGGCTGGCGGTGGCCTCCTGGCCAGTGACTCTGGGGCTGGTGGTGGCCTCCTGGCCAGTGACGATGGGGCTGGTGGTGGCCTCCTGGCCAGTGACGATGGGGCTGGCGGTGGCCTCCTGGCCAGTGACTCTGGGGCTGGCGGTGGCCTCCTGGGCAGTGACTCTGGGGCTGGCCTCCTGGCCAGTGACGATGGGGCTGGCGGTAGCCTCCTGGGCAGCGGGGATGATGGCGGTCTTCTCCGCCGTGCTGCTCTTCCCAGACTTTGGAGATTTCTTCTGCCCCTTCCCCACCTTGGGAGGAGTCACAGCTGAGTCGACACTCCCACCGGGACCCTTGTGAGCGGCTTTGCTGGCTGGAGTCTTCCCCTCTCCCACCGAGCACTGTCCAACTTCTGGTGCTCCACGGGGGGAACTGTCTGTGCTGTGGCTCCGTGACACACTGGCTGGCTTGGTGGCCGGTGCACTCCACATACCTGTAACAACAGGCACCACAGGTCCCGGAGATTTTTAGGCTGAGGTGCTAGTACGGGACCTATGAGTTGGAGGGGTGTGGTGGGGGGAAATGGGTTAAGGGTGGACAGGAAACGTTTTTTGGAGACACTGGGACGGGTAGCTGGAGGGGGTTTGGGAGTGGAGGAAGAGGTGGTGGTTGTAGGAGGTGTAACTTTTGTGGATTTGGGTGCAGTTGCATGGGCTGGAGGCTGTCGTGAGGTGGATGGCTGTTGGGTGGGTGTGTGCCTGCGTTTGTGTATCTTGGGAGGGGGCGTCACAGACACACTGGGAGAGGACACAGGGCACGGGGAAATGGTAGTGGGGTGGTGACTGTACGTGAGCGGGGTGTGGTGGTGGAGAGGGACGTAGTGGCTGTAGTGGTAGTGCATGCAGGTGTGAGTGTAGACGAGACTGGGAGGGAGGAGGGAGACGAGGAGGAGGTGGACACAGTGGAGGCAGTGGATGTTGGTGTGTCTGTATGTATGCTTGCGTGAGTGCCTGTGGGATGTGTGGTGCTTATGTTTGCCTGAGCTTCCCTTGTGTGTTGAGGTGTGTGCAGGCTGGTCTGATGGTGTGCTTGGGATAGGCTGGGGTACAGGGGTTTGGGTCTGGGTGGAGTTTGCAGGGTTCGATGAAGGGCAGCCTGACCAGAATGAATGCCCTCCAGGAATGCATTTGTGTGTTGCAACTCCCTTTCTACACCCTGGATGGCATTCAAAATAGTAGACTGCCCAACAGTGAGGGACCTGAGAAGGTCAAGGGTCTCCTCACTGAGGGCAGCAGAGGTGACAGGGGCATACAGACACAGCAGCCCCCTGCACTACGTCGCGCTGTTGGGCTCTACAGATGCAATTCCTGGGAAATGGCCTACATGACTATGGCCGACATCTGCACACATAGATGACACAGGCGAATGAATACCTGTACTTGGCGCTCTACAGAGGTGGGGTGGGGTGCCACATGGCCTAGCCTACGGAACTCGCCCTGGCCTAGGGAATCCCACAGCCCTCCTCCCCCACCCAGACACCTTCACTGCGCGCAAAGTCAGCTGAATGAGATTGTACTCACCCCCTTGTGTCTGCTGTGATGCCCTCAAGCACCCATCCAACTCAGGGTAGGCCACCGCAAGGATCCGGAACATCAGGAGGGTCATGGTTCGACGGGCACCCCTCCCACGTTGGAGGCCATCCCCAGTCTTCTTGCTCCAGCGGTGAATGTCCTTCCATCTTTTCCGGCAGTGGGTGCTCCGTCTGTGGTGGACCCCCAGGGTCCGGACGTCCTTGGCGATGGCACGCCAAATATACTTCTTCTGGTGGGCGCTGACCTACATGACATGTACAGGGGAAGAAGAGAAGTCATTACTGTTAGAAATGGGGTGTTTGGTTTGCAGTCAGGTTACCCCCTGTCCAAGCAAAAGCCCTCACTCTAGTCAGGGTAAGTCACACACAATCCAAGATTATCCTGTGCCCACCCTCTGGTAGCTTGGCATGAGCAGTCAGGCTTAACTTAGAAGGCAATGTGTAAAGTATTTGTGCAATAAATCATACAATACCACAATATAGCACCACAAAAATACACCACACAGTGTTTAGAAAAATATATAATATTTATCAGGACAATTGTAGGTCAAAAAGAATAAAGTTGCAATGTGAAATTGTAGAGATATCACTGAAAAGTGATATAAAGTGTCTTAAGTCTTAAAAATGTAAACAAAGTCTCTTTCAAGCACAAAGTACCTCGTTTGGAGTGGAAAATCTCCTCAGACGGCCACAAAAGAAGAGATGCGTGGAAAAAGGGTGTGTGCGTCGATTTCTCCCCAGCACACACGGACTTGCGTCGTTATTTTTCACGCGGGGAAGTCGTGCGTCGTTTTCCGGCGCGCGGACAGTCTCTTTCTGTGGATCGCGGGGATTACCATATGTCCCGGGTCTGTGCGTGGATTTTCCTGCTTGTTTTCCAGGTGCACGTCGTTCTGCGGGGCTGCACGTCGAAATTACGATCTCACGGCAGGCGTCGCGTCGATTTCTCCTCTAGAGGTCGGGCGGCGTTGTCCTTGCGAAGCCGTGCGTCAAAGTTCCGGTCGTCCCGAAGGCATCACGTCGATCAGCGTTGGTGTGCGGCGTTTTTCTCGCCGCGGCACAAGCTGTGCGTCGAAATATTCGGCGCACGGAGCGTCCAAGTGAAAAAGAGAAGTCTTTTTGGTCCTGAGACTTCAAGAAACAGGAGGCAAGCTCTATCCAAGCCCTTGGAGAGCACTTTCGCAGCCAGACAAGAGTTCAGCAAGGCAGCAGGCCAACAGCAAGGCAGCAGTCCTTTGTAGAAAGCAGACAGGTGAATCGTTTGAGCAGCCAGGCAGTTCTTCTTGGCAGGATGTAGTTTCTGGTTCAGGTTTCTTCTCCAGCAAGTGTCTGATGAGGTAGGGCAGAGGCTCTGTTTTATACCCAAATGTGCCTTTGAAGTGGGGGAGACTTCAAAGAGTGGCTAAGAAGTGCACCAGGTCCCCTTTCAGTTCAATCCTGTCTGCCAGGGTCCCAGTAGGGGGTGTGGCAGTCCTTTGTGTGAGAGCAGGCCCTCCACCCTCCCAGCCCAGGAAGACCCATTCAAAATGGAGATGTATGCAAGTGAGGCTGAGTAACCTGTGTTTGGGGTGTGTCTGAGTGAATGCACAAGGAGCTGTCAACTAAGCCCAGCCAGACGTGGATTGTAAGGCACAAAAAGATTTAAGTGCAAAGAAATGCTCACTTTCTAAAAGTGGCATTTCTAGAATAGTAATATTAAATCCAACTTCACCAGTCAGCAGGATTTTATATTGCCATTCTGGCCATACTAAATATGACCTTCCTACTCCTTTCAGATCAGCAGCTACCACTTCAATACTGTATGAGGGCAGCCCCAATGTTAGCCTATGATGGGAGCAGGCCTCACAGTAGTGCAAAAACGAATTTAGGAGTTTTACACTACCAGGACATGTAAACTACACAGGTACATGTCCTGCCTTTCACCCACACAGCACCCTGCCCTAGGGGTTACCTAGGGCACACATTAGAGGTGACTTATATGTGGAGAAAGGGGAGGTTTAGGCTTGGCAAGTACTTTTAAATGCCAAGTCAAGGTGACAGTGAAACTGCACACACAGGCCTTGCCATGGCAGGCCTGAGACAAGGAAAAGGGGCTACTTAAGTGGGTGGCACAACCAGTGCTGCAGGCCCACTAGTAGCATTTAATCTACTGACCCTATGCACATAGAGTGCACATTACTAGGGACTTATAAGTAAATTAATAGTCCAATCAGGTATGATTCAAGGTTACCATGTTTTAAGGGAGAGAGCATATGCACTTTAGCACTGGTTAGCAGTGGTAAAGTGCGCAGAGTCTAAAAGCCAGCAAAAACAGTGTCCAAAAAGTGGAGGGAGGCAGGCAAAAAGTTAGGGGTGACCACCCTAAGGCTGTCAGGTCTAACAATTACCAACTGCACCGTCAAAGTCAGTGGCCCCCATCCCTACCCTTGCCATGTGGCACATGCATTCACAATCCTTCATGCAAACAGAACTGTGCCCCCTTCCTTCTTACAACCAGCCCTCTCCACACAGGCATAGCCCATACAACATGCTCCCTGTGTACTTACCTGTTGGTCTGGAGGACCGTAGAGTAGCGTGTACTGGGGGAGGACCCCGTCAACGCGCTTCTCCAACTCCTCTGCAGTGAAGGCAGGGGCTCTTTCCCCAGACGCACGAGCCATTGTCTCTTCCAGACCGAGGTCACAGCAGCACTTACAGTGTAGGTCCTCTCCTGTCGAAGATCAGGTATCGAGTGATTCAACAGATAGAAAATGGCGGTCACATCCTCGGCGGTGATGTCCTCGGCTGTGCGTACCATCACCGCCGGGGTACATCGTCATTGGCTCCTGGGACCCATAGGGTCCAATGTTAACCAATGCAGCATTGCGCCGCGGTCTTCAAACGCCTACTGCGACGGTGTACAACGCCAGCGCAGTTACCTCACATCCCATTGTCCCAGTTTAGAGGTCAGGCAGCCGCCATTTCAGGGGCCCACATGGCCTAATTACCAACTGTGTCACACATACCTAGGCCTTGTCTCACAACACAAATACAGGCCACATTTTGTGTATGAATGGTGTTCTGTGTAGACTGTGTGTACATACCTCTGAGTTGTTTGACTCTGTGGTCGCTGTTGTCCTTCATAGGCACCGTCCGCTGGGACATGTGAGGAGATGGCGGAATCCTCCGGTGTACCAACCGCTGGTGGACCTGTCGACAATGGAGGAAAGAAGTTTGATCATCACCTACAGGTTTGACCGTGCCACAATCCAGGAACTGTGTACCCAGGTGGAGCCTGACCTGATGTCAGCAATCCGCCATCCCACAGGAATCCCCCCTCAAGTGCAGGTGCTATCAGTGCTTCATTTCCTGGCAAGTGGGTCATTTCAAACAACAGTGGCCATGGCATCAGGGATGTCCCAGCCTATGTTTTCCAACATGTTGTCCAGAGTGTTGTCTGCCCTTCTGAAACACATGCGGAGCTATATCGTTTTCCCTCAGGAGAAGGACTTGCCGACAGTGAAAGGTGACTTCTATGCCCTTGGACATTTCCCCTACATCATAGGTGCCATTGATGGGACCCATGTAGCTCTGGTCCCCCCCCACAGGAGTGAACAGGTGTACAGGAACCGGAAGAGTTATCTTTCGATGAATGTACAGATGGTATGTTTGGCAGACCAGTACATCTCCCTGGCTCTGTGCATGACGCATACATCCTGCGGAATAGCAGCATCCCTTATGTGATGGGTCAACTCCAGAGGCACCGGGTGTGGCTATTAGGGGACTCTGGTTACCCCAACCTGTTATGGCTACTGACCCCAGTGAGGAATCCCAGGACCAGGGCAGAGGAATGCTACAATGAGGCCCATGGGCGGACTAGGAGGGTGATCGAACGCACATTCGGCCTCCTGAAGGCCAGGTTCAGGTGCCTTCATATGACAGGTGGTTCCCTATTCTACTCACCAAAGAAGGTGTGCCAGATCATCGTCGCCTGCTGTATGCTTCATAACTTGGCTTTGCGACGACAGGTGCCTTTTCTGCAGGAGGATGGTCCAGATGGCAGTGTTGTGGCAGCTGTGGAGCCTGTGGACAGTGATGAGGAGGAAGCAGAGGAAGAAGACATTGACAACAGGGACTCAGTCATCCAGCAATATTTCCAGTGACACACAGGTGAGAAAACATTCCTGCCTACTACAAGTACTTTAACACTTCCACCTCTATCCTGTCTGTCGATTTCAACCAATATATGGTCACTGAGTTGTACATTTCCCTTACAGTTTCACAGGTGTGGTTTCCAACGTGTGTCATCTGCTTAGATTCCTCATGGACTTGAGATGTGTGACAGGTATGTTGACATTAAATTAGAAAAAGCATTTTGTCACTGTCATTGCTAATACACAATTTCCAAATCACAGACTGACTCCAGATTTTTTTGTGCTTCAAGGATGTTTATTGAAGTGCTCAATATTGGAGGGGGTTGTGAAATGGTGAGGGGTGATGGTGGAGGAATGTCCATGGCAGAGTCCAGTCTATTCGTCTCACAGGTGCATTGCCCATGTGGGCATAGGAAGTGGAGCTGGGGCATTTCCAATATGGACAGGATTACAAAGTGGGACAGTGGTTTGATAATCAGGGTGGTCTCATTTCTTGGCGGGGGTCTTGGCATCGTGCTCTGTCTTGTTCCTGGATATCAGGGACCGCTTGCGGGGTGGTTCTCTGTCTACAGGGGGAGGTGCTGGTGTGGTGGTCCTGTGGCGGTGCCTCCTGTCCACTAGCACCGGCGGAGGTGGTGGGCAGTTCATCGTCCATGCTAGTGTCAGGGGCCCATTGTAGTGCCACAGTGTCCCTCCTGGTGTTAAGTATTTCCTTCAGCACCCCTACGATGGTGCCCAGGGCGGAGCTGATGGTTCTGAGTTCCCTTCCTGAACCCCAAATACTGTTCCTCCTGCAGGCGCTGGGTCTCCTGAAACTTGTCCAGGACCGTTGCCATCGTCTCCTGGGAGTGGTGGTATGCTCCCATGATGGAGGAGAGGGCCTCGTGGAGAGTGGGTTCCCTTGGCCTGTCCGCCCCCTGACGCAGAGCAGCCCTCCCAGTTCCCCTGTGTTCCTGTGCCTCCGTCCCCTGGACCGTGTGCCCACTGCCGCTGCCCCCAGGTCCCTGTTGTTGTTGGGGTGGTTGGTTATCCTGGGTTCCCTGTAGTGGTGGACACACAGCTGATTGACGTGTCCTCGTGGACGGAGGTATGGGCCCGCTGGGTGGGTGCTGTGCTGGTGTTACCAGAGGGTGGAAGGTCTGTGGTGGGCTGTGCCTGTGTGAGGGTAACCGACTGTCCTGAGGCCCACGATGGTCCGGGCTGGTCATCTGGATCCAGTTGGACAGAGCTGCTGTCATCACTGTGGGCCTCTTCTGTGGGTGGGGTGGAGATGTCTGGACCCTCCTGTCTAGTGACGTTGGGTAGTGGTCCTGCAAGGGTGGAAAGGCATGATTATTGCATCTGTGTGTGTCATGGTGTGCAATGGGTGGGTGACCGTGTACCCCAGTGCTAACATTCCTGTGTGGGGGTTTGTGTGATGATGTTTGAGGGGGGTGTTATGGGTATGTGCAGTGGGCATGCTTTAGTGATGGGTGGCCATGCTTTGTTGTGCCATGCAGGGCTTGGTGTTGGGATGTGTGGTTTGTGTTATTAGTACATTTGTGAGGAGTTGGAGTGATAGGAGAGGGGGTGAGGGTGGGGTTCTGTGATAGCATGCAGGTAGGGTGGGGGATAGGATAGTTAAAGGTTTGACTTACCAGAGTCCATTCCTCCACCGACTCCTGCGAGGCCCTCAGGATGCAGAATCGCCAAGACCTGCTCCTCCCATGTTGTTAGTTGTGGGTGAGGAGGTGGGAGTCCGCCGGCAGTCCGCTGTACCGCCAGGTGGTGTCTTGAGACCACGGAACGCACCTTCCCCCGTAGGTCGTTCCACTTCTTCCTGATGTCGTCCCGATTTCTTGGGTTCTGTCCCACTGCGTTGACCCTGACGACTATTCTTCGCCATAGCTCCATCTTCCTAGCTATGGAGGTGTGCTTCACCTGTGATCCGAATAGCTGTGGCTCTACCCAGACGATTTCCTCCACCATGACCCTGAGCTCCTCCTCAGAGAACCTGGGGTGTCTTTGCCGTGCCATGGGGTGGTGTGGGTGATGTATGGGGTAGTGTGTGTGGTGATAAGTGTGGTGATATGTAGTGGTGTGTGGTGTTTTGTGCATAGAAGTTGTGTGGGTGATGGTGTTGAGTGCCTGTGGCTGCTAATTTGTGGATGGTGGTGTCTCTCTCTGTGCTTCTTTCGGAATTTTTGGTAGTAGGGGTTTGTGGGTGTGTGTTTTATATTGTATTGAGTGTGTGGGAGTGGTGTGTGTATGTGTATCAGGTGTGTGTATTTGGAATTGTCCAATGTGACGGTGTTTTGTATGTGTGTGTGTATTTTGAGTGCGACGGTGTGTACCGCCAATGGAATACCGCGGTTGAAAGACCACCGCGTGGATTTGTGGGTCGTGATAGCATGGGCGTATTTCTGTTGGCGTGACGGTGGAGGTTTTGTTTTCGCCAGTTTATCACTGACCTTTGGTGTGGCGGACTTGTGTGGGTGTCTGAATTTTGTCGGATTTTGAGATGTGGGTCGTAATAGCTGTGGCGGAATTCCGCGGCCGCGGCGGTGTGTTGGCGGTCTTCTGCACGGCGGTAAGCGGCTTTTACCGCCAATGTTGTAATGACCCCTTGTATGTTTTGGATTCACATACGCTCTCGCTACACCACTTGAAAAGGGGGTCCACAGTTACAGATATACATCTTACCGAACCTTAATGGCACCCTAATGCACAGTTTGCACCATCCTAAAATGGGGTGCTGCCCTGTGTTCGCAGCCGGGGACTGACCTGGAGACACACAAGAGGGGCTTCTGATCGCTGTGTGGTACCTGTTCCCTTCAACCCCACCCCACAGGTCACCCCGGGACACTTGCACTGCACGAGCAGGCCTGAGTCGAATGGGCATTACACTAAGAAGATCTGATCTCTTCCACTGAAAGGGGCACGTGTGCAGGGTGGGCGTCACGCATAAGTTTATGAAGATTACAAACAGGTGTCCTTGGTAGTGAGCAGGGCGCTCGCAAGCAATGTGAAGGGTACCATGGCAAGTGTTGTGGTGGAACCGAAGGCACTGTGCCTGCCACCACAGCTGGCGCAGTGCGTGGTAAGTAGTACCCCAAAGGTTGACAGGAGGCACGCTGTGCTAGCAGGTGATGTCATGTGCAGTGAAAACCCCGTTGTTTTCCAGCCATTTAATAATTTGAACATTTGCATACACGTCGCTTCAGCTTGTGGCTTCATTCTGGTTTAAAACCCCCAGCTAAGACTGCAAAGGAGGCATGACTAGCGAATGGGAATGCAACAGATCTGTTGTGTTAGCACAAGAAAAGGTGGATGCATGTTATGGTGTGCTGCGTTTTGCCTCTCCTTTAAAGACAACATGTCTATTAGCTCTGCATGGTCTCTGAGCTGTCCTATCTCCAACTTCATTTAGCTTCAAGTTCAAAATAGGTGCAGCAACAAAACAAAGAAGAACCCTGGTCCTCGCGCACAACATCGAGATGCTGCCAGTATAGGCCACATGACAAGCACTCTTCCAGCCGCAGCACTCCCACACCCACTCCCACTGAGTAACTTGCTACATATTTGCAACTGTGCCTCAGCACCAGGGGTGTGCAAAAGTCACATAATCTGCTTTTGCGTAATTACATGAAATTCAACAAAAGCAGCATTTAGTGCTTGCTATATTTTAGTACAAAATCTGTGTCTTTGAGGATGCATTTTGCAGTAAAACCAATTGCACAAAACACGTGTTGCTCTGGTTGTTAGCACTGTTCCATACTCTTGAGAACCCCAGGATGCTCCTGACACTCACTACACATAATAAACACATGTGGTTTCCAAAAATCTAACAAAAGCATTACATGAGTCCTCTAGAACTGAACAGAAATACGGTTCTATAGGTGCACACACCATTCTAGCTGAAACCAACAGAAATGGAAAAGGGTACTCTGGAATAAGTCCTCTAGAACTGGAGAGTATAATTCCCCAGAAAAGAGCTCGAGAATGCAAGCTCCATTGATGCTACACTGCAGGAAAAGCCTCCAGAATTGTGCACAGGATCAATTCTGCTGGCTGCACACCTGAGTGCAATAGGTCACATTGCAGAGCAAATACATTTAGAGGGATGCGACATGAGCCAGGCTGGGAGGGGCAGATATCATCGACTTTGCCTCAGGATTGGTTTGCGTTTCAAGTGCATTGACGTGCCCTTCAGCGCAGACTCCTCACTGAGGGACAACAGGTTGAGGGAAGGTGCCCCGTAGCAGCTTATAAAGCACGTTTAAGTGCAGTGACGCTAATAAGGAAAATGGTGAGGCCGTGGTCTTCAATGAGTCTAAACAAGCAAGGCCTCGAGCCTTTAATGCAGCCGCTGTGCAGTGAGTAGATCACCCTTGAAAATTAAGCTCTTGATGCATCGGCCACTGTAATATGAACATTTCAGCCCCGTACGTCTGAAGTAGACTAATGATCCGAAAAGAAACCGATAAGGACGCCTTGGTTTCACTTCCAAACCGTACATTTTTCATTTTAAGCTATGTTTTCTTTTCCTTGCTGTAAGTATGTAATGTGAGCTTTGTGTAAGCCTTTTTTAATTTAAAGGTATGTTTATACATATCTGAAAAGCAGCGATGAAGAAATGCAGCAAAAATAATTTATTATGTTGGAATAATCAGAGGTTCTTTTTTTTTTACTTCACATCAAAATCCAAGTAACAATAAATAATACTTTGCCTCGATTTTTATTGAACAGCATGTGGGGTAATGATGAGACCAAGAGAACCTCAAACTAAGAAATGAAACACCCACAAGTAGCTATAGCTACGTTAAGAGCATAACAGACTTTGTGATCAGGGAAAACCCTCTTATTTATGATGAAAGTGTTGTGTGCAGAGGAGAATCCGCCAGAATCTACCAAATGCTGCCACGGATTCGCCTCCAGGGCACGCTCTTCCTGCAGATATCTGAGGATTGCGTTATCAATAAATCAAATTCACTTTGAAAAGGCAAAGAAAATGATGACTTTTTTCCAAACTTAGATTAGAATTCTGTTAGTTTCTTTGCTATTTGATCCTTTATAGTGGTTGACGTCACTGCCATTTACCTAGCTTCTCCCAGGTGGCTTTCCTTCTGTAAACTCTGCAGCCCTTCTGCATGGAAGTGATCTCTGTTTTTCAAGCCGGGCTGTGGCTTTTTCGCATTTTTACAGTCTGAAAATGACTTCATGACGATCCAGGACACACACAGAGTTAGTCCAGATCTCCCCGGGGCAGACAGCTCAGTACAGGAAGCCAAGCGTTGCTGAAGCAGCCAGAATGAAATTTATCCCCCTGACTCGGCCCCCGTCAGATTGTCATGACACAGTGCTGCCTGCTTAGTCACCAATTTGTTTGGCAGGATTGAGAAATTGATTTTGTCTAGACAGGCGATTTCAAATAATGGACGGTGTCATTTTTTTCTGCAACAATTTACAGCGAAATGACCTTTGAAACGAATTATGCGTGGTGTTTTCCAGTTGGAAGTTATAGGACCGTGTTTATTTTTTTCTGCATAAAACCAGAATCCCTTTAGACCTTGCAGTGCGTGGATTCATTTCGGCTTCCAGATGGGGTGTGATGTAAGAAGTGAAATAATGTCTGATTTCATTTGATCCTATTCAAAATTAAAAAGAAACATTTCTTATCCAGTGCCTAATTTGTGCTTGTTGTATCCGGTGCTGAACACCGGCACTTATTTTTGAGGGCCTGGGCTTATTCTTCTGCCTCAAGCATTAGCTGCGAGCAAAAGACACATACGGGAAAGACGGAGGAAGAGAAAAACAAAAAAGCATCATAAAGGGAGAAAACAGAAAGCTGCTAGAGTGAGCTGAAGGAGCAGGGAGTGGCTTTATATAAATTGAAGAGGCCCAAGATGGCTTCAGGATTACGCTGCCTCAGTATTCCGTTTTCCCACATTTAGGCCCATATTTATACTTTTTGACGCAAAACTGCGCTAACGCAGTTTTGGGTCAAAAAAATTAGCGCCGGCTAACGCCATTCTGAAGTGCCATGCGGGCGCCGTATTTATTGAATGACGTTAGCCGGCGTTAGCCGCCGTCGCCGTCTGGTGTGCGTTAAAAAAAACGACGTACACCAGGCAGCGCTGGCATAGGGGGAAAATGGAGTATGGGCGTCCAAAAATGGTGCAAGTCAGGCTGAGGCAAAAAAATCGCCTCAACCCGATTTGCGCCATTTTTTTTTCACTCCCAACCCCCATTGAAATGACTCCTGTCTTAGCAAAGACAGGAGTCATGCCCCCTTGCCCAATGGCCATGCCCAGGGGACTTCTGTCCCCTGGGCATGGTCATTGGGCATAGTGGCATGTAGGGGGGCACAAATCAGGCCCCCCTATGCCACAAAAAAAAATTAAAAAAATACTTACCTGAACTTACCTGAATGTCCCTGGGGTGGGTCCCTCCAGCCTTGGGTGTCCTCCTGGGGTGGGCAAGGGTGGCAGGGGGTGTCCCTGGGGGCAGGGGAGGGCACCTCTGGGCTCATTCTGAGCCCACAGGTCCCTTAACGCCTGCCCTGACCCAGGCGTTAAAATCCGGCGCTAATGCGGGTTTTTTAGACCCGCCCACTCCCGGGCGTCATTTTTGCCCGGGAGTATAAATACGACGCATATGCATCGGAGTCATTTTTTAAGATGGGAACGCCTACCTTGCATATCATTAACGCAAGGAAGGTGTTCACGCAAAAAAATTACGCTAACTCCATGAACTTTGGCGCTAGACGCGTCTAATGCCAAAGTATAAATATGGAGTTAGTTTTGCGTCGAATTTGCGTCGAAAAAAACTACGCAAATTCGGCGCAAACAGAGTATAAATATGCCCCTTAATTGCCGCAGCCGCGTGTTTAAAAGGAGGGCTTTGAGCACCGGCACGTTTTTATTTACAAATTAAGCACTGGTCACTGCTTATTTTGTCTTTAGTACGTCTAACTGGCCACAGCACAGATTGTCGTACTGTTACCTAAGGGAAATAGCTGATCGGAAGTGACCGTACGTACTTTCTGCTCACTCGGGTCAGTTAGGCTCAAATAATGCCCGGGTTTATGTTTTTCTCTTCTGAAAATGGTACCATATGTAATCAGCCAGAGTTTGCATATGCAGTTTTCCATGTAAAGCCCAACAAACAATAGGCACACATTTTAAAACCAGCACAATTCCATGAATGCACACATACAGATTGCGACGCTATTGGCAGCCATGTCATTCCATATGCACGCGCTTGCATGAGGATGGGCCTGGCAGCTGTTAATGTTTTAGCCGGTCTTTCTTATCCTTCTTACCTGGTCTGATCTGCCAAGTGCCGGCCGGCGGCCATGCCAGACTCCTTCAGATATGCTGCTTGCAAAGTTGCAACGGTCCACGACCATGACGAGTCACAACTTGCAACACTGCAACAGGAACCTGTCCTGCAATGCTTTTGGTTTGGGTCTTCCTGCCTGCCACACCCTTTCCCAGTTTGTCACGGGGTGAGGTCCCACCCACGCCCTGTGCCAAGTTGGGAAAGGATGGGGTGGGGTGACAATGCTCTCCTCCATTCACTGATTGATGTAGAGGCTAAGCGCTTCAGAGCTTGAATCAAAAACGCCCGAAGCTAACTTGGCCTTCCCTTCATCAGGGGGTGGAGACTAGGCCTTGATGCTGGGTCTTTGCTGAGCTGAACACCTCACAGGCCTCAGGGCTGTGAGATTGTCAGTCCGGCAAATAGACTCACTTTGAGGCCTGAGGATCAGTTAAAGTGATCATGTGATGTGTTAACGCGTCCAGCCCTTATAAATTACCTGCACCTGGACACGTTGGAGGTCGGTGAATCTTTTAACCGAGTCGGGCTCTCCTCATCCTCAATAGTCGAGTCACTCAGATCAATAATCAATAACTGTTGGAATCGGTTATCAGCACTCACTTAATAGATCAATATAACACATCAGAAATCAATAACAGTTGGTATTTCGGCGCACCATGACCTTTCAGTCATGAATAACCACACCAGTTTATTAAAAGTTAGTGAATTTATTTCCCTATATTAACAAAGCTAGCACGATATATATGTGTCTCAAAACCAATTGATATATGTATATGAACATTACTAGCTGTCCATAACGGCGGAAGAAACGCAATCTACGCAAAATCTGAATAATGATACACTCTGTTATAGCAATGCAAATCACCAATGTGACTAACTGTATTTGACTAATTGCATACATTCGGTCAGCATAACAAGATTTCAATTCTTCATGATACATTGAATGAATACCTCGACTAACCTCTAATTAGCGTTGGCATGTGGGACTTCATGCAAAACGAATTTAGTCAACACAAATTTGGAAAGGTTCTAGCTAGGATCCTATCAAAATAGCAGTTGGTACCTAAAAGGAAAAAAAAAAAAACACAATGCATAATACATTTATCCTTTCATATTTACCAAATACAATCAGCATTCAAGAAAAGTCTTCGTCCTTCAGGTACCGGTTGATCAGCATGGGGTAAATTTCAAAGGGGCAAAGTTAAGGGCAAGCTTCCTTGCAACGGCAAGGAGAATAGGGCAAAGTTACTGCATGGGCAAGACAGGGCAAATCAAAGTTAAAGTCTCTAGGGTGAGAATTCCTAAAGTCTCCTTCTCTCAGATAGAGAAAAGGGCATCAGGGTGTCGTCCAAAATGGAGTCTGGCATCAGGCTTCAAACTGGCATCGAGGAAAATGGCTGACTTCTCTTTGTCCGGTGGGTTTAAGTAAGAAACATTCCAAATTCTGTAGGGTCTTCCATTGGAGGGTTCATAGGTTGGCTTCAAATTGTCCAATCAAAAATTGTCTTTTACTAGCGCCCATTTATGCATACACTGTCCTTGGTGCCTTGGAACACAAATTGTATCATGGTTTGCCAATTATTTTACTATCTGTACCTTCATTGTCCGCACCTGCAGAGACTGACCTTGTATCAAAGGGGATGTAACCGGCCTAGCACGAAACCTTGGAGATAAGTGTACCAGCCAGTTTCTACTGGAAAAATACAACTTCAAGCAAGAATATATTTCATTAATTCAAGGAAAAAAAGAATCACGCAGTTAGAATTTGAAACCAAGCAACTAGGCCAAAGCCTGTACTAAATTTAAGCTAAGCAAAACTGTTTTCAAACAAGAAATCATAGCATACATTTGCGATTATGACGGATTAATACATTTTTAATACTTCATGATTAATAAAGCTCGTTTATAATGATGGCGAACTGCCCCGAGGGCACAATTTCCCTTGTACATTATTTCTTTTACTTAAAATCACACTTCAATATATATGTCGGTTACACAGTATACATGAATATATGTCGAACCCTCTTTTTCTGCATCATCAGATGTCACTTCACTTGCCGCACTGAGCAACAACAACAACAATGCTGGTGTTGGTGAGTGGGGAAGATAGTGTGCCCCCTGTTTTATAAAGTCAAAAAAGAGGGTATTATTTTTTAATTTAAGAAAAAAAACGATCGCTTAGTTTGTAAAGGGGCGGAGCCCCGACGCCCATGTACAGAAACCGCCACTGCTACCTCTACTCTTAGCTGTTTACCTACAGCTGAGTAACATGCATCTAAATATCGAGTCAAGCTTGTGACCTGGACCTTATGATATTGGTTGAAAGTGGTTCAACAAAACTTCACAACTTCATAAAAAAAGCTATTTCTTCTGACTGTAATCTTGATTGCCTCAACAGGGAGTCAAAACGGGTGAGGCAGTTGCTTTAACCTATCAGAACTTGTTATAATGTTGAAAAGTTGAGTGCTTCCAGTCATTCCACTGTCTCATAGTTGGAATTTAGTCAATGTCCTCAAAATCTACCAGAATTAACATCATTTATCATACACCAGGGTACAACCAACCAATCTTACGGAACACATCACCTCCACAATTACAGTAGCCAACAACAACACAAAACCCTCAGACTCATCCTACCAATTACTGGCATCTTCACTGCTTGCAAATGTCCTGATACAACGCTCCTTTAAATTCACTCATATTAAAGATGCTACCTTGGTTGTGACCATCATGAAAAAAGGCTTTCTGATAGTCTGACCATCTCTCAGTAGATTGATTTAACCACTTTCAAATTCCTTTCCACTTCCCTTCTGTAAAAAGATAAAGTGTTACTAACACAATAGAAACAAAACTCTGGTTAACCCCTTCGCTACCAGGCCTTTTCCCCCTCAGGTGCCAGGCCTTTTTTTGGCTATTTGGGGCAGTTCGCGCTTAGGCCCTCATAACTTTTTGTTCACATAAGCTACCCAAGCCAAATTTGCGTCCTTTTTTCCCAACATCCTAGGGATTCTAGAGGTACCCAGACTTTGCGGGTTCCCCTGAAGGAGACCAAGAAATAAGCCAAAATACAGTGAAAATTGTGTTTTAGTTTTTTTTTTTAAATGGGAAAAAAGGGCTGCAGAAGAAGGCTTGTGTTTTTTTCCCTGAAAATGGCATCAACAAAGGGTTTGCGGTGCGAAAATCACCAGCTTCCCAGCTTTCAGAAACAGGCAGACTTGAATCAGAAAACACAATTTTTACTATTTTGGTGCTTTCAGCCTCCTTCCAGTTAGTGACAGAAATGGGTGTGAAACCAATGCTGCATCCCAGACATCTTTACATTTCTGAAAAGTAGGCAAAATTCTGAATTCAGCAAGGGGTAATTTGTGTAGATCCTACAAGGTTTTCCTACAGAAAATAACAGCTGAAATTAAAAAAATATTAAAATTGAGGTGAAAAAAAACAGACATTTTTCTCAACGTTTTACTCTGTAACTTTTTCCTGCAATGTCAGATTTTTGAAAGCAATATACCGTTACATCTGCTGGACTCTTCTGGTTGAGGGGATATATATTGCTTGTAGGTTCATCAAGAACCCTTGGTACCCAGACCCAATAAATGACCTGCACATTGCAATGGATTTTCATTCTATACCGTGTATACAGCAATTCATTTGCTAAAATATAAAGGGGCATATTTATACTCAGTTTGCGCCGAATTTGCGTCGTTTTTTTCGACGCAAATTCGACGCAAAACTAACTCCATATTTATACTCTAGCGCCAAAGTTCATGGAGTTAGCGTCATTTTTTTGCGTGAACACCTTCCTTGCGTTAATGATATGCAAGGTAGGCGTTCCCGTCTTAAAAAATTACTGCGATGCATATGCGTCGTATTTCCCGCCCGGGAGTGGGGCGGGTCTAAAAAACCTGCATTAGCGCCGGATTTTAGCGACTGGGTCAGGGCAGGCGTTAAGGGACCTGTGGGCTCAGAATGAGCCCAGAGGTGCCCTCCCCTGCCCCCAGGGACACCCCCTGCCACCCTTGCCCACCCCAGGAGGACACCCAAGGATGGAGGGACCCACCCCAGGGACATTAAGGTAAGTCCAGGTAAGTATTTCTTTTTTTTTTTTTGTGGCATAGGGGGGCCTGATTTGTGCCCCCCTACATGCCACTATGCCCAATGACCATGCCCAGGGGACAGAAGTCCCCTGGCCATGGCCATTGGGCAAGGGGGCATGACTCCTGTCTTTGCTAAGACAGGAGTCATTTCAATGGGGGATGGGCGTCGTAAAAAAATGGCGCAAATCGGGTTGTGGCGATTTTTTTGCCTCAGCCTGACTTGCACCATTTCTGGACGCCCATACGCCATTTTCCCCCTACGCCGGCGCTGCCTGCTGTACATCGTTTTTTTTAACACACACCAGACAGCGCCGGCGGCTAACGCCAGCTAACGTCATTCAATAAATACGGCGCCCGCATGGCGCTTCAGAATGGCGTTAGCCGGCGCTAATTTTTTTGACGCAAAACTGTGTTGGCGCAGTTTTGCGTCAAAAAGTATAAATATGGGCCTTTGTATTTCCAAAATGGGCACAAGATAAGGTTTTGAGAAGCAGTGGTTATTTGCACATCTCTGAATTCTGGGGTGCCCATACTAGCATGTGAATTACAGGGCATTTCTCAAATAGACCTCTTGTTTACACACTCTTACATTTGGAAGGAAAAAATGTAGAAAAAAACACAGGGCAATAACACTTCTTTTGCTATTCTGTGTTACCCCAAGTCTTCAGATAAAAATGGTAACTCTATTGCGTGGGTAGGCCTAATGCTCGCGACAGGAAAAAACACAACATGGACACATCACATTTTTACATTGAAATCTGACGTGTTTGTTGCAAAGTGCCTAGCAGTAGATTTCGGCCTCTAGCTCAGCCAGCACCTAGGGAAACCTACCAAACCTGCACATTTTTAAAAACTAGACACCTAGGGGAATCCAAGATAGGGTGACTTGTGGGGTTCTCACCAGGTTCTGTTACCCAGAATCCTTTGCAAACCTCAAAATTTGGCTAAAAAAACACTTTTTCCTCACATTTCGGTGACACAAAGCTCTGGAATCTGACAGGAGCCACAAGTTGACTTTCACCCAGCATTCCCCCAAGTCTCCTGATAAAAATGGTACCTCACTTGTGTGGGTAGGCCTAGCACCTGCGACAGGAAATGCCCCAAAACACTATCTGGACACATCAAAATTATCAAATACAAAACTACCTGTTTTTGCGGGGGGAGGGGGCTCCTGCATTTTTGGTCCTGGGCTCCGCAGCCATCGAGGGAAACCTACCAAACCCAGACATTTCTGAAAACTAGACACCCGAGGGAGTCCATGGAGGTGTGACTTGTGTGGATCCCCCAATGTTTTCTTAACCCAGAATCCTCAGCAAACCTCAAATGTAGCAAAAAAATCAAATTTGTTCCACATTTCTGTGTGGGATCACTGCACCAGGACAACTTTCCTACCACCCAACGTTCCCCTCAGTCTCCCTGTAAAAATGATACCTCACTTGTGTAGGTGGGACAAGTGCCTGTGACAGGGAAGAGCCAAAAACATGTTGAAATTGAGGGGAAACCAAAGCGGGTCCAAAAGGGCAGTTTTAAAAAAATAAATTTTTAGGCTGAAAAGTGCAGCAGAATTTTTATCGGTATAGATGAGACAATACTGGGTGGTAGGAATTTTGTGGATTCCTGCAGATTCCAGAAGGTTCCATCACAAAAATGTGGGAAAAATGTGTGATTTCCAGCGAAGTTGGAGGTTTGCAGGGCATTGTGGGTAAGAAAATGGTGCAGGGTGCATGTGAAGCACACCACCCTGGAATCACCCAGATGTTTAGTTTTCAGATGTGTCTAGGTCTTGTGGATTTTTCTACATGGCAGCGTCCCAAAGTCCAAAAAAGTGAAGCCCTCACCATTCCAAGTGGGACGATTTTGAGAGTTAGCAAATTCTCATGGCCCAAATGTAAAACCAAAACCCAAAATAATCAAATGTCCTCTTACAACTAGACACCAGGGAATTTTTTTGTTTGTTTGTTTATGTGATAAGGGGAGCGGCCCCTTGGGCACAGGCTTCTCCCCAGGGGGGCAATTTATTTTTAGGCCATTTCTGACCCCCGGGGCAAATCGGACATTTATAATTAGGCCGATCTGCCGCCGGGGGGCCAGAAACCGCTAGACACCAGGGATATATTTTTTCTAGTTTTTTTTTGTTTCAGGTATATGGATACATGTATGAGGATACTAGGTATTGTGTTTAATTAACTATTTTGATTTTTATTGCCTGCCTGTCTTAGGGGAGCCAAGGGCTCTGGAAGGGACACCAGGTATGTTTATATATTATTTTGTTTATTTTTACCTGCCTCCCACAGGGGCCCCATGGACCCTGAAGGAGTACTAAATATTTATGAATGTATATAATTTTTGCCTGTACCCCATCTCCCATAAGGACCCATGGGCCCAGGAGAGACATTGAGCATATTTATAATAATACATTGGATTTTTGTCTGCCTCCCACACTAGCCCAAGTGGGCCTGGTGTGACATCAGGTATTTTCTTTATTGATGTAATAATTTTTTATTTTATTATTGTGATCATGATGATTGTTTAATGACATTACAAAATTTGCCTAGTCTTTATTGTATCTTTTATTGCCTGCAGGTGCATGAAAGGATACTGAAATAGAGAGAAGGCTGTGACTTGATGGACACCAGGGTCCAGAGAAACCTTTGTGTTGTGTTGAGAGCTTCTGCCTGTGCTGTTAACGCATACAGGAAGCAAAGAAAATGGCCCCAAGAAGGAGGTTCAGGCCCTGAAAATGGCCAATGAGGAAAGGAAGTCTGTTTCCTTTGCCACCACTGGAGATTTTGACAAGGGAAGTCAGCAAGGAGGACAGTACCACAAGCTAAAGTGATCCCTTTGTTGTACATGTTGCAAGAACATTTGCAAAATGAAGAATAAACATTTGCCAGTGCCAATGAAGAAGTATCCACTGTGGTCAATAACTTTCTCACTCATTTGAACCAAAATCAAAGGCAGAAAATAGATATTGTTTCCCCTGAAGTGTACATATGTGCCTCAATACCAGAACCATGGTACAAAAAAGCACTACCTACTTACATTTTTTTTTCAACAGTCCATATCTCAATTTAAAAGAATTGGATCACCAGGAAAGTGGGTGATCTAGACAATGAATGATTGTCACTTTGAGTAGTTGGAGTCCTGGTTTCATCCACTTGAGAACATGGTGTTGGCCCAGAACTGATAAGCATGTTGCAAATGCAGAAGCAGCTGTCACCAGGGGTAACCCTATCACCTGCTACTAAACCTACAACACCAACAGCTTCACTTCCAACATCTGCAATGGGTTGGTTTATGGGTGTAGCAGGAATTACATCTAATGCTCAGGAGTATCTCCTGGAACACTGCAAATATTGAAATAGTGCAGGTCTGTGCTAAAGAAACCATGTCCTGAAGGAAAGCCTTCCTCAATCAAAGGACATCTCTAATATCGTTTTTAATTCTTTTGTCCATCATAGGATAGTCCTGCCTCATCAAATTACCAGGATGCCCTTTCTTCAGGAAGAATACACATAGCACTGAAAATTTCATTCTCAATAACTTAATTTGTAAGATTCTCTCTCATATTGCAATTACAGTACTGGTTGGTAAACCCAATAGTTAATTCCTTG
Organism: Pleurodeles waltl; assembly: GCF_031143425.1. Classification (NCBI taxonomy): domain Eukaryota; kingdom Metazoa; phylum Chordata; class Amphibia; order Caudata; family Salamandridae; genus Pleurodeles; species Pleurodeles waltl. Next base: position 1,114,510,256 of record NC_090439.1, on the reverse strand, counting down.
TTGAAATATATATTTGCTGGTACATACTTGTTGTTATAAGCTTGTTAGTAAACATCCTGTAACTGATGATAACCAGGTTAACTGCTAATAATATGGACAACTATATATCTTATTTAATATAATGAAAACTATAGAAATGTCACTCTTTGTACTTGCAAAGCTTACCGAAGGCCTTTCAACACCAGTTACTATAAGCTGTGACCATTAGGGCCTCTCGAGACCCCTACTGTCCTATTTCATAGCTCACAAGAGGGGAGGGGTGTGGGATGGTTAGAGATTAGGGAAAAGGTTGTTGAATTTCATACTTTCTTGCCTAGATTTGTTCGTATTATTTTTAGTTTTTTTTTACACTTCCTATCTTCTCACTCATTCTCTCAGATGATTGATTCTCTTACCTGGTTTATTGGAATAGTGATACTATGATACGATTTACACATGGGGGACAGAATAGTAACCAATTTACCTCAACTGACACTCTTTCGATCCATTAATCAGTAACAATGATACTGATGACTAAATAACACATAAGGATACTATGGGGGTCATTACAACATTGGCGGTAAAAGGCGCTTACCGCCGTGCAGAAGACCGCCAATACACTGCCGCAGCGGCGGGAGCCCGCCACAGCTATTATGACACACATCACGGAATCCGCCAAAATTCAGACACCCACACAATACCGCCACACCAAAGGTCAGCGATAAACATGCGGAAACAAATCCTCCACCTCCACGCCAACAGAAACACGCCCATGCCATTACGACCCACGAATCCACGCGGCGGTCTTTCAACCGCGGTATTCCATTGGCAGTACACACCACTGTGCTCAAAATACACACACAGCTCCAAAACACCACCACATTGGACAAATCCAAATACACACACCTGATACACATACACACACCACTCCCACACATCCAACACAATATAAAACACACACCCACATCACCCACAAACCCCTACGACCCAAAATTAGAGAGAAGGCCATAGAGAGACAGCACAGAATAGAGAACCCCATCACACAGAGGCACACTACACCATCACCCACACAACATCCACACACAAAACACCACATACCACTACACTCACCACACTCATCACCACATACACCATTCAACACATCACACACACCACCCCATGTCACGCCAAAGACACCCCCGCTTCTCCGAGGAGGAGCTCAGGGTCATGGCGGAGGAAATCCCACGGGTAGAGCCACAGCTATTTGGCTCACAGGTACAGCACACATCCATAGCCAGGAAGATGGAGCTATGGCAAAGAATAGTGGACATGATCAACGCTGTGGGACAGCACCCAAGAAATAGGGAGGACATCAGGAAGAGGTGGAACGACCTACGGGGGAAGGTGCGTTACACGGTATCCAGGCACAACATCGCGGTACAGCGGACTGGCGGCGGTCCCCCAATTCCTCCCCCACAACTAACAACATGGGAGGAGCAAGTCTTGTCCATCTTGCATCCTGAGGGCCTTGGAGGAGTCGTTGGAGGAACGGACACTGGTAAGTCAAATCTTAACTATCATATCCCCCACCCTACCTGCATGCTATCACACACCCCCACCCTCACACCCTCCCCTATCACCCCAACTACTCACTAATGTACCCATAACACAAACCACCCATCCCAACACCAAGACCTGCATGACACAACTAAGCATGGATACCCATCACTAAAGCATGCCCACTGCACAGACCCAGAACACCCCCCAACCATCAGCACACAAGCCCCCACACAGGAATGCCTGTACTGGTGTACACGCACACCCAATCATTGCACACCATGAAACACACACATGCAATAATCATGTACTTATACCCCCGCAGGAACCCGAAGGAACGTAACCACACCAGAGGGTCCAGACAACGCCACTCCACCCCCAGAAGAGGCCCACAGTGACGACAGCAGCTCTGCCATACTGGATCTTGATGACCAGCCCGGACCGTCGTGGGCCTCAGGACAGTCGGTTACCCTTGCCCAGCCACAGCCCAAGACCGAGCTGCCACCCTCTGGTAACACCAGCACAGCACCCACCCAGCGGGCCCATACCTCCGTCCCTAGGACAGGTCAATCAGCGGTGTGTCCACCACTACAGGGCACCCAGGATAACCCACCACCCCAACAACAACAGGGACCTGGGGGCAGTGGTAGTGGGCACATGGTCCAGGGGACGGAGGCAAAGGAACATAGGGGAACTGGGAGGGCTGCTGTGCGACAGAGGGAGGACAGGCCAAGGGAACCAACTCTCAACGAGGCCCTCTCCTCCATCATGGGATCATACCACCACTCCCAGGAGACGATGGCAACGGTCCTGGACAAGTTGCAGGAGACCCTGCGTCTGCAGGAGGAGCAGTATTTGGGGTTCAGGGAGGAGCTCAGGACCATCGGCTCCGCCCTGGGCACCATCGTAGGGGAGCTGACGGACATTCAAAAGACCTTGAGGGACACCGTGGCACTCCAAGGGGCCCCTGACACTAGCCAGGACGATGAAATGCCCACCACCTCCGCCGGCGCTAGTGGACAGGACGCCCCGCCACAGGACCACCACACCAGCACCCCACCCCCTGCAGACGGACAACCACCACGAAAGCGGTCCCTGAGATCCAGGAACAGGACAGAGCAAGATGGCAAGACCCCCGCCAGGAAATAAGACTACCCTGATTGTCCCCCCACTGTCCCACTTTGTTAGCCTGTCCAGATTGGAACTGCCCCAGCTCCACTTCCAATGCCCAGATGTGCAATGTACCTGTGAGACTAATAGACTGGACTCTGCCATGGACATTCTTCCACCATAACCCATCCCCATTTCACAACCCCCCTTCATTTTTATGCACTTCAATAAACACCCTTGAAACACTAATAAAACTGGAGTCAGTCTATGATTTTGAACTTTGTATTGTAAATTACAGTGTCAAAAAGGGTTACCCAGTGGAAGGCCTACATACCAATGTCACACATCACAAGCCCTTCAAGGGTGCAAGCTGTTGACACGTAGGTTACCACATTTGTGAAACTGAAATGGAAGGGGACAACTCAGTTAACAAATAGTGAGTGAAATGTAGGTACAGGATAGAGGTAGACGCGTGAAAGTTAATGTAATGTTAAACCAGAAAATGCACTCACCTGTGTCTCACTGGAAATATTGCTGTATGACTGACTCCCTGTTGTCGTTTTCTTCTTCCTCAGCTTCATCCTCATCACTGTACACAGGCTCCACAGGCTCCACCGCTGCTACAACACCGTCATCTGGATCATCCTCCTGCAGAAAAGGCACCTGGCATCGCAGTGCCAAATTATGGAGCATGGAGCAGGCGATGTTGATGTCGCACACCTTCTTCGGTGAGTAGAATAGGGACCCACCTGTCATATGGAGGCACCTGAACCTGGCCTTCAGGAGGCCGAAGGTGCGTTCGATCACCCTCCTAGTCCGCCCATGGGCCTCATTGTACCGTTCCTCTGCCCTGGTCCTGGGATTCCTCACTGGGGTCAATAGCCAGGACAGGTTGGGGTAACCAGAGTCCCCCAATAGCCACACCCGGTGCCTCTGGAGTTCACCCATCATATCAGGGATGCTGCTATTCCGCAGGCTGTAGGCGTCATGCAGAGCCAGGGAACATAGCATTTACCTGCGAGATGTACTGGTCTGCCAAACAGACCATCTGGACATTCATCGAATGATAACTCTTCCTGTTCCTGTACACCTGTTCACTCCTGCGGGGGGGACCAGAGCTACATGGGTCCCATCAATGGCACCTATGACGTTGGGGATATATCCAAGGGCATAGAATCACCTTTAACTGTAGGCAAATCCTCCACCTCAGGGAAAATGATGTATCTCCTTACGTGTTTCAGCAGGGCAGACAACACTCTGGACAAAACGTTGGAAAACATAGGCTGGGACATCCCTGATGCCATGGCCACAGTAGTCTGAAATGACCCACTTGCAAGGAAATGGAGCACTGACAGCACCTGCACGTCAGGGGGGATTCCAGTCGGATGGCGGATTGGTGACATCAGGTCTGGCTCCAACTGGGTACATAGTTGCTGGATTGGGGCACGGTCAACCCGGTAGGTCACAATCAAATGTCTCTCTTCCATTGCCAACAGGTCCACCATCGGTCGGTACACCGGCGGATTCTGCCATTTTCCCATATGTCCCAACTGACGGTGCCTAAGAAGGACAACAGCGAAGAAACAGTCACCATTCCTCCAGGTATGTACCCACAGTCACACACAAGACTACAACAGACAATTAACCCTTCCTGGATATGTTTTGAGTGTAGGCCTCGGTATGTGTGACACAGTAGTAAATGAAGCCATGTGGGCCCCTGAAATGGCGGCTGCCTGACCTCTAAACTGGGACAATGGAATTGTGGGGTAACTGCGCTGGCGTTGGACACCGTCGCGGTAGGCGGTCGTAGACCGCGGCGGAATGCTGCATTGGTTAACATTGGACCCTATGGGTCCCAGGAGCCAATGAACAGGTGCGCCGCCGGGGATGATGCGCCCCGCCGCGGACGTCACCACCATTTTCTATCTGTTCAGTCACTAGATACCTGACCTTCGACAGGAGAGGACCTACACTGCTAGTGCTGCTGTGACCTCGGTCTGGAAGCGACGATGGCTGCTGCGTCTGGGGAAAGGGCCCCTGCCTTCACTGCACAGGAGTTGGAGAAACTTGTGGATGGGGTCCTCCCCCAGTACATGCTACTCTACGGTCCTCCAGACCAACAGGTCAGTACACAGGGAGCACGTTGGATGGGCTAGGCCTGGGTGGACAGGGCTGGGTGGGAGAGGGAAGGGGGCAGAGTTCTAAGAACAGAAATGCATGGGGATGAATGGGCCGCATGGCCAGAGTTGGGAGGGGGCCACTCACATTGACGGTGCAGTAGGTAATGACTGTTCCCCTTTCCTTGTTCATGTCATGTAGGTCAGCGTCCACCAGAAGAGGGACATTTGGCGTGCCATCGCCAAGGAAGTCCAGACCCTGGGGGCCCACCAGAGACGGGGCACCCACTGCCATAAGAGATGGGAGGACATTCACCGCTGCAGCAAGAAGACGGCGGAGGCTCAGCTGGGGATGGCCTCCCAACGTGGGAGGGGTGCCCGTCGCACCATGACCCCCCTGATGTTCCAGATCCTGGCGGTGGCCTACCCGGAGTTGGATGGGCACTTAAGGACATCACAGCAGACACAAGGGGGTGAGTACAACCTCATTCAGCAGACTTTGCGTGCAGTGGAGGGGTCTGGGTGGGGGAGGTGGGCTGTGGGTGTCCCTAGGCCAGGGCGAGTTAGGTAGGCAAGGCCCCTCCATAATGTAGGCCATGTGGCACTCTACCCCAGCTCAGAAGAGTGGCAAGTTGAGGTATAGTTGCCCCTTTGCCATCCATGTGCGCAGATTTCTACCATTGCCATATAGGCCATATCCCAGAAATTGCATGTGCAGAGGCCAGGAGCACGGCGTAATGCATGGGGCTGCTGCGTCTGTCTTGTCCGCCAAAGGTAGCGGTATGCCATGCACTAAAACTCTCTTTCTTCTGTCTCCCCCCTTTTCCTGCTCTCCCTGTCCTTTTGTACATCAGCATCATCAGGCGGAGGTACAGTGGCACCAGAGCACGAGGAAGCTGCATCCCACATGGCCATGGAGGGCCACACCACAGACTTTGAATGCACCAGTGGGACGGAGGGCGAGGGGAGCTTACGTCGGCCACAGGATCACCAACCAGCGACACTGACTCGTCCGCCGATGTGAGCTCCCCTGTGGTTGCGGCACCATCTGTGCGCCCCACTTCTACAGGTACAGCCACCACCTCCCCTACCAGCCCCGCCCTCCCAGCAGCCCCTCAGCATTCGCCCCGTGCCCACTCACCCAGGAGGGTGGGCATCACCTTCGCCCCAGGCACCTCAGGCCCTGCCCCAGTCACCCCTGCTGCCCTCAGTGAGGAGGCCATTGACCTCCTCAGGTCACTCACTGTTGGGCATTCTACCATTGTGAATGCCATCCAGAGTGTAGAACGAGAGTTGCAACACAGTAATGCATTCCTGGAGGGCATTCATTCTGGTCAGGCTGCCCTTCAGCGAACCCTGCAATCTCTGGCCTCAGCACTGATGGCAGCCATTGTCCCTGTGTCCAGCCTCCCCCCTCCAACTTCCTCCACCCAGACCCAATCCCCTGTACCCCAGCCCATCCCAAGCACACCTACAGACCAGCATGCACACAAGTCAACACCCAAAAGTAGCTCAAGCAAACATAGGCACCACACACACCACAGGCACTCACTCAAGCATCACACCCATACAGACACAGCAACATCCACTGTCTCCACTGTGTCCCCCTCCTCCTCTTCTCCCTCCTCCCTCCCAGTGTCGTCTACACACACACCTGTATGCACCACATCTACAGGCACTAGGACTCGCACCAGGACACCCAGCACCACAAGCCGCTCACATGCACTCACCACCTCCACTGCCATTTACATGTCCCCTGTGTCCACTACCAGTGTGTCTGTGACGCCCCCTCCCAAAGTACACAAACGCCGGCAATCACTCACCCAACATCCATCCACCTCACGACAGCGTCCAGTACCTGCACCTGCACCCAAAACACCTAAAGTGACACCTCCTACAAACACCTCCTCTTCCTCCACTCCCAGACCCCCTCCAGCTACCCATCCCAGTGTCCGTCAGAAACTGTCCCTATGTCAAATTGACCTTTTTGCCCCCACCCCTCGCCCCTCCAATTCATCAGTCCCGTCGTAGCGCCTCAGCCAAAAAGCCTCCAGTACCAGTGGTGCGTGTTCCAGGTTTTTGGAGTGCACCGTCCACCAGGGCAGGCAGTAGGACCCGGAGCCAAGGCACTGTCAGCCCACCCCCTGTAAAGGCTCTGAAATTGGAGAGTGGACGACGGGACCGTGTCAAGACTCCTGGTGGGACAACAACTGAAATGGGATCCAAGGCGATTGGTGAGTCAGCTGTAACTCCAAAGAAGGTGGGGAAGGTCCCGAGGAAGTCTCCCCAGCCTGTTGTGAGTGTCACGGCGGGTAAGTGCGCCATCATTTCCGGCAGTCCTGACACAACCGCCAGCACCGTCTTCACTGGTCAGGAGACCCCCGCCAGAGTCACAGCCCAGGAGGGCCCAAGTATCGTTACTGGTCAGGAGACCACCGCCAGAGTCACAGCCCAGGAGGGCCCAAGTATTGTTACTGGTCAGGAGGCCACTGCCGGAGTCACATCCCAGGAGGGCCCAAGTATCGTTACTGGTCAGGAGACCACCGCCAGAGTCACAGCCCAGGTGGGCCCAAGTATCGTTACTGGTCAGGAGACCACCGCCAAAGTCACAGCCCAGGAGGGCCCAAGTATCGTTACTGGTCAGGAGACCACCGCCAGAGTCACAGCCCAGGAGGGACCAGGATCCCACAGCCCCGCTGGGCAATGATGGAACGTCAAGCCACACACCAATGTCCAGTGTGGAGTTCGTCATGCCATACACCAATGTCCAGTGTGGAGTTCGTCATGCCACACACCAATGTCAGTATCCGAACCGCCATGTCAGAGCACCGCTGAACAGTCCATAGACCGCCATGTCAGAGCACCGCTGAACAGGGCAAAGACTGCCATGGCTAAGCACCGCAGAACAGGGCAAAGACTGCCATGGTGAAGACCGCTGAACAGGGCAAAGACTGCCATGGTGAAGACCGCTGAACAGGGCAAAGGCTGCCATGGTGAAGACCGCTGAACAGGGCAAAGACCGCCATGGCAAAGCACCGCTGAACAGTCCATAGACCGCCATGGTGAAGACCGCTGAACAGGGCAAAGACTGCCATGGCAAAGCACAGCTGAACAGTCCATAGACCGCGATGGTGAAGACCGCTGAACAGGGCAAAGACTGCCATGGTGAAGAACGCTGAACAGGGCAAAGACTGCCATAGTGAAGACCGCTGAACAGGGCAAAGACTGCCATGGTGAAGACCGCTGAACAGGGCAAAGACTGCCATGGCTAAGCACCGCTGAACAGGGCAAAGACTGCCATGGTGAAGACCGCTGAACAGGCCAAAGACCGCCATGGTGAAGACCGCTGAACAGGGCAAAGACCGCCATGGCAAAGCACCGCTGAACAGTCCATAGACCGCCATGGTGTAGACCGCTGAACAGGGCAAAGACTGCCATGGTGAAGACCGCTGAACAGGGCAAAGACCGCCATGGCAAAGCACCGCTGAACAGTCCATAGACCGCCATGGTGAAGACCGCTGAACAGGGCAAAGACTGCCATGGTGAAGACCGCTGAACAGGGCAAAGACTGCCATGGCAAAGCACCGCTGAACAGTCCATAGACCGCCATGGTGAAGACCGCTGAACAGGGCAAAGACTGCCATGGTGAAGACCGCTGAACAGGGCATGCACCGTGTAGGAATGAATGTACCGCCACATCAGGCATCCTTATCCCATTTGCAGGTGGGACAGTGACAGGACATGAACTTTCACGGGGAGACTCATCCAGTCCGGGCACCAGCCCCACCCAGTACCAGTAGAGAACTGCATCTACTTGCGAAAATGTGGCTTTGCATTCCCCAGGATGGCACAGTGCGCAAACCACCCACTGTAAAGACTTGTGAGACTGTGGCTTTGCACTCCCCAGGATGGCACAGTGGGCAAACCACCCACTGTAAAGACTTGTGAGACTGTGGCTTTGCACTCCCCAGGATGGCACAGTGGGCAAACCACCCACTGTAAAGACTTGTGAGACTGTGGCTTTGCATTCCCCAGGATGGCACAGTGGGCAAACCACCCACTGTAAAGACTTGTGAGACTGTGGCTTTGCACTCCCCAGGATGGCACAGTGGGCAACCCACCCACTGTAAAGACTTGTGAGACTGTGGCTTTGCATTCCCCAGGATGGCACAGTGGGCAAACCACCCACTGTAAAGACTCGTGAGACTGTGGCTCTCCACTCCCCAGGATGGCACAGTGGGCAAACCACCCACTGTAAAGACTTGTGAGACTGGCTTTTCACTCCCCAGGATGGTACAGTGGGCATGGAGCCCCGTCGTGGATCTGGCTTTGCATTCATCCGGCTGAGGTGCCCCCTCTTCCCTTCCCCCCGAGGTGCCTGTAGTGTTTCTATCTGATGCCCCGGCAGTGTTCTCTCCGATTTTGGGCAGGTATCTATTGTGGGCCTCGCCCATGCATTTTTGGACTGTTGGTGCATGGACATTGTTGTGTACATATCTGCACTACTTCTTGTATTGTATATATAATTATGAGTGATTTAGAGCTATATATCAGTATATTTTTGTATGACATGTATATTGGCACATTACAATGTTTGACCACAATTCGCTTTGTCTTTGCATTCTTCCGGGGGGATTGTGGGTTGTTACTGTGATATTTTTGACTGCATTGGTGTGTATGTTGTGATATGCGAGGGTGGGGGTGTTTGGTGGGTGTCCCCCTAACTTTTGCCTCCCACTACCCCGTGTCGTAGATGCAGTACTCACCGGTATCTTCTGCGCCTACGTCGCTGTTGGTCATAGAGGAGCAGAAAGACAAGGGCAGGTAGGATTTGGAGTTCCGGCTCCATGGAGTCGTTGTTCCTCGTGGAGTGTGTTCAGGTGAGTGTTTTCCCATAGCAAAAGCTGTTTCTGCCGTGTTTTTATCCACGGAGAATCCGCCCCGGAAAAGGTGGTGGATTGGTGTGTTGTGATAGTGTGGGCGGTACATTGTCTCCTGCCTCTGTTGGCGGTGACCACCAGGCTGTTTGTCTGTACCACTGTGGCGGGCGGTGTGTTAAAGTGGCTGTCTTTGTTGGCGGTTTCCGCCAGGGTCGTAATTCCCTTTTTTTGTCCGCCGGCCTGTTTGCTGTATTTCCGCACCTTCAACACCATCCGCCAGGGTTGTAATGACCACCTATCTCTCATTACCAAAGGACGTAATTGCTAGTCAAAAGGAAACAAATGCTAGATTATGAATATAAACGTAGAGGTGATATTATCCTACTACAAGAAACAAGATTTTAAGTAAGGAATACCTTAGATATCTATAAAAAACAACTAATACTTTTACATTTTAACATATATGCTCCTATGGGTGATGACTCTAACTTTTGGGTAGACCTTAATAAAAGAATATCAGCAAACAAAACGAGATGGAACGCTTGATCTAATTTCGGAATGTGAAGATAGGCCTGAAAAACATCATACAGATGGAAAAATGGTGCTCCACCAACAACTTTTGTGATATTTGTTGCTTGCTTAACCCCACTGACAAGGATTTTACCTTGTACTCAAATCCAAATCATACCTTTATAAAAATTGACTGTTTACAAGCCAACAGTTACACAGTAAGTCTGAAACTAGAACTGATACTCATTTCAAACCTTGCATGCATCCGTCCTAATCTAGAACGCTCAATGGTGACTCCAGACTACTATAGTAAAGATGTGAAGAATGAACAAAGAGCTAACGGATGTTAGAGATTCCAAAGAACAGATCACATTAGTCATTGAAAGAAAACAAGGATGCAGATTATTTACACAAATTTATTTAGGATGCTATGGAAGCAACAATTTGAGGAGAGATTATGGTGTTTAAGAATGAAGCCAGGAATCAAAGATTTAACGGACTAGAGAAAGAGATATTTATAATAGAACATATTCAAGCCAAATCTAAAGGGTCTGATGCATTAGAGAAATTAAACAACTTAAAACACGAAAACAAGAGCTTGTCACGGGGGTGGTGAAGTTCATCTCTCAAGAGTGATAAGGGACAAAGAACGGTACAATGACTCTAACTATTCTGCTAACCACACTTCACTCTCCAAACTACAACCGCTCCTGATTGTATTTTCTGTCCTTCCAGGTGCCTCATCAGCTGGTGTGGATCTCTCCCTACAAATACAAGATGCAAATGCATCAAAAGTTTTAGTTTTTTTTCTGAGTTTTAAAGCAACTAGCTTGGAAGAAGTGCTATATTAAAAAAATAATATAGGGGAATTTATCCAAATTATATTATTTATTCTCCTAACATGTAAAAATTGCAGTTATGGTTCTCTGAAAAAGGTGACAACTAATCAATGCTGATTACTAGACAATCCTCAAGTAGGTGAATGTGGCCCTCAGGAGGGAAGGTGATTAGACTGTCCCAGCAGTCAGTGATGCCACCTGCCCTCGCACTGCTCTCAAGACAGAGAGCGCATCATCACCCTAAGGGCTGATTTCTATGAGCCTCAGAATTCTTAATGCCAGTCCTTGTGGCACTGATGGACGGGTCGTGCAATGGGTGTGGTCCTGCTAGCCACGTGCTACCAAGCAGTTGCTTCCAAAGCAGCTTTGCAGTGCAACTCAGGAGACCTTCTCTTCACTCTTACACAAGGCCACCCTAGTGTGACTGTGATCACCACAGATGATTACAGGGCTGCAAAGGCACCCCCCGGCTACTACCAGGTAGAGAAATGCCCAAACGACATGTAAAGGGTCTTGCATCTACACAGTCCAACTTTATGCCTGCTTTGGCCAGTCTCTGTGCTGTGTACTGGCTGTCACCAGTGGGGTGGTGCCTTTGCCAGAAAACAGCAGACAAAGTTCTGCCTGGGACCACCTACATGCTGGATGCATCAGAGACTAATCCAGCTGTTGTTGATGTTAGTGAATGCGTCACTCACTGAGACAAACCAAGTGGACAGTTGTTCCGCCCAGAGTCGACTCAGAAGTAGGCCAAACTGGGTTCGGCTTGATGACTGATCTGAAGCCTAGGCTTGCCTTTTAGTGTTACTGTAAACAACACAGATTAGAAGAGTGGTTCTGGTAATCATGTAGAGTTTTACACACTGACTATGTCAGCAAAACTATTGCCAGCGCTGTACGGTTCTTCCCAAAGCAAAAGCGATTCCCCCTTTCTTTGTACCCACTTTGGTTGAAGAGGTGTCCTCACTCCCGGTGGCTCTTGCGGAGGCTGTTTCTAGAACTAGCCTCCTCAGGTTTAATTACCACTCAAGATGGTGGCCGCAGATCTTTGTGACGTCAGCGCTCTAGTGTTTCTACCTTAGTCTCGTGCTGTAGCTTCCCTTCAGCTATTCCTCTCAGGGAGCTGTGAACTTCAACTGTCATCTTGAGGAGAATGAGCAGTGTTTCTGTGGCACTTGCTTTCACTGAGAATTCTTTCAGTGTGCACACCAGGGATGTTTTCCCTTTTGGAGAAGCTGAATTTTTTACTTCTTCCAGTAACCGGTAATTGGCTTTCGGAGGAGAATTCATTCTGGCTCAACTGAACTTCAAGCAAATGCAGTAAGGAATTCTTCTGTGAAATCTCCATACTTGCCAAAACATATATATATTCATATACATAGTTATATTCATGTATATATATATTAACACTTTTCACCTTGCAGACTCATCAGTCTTAAGAGACAAACCTCTGAACTCAGACCGATGCCTTAGAGACTGTGAAATCTGAACTTTGAGAAGGAGGTTTCTATTGCTGTATAAGACAATAGTAAATTGTATATTTGTGAAGTTTTAAACTGTTCTTCAGAGAACCTTGGATTTATCCTCTGACTTCAGAAGAAAAGAAGATTCTGAGATAACATTGTTCTTTTAGAGAGAGAGGATAGTCTCTCAAACGATCCAGGTTAGGAGAGTGATTGCATTGGGCGAATGAGAATGACTGAACAGTTGAATACACAGTAGGAAGGTACTCATTTATGCTCGTATCACCCTACTGCAGGTCCATCCCTTAAAGAAATCTCCAAAAGAAGAAAGGTGCTAATTTACAGAAGCACACGCAGAATATCCTATCTCAAGTGGGAAACACAGGCAGGACCTGGATCTGGAGGCGGTCTCTCTTTTTCTATTCCCATTCCCCTTTACCCCTAAAGGATGCAGGGCTCAGATAATCAGTTAAGGTCTGAGCACAGTGGCAGGATTCAGAAAAGGTGGAGAGGAAGGATGGAGGAGGCGACTCACAGCAGGTGGAGGATGTAACCCCACCCCCGGTGCAGACTGCACCAGAAAAACCTCTTACTCGGTCTATAGCAGGAATGATAAATGATTTGACAGTGGAGGTCAGGGGTAGTTTTGAGGCATCAAACACTAATCCGAAAGAGATAAGAGGGTTATGTGAAGCTCCCGGGCAGAAATTTGACGATCTTGCAGAACGAACAGCTGCTTTGGAAATAGAAGTTTGTGACTTGAGGAGAGCTATGGAGGACAATAGGGAGGTAATCCAACAAGTGAAATTGGGGGAGGAAAAGGTACAATTAAAGCTTGAAATAATGAAGAACAATCTGAGGAGGAACAACTTGAGATATAAATCTAGAATGATTCTGGTTTGCTTCCATACATATGCCACCAAGGAGCATATTTTAGCGGCTGCATTAAAGAAAAAGACTCTAACAGCTGAGGGTATTCATTTTGAGATCAGATCTGATCTATCTAGTGTGACATTAAATAAACAATGGGATCTAGAGAAAAGAATTGATGTTCTGAAGTGGTTAGGGGCCACGGCCCAATTGAAATTCTCTGCTTCCTTGACAGTAATGACAAATAATAGAATGTATAACTTTAGTGATGTCAGGGAGGTAGATGGTCTGATTAAGATGATGGATAAGGATTATCAGCCATCAGGTTAAGGAGCACGGCATGCTTTTTGTTGATGCTTCTGGGCTGGGAGGAGCCTCCTAGGGCGGTTTCACCTAGTGTGGAGATAGGGTGGGTTCTCTCAGGGGAATGGAGGTGGAGGTGAAGATGAGGGATTCTAGGGGGGAGAGGGTGGGCGGGTTGGGAGGGTGGAAGAGTGCAAAGTTTGGGGAGCGTGGGGGGAAAAAAACCAAAAAAACATTTTTTTTTGCTGCCTCAAGGGATAGTGGGCAGACTGTGCGTGTAGTTAGAAATGAGGATAAAGGGTAATGAATTGAGACTTTTATCTTGGAATGTTAACGGCTTAAGGGTAAGGGGCAGGCAGAAGAGGACAATACAGTATTGTAGGGATGTCCAAGCTATGGTGATCATTTTGCAGGAAACGCACCTATCTAATGAGGAGTGTATTAAGTTGTTTAAGCCACATCGATGGATCCAGCATACTCTAAGTTCCACACAGGCTGGGTGTAGTAAAGGGGTGACTATAATAGTTAAAAATCATTCCGAAATTTCTTCCCAGGGAGAACCAGTGGATAAAGCTGGTGGGTATGCAATAGGGAAGTTGTGGGCTTGTAATCAGGTGTTTACCTTAGAAGGGGTATTATGGTCAGAACAGGGATGCTGTTCAGCCCTTGCGAGACTTGTATCAGCACCTGCTGCGATATACAGACCCCATAATATGGACAGGAGATTTTAATATAGTTCTAAATTACGATTTAGATAGGTCAAAAGGGAGTAATGTCAAAAATTAATGACAAGATGCAATCTCAGGTGATTAATATGATGTCCCATTTTGGGTTGCATGACATTTGGAGGGAGCTGATGGGATTAAGGCGAGGGTACACATATAATAATAAGTATAGTCATCAATCTAGGATTGACTATGTGTTAGTTGATGGGAGGTTGAGAGAGAGTGTTGAAGGGATGTCTCATGTTGGAGTGCATTTATCTACCAACTCAGAAGTGAGTGTGAGCTTTAAGCTCAGAGGGAATAATATGCAGAGCACGTGGACATTAGATAGAACTCTCCTTTTAGATGAAGCTTTTGTGGTAGGTTTGAAAAGGGATACGGAAGAATTTTTTAAGTTCAATTTTGGCTTGTCATCACCAGAGATGGTTTGGGATGCTTTTAAAGCCTTCTTGACAGGTAGATTGATTAGAGCAGCCTCTTTTAAGGTAAAAGCATATAAAAATAAGATTAGCGTTCTGGAAGAACTTATACAATCAGTGGAAAAGGAGCTGATAGGTAAAAACTGTCAGGAGGAAGAGGTGGAAAGATTAGCTAAGGTTCTTCAAGAACTTCGTAATCAGCTTGTTGCTGAATTAGATAATAGAGTCAAGGAAAGATGTGAAGCTAATAGGATGCCATTTTTTGAATATGGGGAGAATTGTGGTAAAATATAAGCTTGGCAAATAAAATCAAAGCAGGTGAGAAATAAGGTGGTGGGAATTCAAGGAAAGAACTTAGGGGTAACCTGCAGAGGGAATGAGGAAATAGGAGAGACCTTTTAAGATTATTTTCAGGATCTCTACACAGAAAGGGTAGATATACCTCCAGGGATGGTTCGGAATTGGTTGCAAGGAGTAGATCTTATTGCCCGTGGGGATGAGATTAGAGAGACTCTGAACAAAGGAATTAGTCAAGATGAAGTGGAAGATGTGATCTGCTCCGGAAGATCAGGGAAGGCGCCAGGTCCAGATAGGTTACCCCTTGAAATCTACAATATTTTAGGTGACAGCATAACTAATGTTTTCGTAGGATTATGTAAAAATATCTGCACGGAAGGGTCATCGCTCCCTCCCTCCTGGAAGGAGGTAACGATTACCTTAATATTAAAGCCTGGAAAAGATCCAACAGGTTGTGATTCATATAGGCCAATTTCCTTATTGAATAGTGATTATAAGATTTTTGCTAAAATTTTGGCGAAAATTGACTCATGCAGATTAAAATGGGTTTATAAAGGGTAGATATTTACATGAGTTAACTCAAGGTTTGATAGGTGCAATAGATCTGGCAAGTACATGTAAAGTGCATTTGGTGATGGTGATGATCGATGCTGCTAAGGCATTTGATATGGTTAATTGGTCTCACTTGATCACTCTTTGTGAGTCTCTCAATTTGGGGAGAAGGTTTATGAGGGTATTATGGCTGATATACCATAACCTGGTAGCAAAAATATTGGTTAATTGCTCCTTAACATGTCCCTTCAAGATTGTGAGGGGAACCAGACAGGGATGCCCGTTATCCCCCTTAATATTTAATTTATATATAGAACCCCTGGCTTGTAAAATTAGAAGTGAGTTGATGATACCACCATTTCAATGTGGGAATTAGTTTAGGAGAGTAGCCCTGTATGCAGATGACTTGGTGGTTTGCACATGTATTTTAAAGCAATCTTTGCCTGTTTTGGAAGACTTGATAACGGAATTTGGGGGCATTGCGGAGTATGTGGTGAATACAGGTAAAACAGTAGTTATGTCTTTGAATATGCCTGAGTATATGCCTGAGGGGAGTGTTATGATTAGCAGAGAGTTGAAATATTTGGCCATCACGATAATGTGTGATGTAGGGGAGATTGCAGGAAGAAATTTGGACAGAGTTATGACTGAGTCTTGTAAGCAGACGGAGAGTTGGGCTAATCTACCTCTGACTATTCTAGGACAGGTCAATTTGGTTAAAATGATGATCCTGCCAAAAATGCTTTTTATTTTTAACGCACTTCCGTTGAGATGTGACAAAGAAAGGATGAATACATTTCAAGACAAGATTTGCAGCTTTATATGGGGCAATAGGGGAGCACGTATAGCATGGAAGAAGTTGAGGCGGAGGAGAGAGGAAGGAGGGTTACAATTACCGGATCTACAACTTTATGCATGGGCAACTTTTATAAAAAATATGAGTAGGGCTTTTGGTGGGTCCACAACCTCGTAATTGGGGATGATTCTAAAAGTAATGATGAAATTTGAGAAAGTCATGGAAGTGGGTTTCTTGTATAAATTTGGTGATCGAAAATGTCTTAAGAGAGTGAGGCTCAGTGTATTGTTTGATGCAGCAAAAGTTTGGTATGAGGTAAGAAGGGTCACAAATTTACCGTATTATAGTAAATACGCCCCTATATGGAACTCACGGGTTGGCCAGAATGGACTAAAGATATCCTTGCTGTATCTCTGAGGGAGGCCAGGTTTTTGCAATGGAGGCAATTGTGTACAGTAGAGGGTTTGGTTCCCTATGCAGATCTTTTCAGAGACACAGGAGGAAAGCTTTTTAAATTTAAATATGTCCAAATAAGGAGTTGGGTGAAAGAGATCAAAGAGGGAGTGGGCGGTTCTAATGCAGTGGAAAGGCTACTTCAGAAGAAAAGAACTATTGATTTGGTATTGGACACTCCTAGATACGATAGACGTGAATGTCTTATGCCGGAATACATCTGGAAAGATCATCTCCCAGGAGTACAGATAAAGAGCTACGGCAAGTATCTTTAGCATTGCAGTATTCTACAGTCAAACCGGCATGTTTAAGAATGAACCATCTGTTTTCAATCTACAGGGTTTTTTGGACCTCTGAAAAGTTAACAAGAGTGAACCTTGGTAACCAGGTTAGCTGTCGGAAATGTGGTGTGGAATCTGCAGGGGATTTGCACATGTTTGTGGAATGTCCCTGTCTCAGACGGTTTGGGACAGAGGTTGTTGACAGTATTAATAAGATACTATCCATTAAGTTTAAGATAACCCCCTCTCTGATTATCTTTGGCTGTATGCTGGGAGATAAGAGGGTAAAAAAAGGACAGTGCCAAGCTGTTGTTTTGCTTGATACTGTTGGCCAGAAGAGAGATATGCAGGAAATGGACCAGCCTGACTCTCCCAACGTTTGCGGAATGGAAAGACTCCTTAATGGATAACTTAGTGTGTGACACTAAGGGGAAGGGGAGTAGTGAGAAGAGGTGTGAGTTCTGGGGCCCACAAATTAATTGGTTTGCAGCTAAATAGTGCCTGTCCTATGATTATACATCTATAAGTCCAAAGGAACGAGGTGTCACAGCGTTCTAGAGGGTCAATCCAGCCCTGAGACATGGACTACCCCCAATCTGATAGTCTCATATGGTGAATTTATCCGATAGAACTTCTTCCTGGTGGTTTGTTCAATAGACATTTCAGAATATGGAGTGAAGTATATGAGGACAAAAAAGGAAAGAAAAAAAATTGGTGATCTTCTTACAGACTGTTATTGAGACAGTCTTATGAGGCAGTAGCAGTTCAGTGGCAGGCTGCAGTGCGTGGGGTGGTTCTGAGGTGCTGTAATGTGTGACTAATGCATTTTAGTACGGTCATGTGGACGTCAGCACTAAAATGAGTTAGTCTAACACCTAATGAGTGGTACTTGGCAGGGCTGATTGTTAAGAGATCTATTGAAATTATAAGTCATTCCTTATTACTGCACTGTTGTGTCCTGTGAGACTGTCCAGTAGGTGTTTGTCTTGTGGCTCTAATCCGGTTAATAGGCCCCAGTATCCTGTGTGCCTGCTTTTGTTTCCTGACAATAACAATGGTCATGGACAAACTGTGATGGCCTAGATAATATTAACGTAGACTAGTTGACATACTGATTCCTTTTCTTTAACCAAACAATTCCAAAAAGGACTGCATTATTAGAAGTGATTATTGGGTCAAAAGGTACGTTTCAGTATGATCTCCAAAACTATTATGCAATAGATACAAAAGTGTCATGCATTAAACCTGAAATAAATGGCGACCCATCAGCAGTTTGAATCATTTCAGTAGTCTTCAGCCATTCTGGAATATTATTCTTAGTGGTCCACCAATGACCTTTCCACAATTGCCACTATCTAACAATGCTGAAGTATTTGAAGTTTTCTTTCTGTTCTTATAGCAATCAGTAGAAGAAACACATGATTATCAATGTTGTTCGGAGAACATTCAAACCAACCCAACCTCGTTGTCTCCTCCTTCTCAGGAGATGATTGAGTACTCCCATATTCTTCTGCGGTTGTACAGTAAAAGTCTGGACCAGATGTCCTACTATGCCACAATACAAAGACAGACCGTACTTCCATGGGTGTTCTTTTTCATTTTCAATTAAAGGCCCCGGGACTGCACAAACCTGCAAAGGCACTTCTCTGTGCAACGGTTCAACTGGAACTGTTGAATGAACAAATGAAAAACTTCTGGACATACTAAATAACTTCCTCTAAACGTCTGAAATCAGCAGTTTCAGAAAAAGATGTAGGACATGGCAAGAGAATCAACTCATCCTTAATTTCCTCCTTCAACCTACTTCAAGTAAACGGTCCTCAGGTTGGACTTGTTCCAGCCTAGGACATTTCTGCTGCAAATCAACGAAAACAAGTCAGATAAACCAAATCAGCCATGGGACCTTGCTGGGTATCGCACAGTACACCTTCAGCAGAATAATCCAAGTTAGGATATCTAAGTATCAACTTAAATGTTGATAGAAATGCATCATATGCTTCCAGACAAGGATCTGAAGTTGTTACCAAAGCAATTGCCCAGGCCAATGCTGAGTCAGTAAAGTAACCAACCAAGTAACCCACTTGTACTCAATCTTGGCTAATCAGTGCAGGGAGGAAATCTAATCATTCCCTTAACCTCGGTGAATCCTCAGAAAAGCGTAGGGCATGTATCTTGGTAGCATTATGAGAGAGCTAATTAAGGGACTATGTGGTTTTTTTGGAGGTTAATTAGTGAGGGGAATGACAATTTCCAATTAACACACAGAGTGAATCTTGATTTCATTAAAGACAATGGAGACTAATATTATGCATAAGTCCTTTATTGCTGCCTCAACATGCAGCCCTTTAAACAACAAACAGACATCATAAAGCAAAATATTCCATTGTGAAATCACGGACCAGCATATATATCCATAGCAACATCCATCTTCCTCTTTTAGGCTGCGACGTGAAGAAAAAACTTGAACTTGAAGTAATTTGGAACTTTGGTAACAAGGCCATCAGCAGACCTCCATACAATCCTTCGTGGTCTAATCAAATTAAGAATTATTCCCTATGGAAAAAGGATAAATTGAAAAAGCTCTTCCTTAAAATAAGATAAACAAAGCTTAAAATAAACTGTGATTCCAAAAATAGCTCATTATTTCTTTCTTTCTCCTCCTTTACTTTTTTTTTTAACTTGCTACTTTATTAGTAAAATAAACAAATACCTCACCCAACTTATAAAGGAAAAAACACAGGGTGAGGTAGGTGGTATAATGGTAGCCTCCATTGTATTTAAGGAAAGCAAGATTCTTTCTGCATGTTAATTGGAGAATTGTCATTTCATTACAAGATCGGAGGCTATCATTATGCATGTTTAAGGCTATCTACTACAAGCTACTTACATGCTTCACTGGTATCAAAAAGCAATTTGCAAAAGTGTTGGATTTCGACTAGTCTGCCGCCTTAAAGATATCAGAGAAAGTACCACCAGCCCAAAAAAACCTTACTGGCCATAGCACCTCCTGCTGAAGAGGACCAAAATGTGATAGGTTTATGTCTGCTTCACTCATTATTGCTCTAATCCACCTGGCTATAGTGGCGGTAGAAACTGCTTTGTGCAGCTTCACATCAGATATCAAAAGTTGATCTCCACCATGATGTCTAAACTAATGTCTGCTCACATACTTTCATACAACTTACCACACACAGGGCCTAACGCCACCATGTGTGCACCCTATTTAAGATAAGGTGCACCATGGCGGTAGTTAG
Source organism: Pleurodeles waltl (assembly GCF_031143425.1). NCBI lineage: Eukaryota > Metazoa > Chordata > Amphibia > Caudata > Salamandridae > Pleurodeles > Pleurodeles waltl. Next base: position 1,114,489,872 of record NC_090439.1, on the reverse strand, counting down.
AACAATAGTGTAAACATTTTGAAGCTATTATGGTGCTTTGCTACACTAGCATCAAAAGTTTTGACGCTAGTGTAGCAAAGTGCAAGGAGGCCCATTGATTTAAATGGGTGCGTCATTTTAATGCCTGCTCTGAGCAGGCGTTGAAAATGACAGAAAAAAATGTAGCAGTGAAATCTTTAAAATTTTATTGCACCATTTTTTCGGGCCTCCTAGCGCCGGAATCCCCCTTGCATACATTATGCCTGGTGCAGGCATAATGTAGTGCAAAGGTTTACAAAGAGGCGCAGTGCAGGCATTGCGCCTCTTTGTAAATATGGCGCGGGCAAAGGCCACCTTAGCGTAAAAAAATGACGCTAAAATGTCGCTTATGTGGTGCAAGGGGTTCTTAAATCTGCCTCATAGTTTTGCGCAATCCTGGAATTAAATATGGAAAACATGACCAGACATATTCTTTGTTCTTTTCCAAATATCGAAATGAACAACATCTGTTGAATAAACCCTCCTACAAATTTCCAAAACTTTAACATCAGAAACCTTTCTGAGTTATATTGAAAAGAGAAGAGTTGCCAATTTCTGTAAAATTTGTGTTAAGGAAAGATAACAACTACCTCGCCATAAGTCAGAATGTTTGAAAACTACATTAACAAATCATAGGGACGTATAGCAAGCCCTAGGCGGTCTTTTAGTTCGTACACCCTTCATCATCCTGCAGATTAGTGAGTCATTCCCATTCGTGGTGTCCCCTATTAAAGTGTGGCCAGCAGAAACTCCTGACCTATGACAATTAATTGTCCTGTAAGATAACCCTGACTGAAACAGTTCAGCTAAATAATTTGCTAAAACCGTCACAGGAGCCTCCATGGGATCCAGATTCCTTTCCATGCACCAACTACACCATTTGCCCCAAACCCTCCTATATCCTTTCCTAGTGCCCATCACTTGTCCAGGAAATCCTTAGCTTTTCCTGAAAGGCCTCAGAATCCTGCTGAACCCCTGATATTCTCCAAACAAAAAGGTCCATCTTTCCTTCTATCACTAAGGGATGTTCTCCTCCAACTAGGCCTATCAGCAAACCCTGATGTACTGGGATAAGGTGAGGTTCCTGCACTACTAGCTCCATCACCCCTGGAAACCAAACCTGTGAACTCCAAAAGGGGGTGACTAGCACTAATTTGCACTCCTCTTTCTGAACCTTCCAGAGTACATCTGGCTCATGGATTACAGTGGAAGGTCATAACCCTTCCCTGAATTCCAGTCCTGGAAAAACGCAACTATTGCCAGAGCTTCCGGGTCCAGCCTCTAGCTGAAAACTCTCAAGACCCGACGTGTGAGCCTGCTAGCAAAAACTTCTAAATCTATTGGACCCCAACATTCTTGAATTCCCCTGACAATTTCTGGATTCAACTGCCAATCACTATAGTCCTTGAGGTGACAAAAAGTCTAATCTGCCCTCAGATTCAATTTGCCTGGAATACAGGTTCCTTTCAAGATAATCCTGTGTTCCCAACAGAAATACCAAATTTTTCTTGCTAATTCTACTAACTGCCTTGATTTTGAACCCCCCCAGGCAATTGATACAGAAGACTGCTGAGATGTCGTCTATGCGAATCAGGACCACACTGCTTGCCAAGTAAGTCTTGAAGCTCCTTAGACTATTCAATCCTGCCATCAACTCTAAACAATTTATGTGTAAAGAACTCTCTAACCTTGACCAGCGTCTCCACATTTCTAGATTGTTCAGATGAGCTCCCAAGCCCAGAGAACTGGCACCTGTCTCTAAGGTAAACTTTGGCACATTTCCAAAAATGAGTTTGTAATTCCAACGCTCAACCACCATTCCAGATCCAAACGAGCCTTTGGGGATATGTCTGTAGGGTCTTGTGTAAACCAATTGTTTCCAATCTCAGGAGAGTCCTGTAATGTAGGGGACCTGGTGAGACAGCCCGAAGAGAAGAGAACAGAAGACCAATGGTACGTGCTAAATCTCTGATAGTCACAACCTCTCATCCTAAAATACATCTGACCTCCCTTCTTATTTTATTTATCTTTTTCTGAGGTCAAAGAAGTTGAGCTAGTAGGGTATCTGCCTGAAAACCTATAAATTCCAGTGACTGACTTGGAAACAAAACTGATTTTTCAACATTGACAATGAATTCCAGGCTCTCCAAGTGTTCCCTTGTCATATGTATATGATCCAGAAGGTCTGTCTTTACGTGACTCATCAACAAAATGTCATCCAAATAAATGATCACACAAATTCCTCTCTCCCTCAGAAAAGCCACCACAGGTCTTAAGACCTTGGTAAAACATCACGGATAGAAGAAAGACCAAAGGGAAGACAACAAAATGGTACATCACTCCCCTCCATCTGAAGTGGAGGTATCTCTGTGAACTCTCTGCCATAGGGATGGTGAAATATGCGTCCTTCAAGTCTAGCTTAACTAGCCAATCCTCTTTCTGCAAATTATCCTGTAATGGATGGATCCCCGCCATCTTGAAGTGACCATAGACCAGATATTTATTTAGCTCCCTTAAATTTATAGCTGGGCAACATCCCTTGTCTTTCTTTTTTACCAAAAGTATTGTGCTAAGAAACCTGTGAGTCTGCTACTTTCACTATTGCACCCTTTTGCAACATTTGGGAAACCTCCACATCTACTAGGTCCACTCTCTCTTTGTCGAAGACAATTTCTTGGGGTTGAGGTGTCTAAAAAGGAATCTCCCAGAAATCAATGCTGAAGCCTGATAACGGTTTCTAAAACCCAGGGATCGTTTGTTATATCTTCCCTTCTGTGAACAAACATTTTCAGTCTTCCGGCAACCTTTACTAGGGAAGAACCAGTGCAAATTGTTCCACCTACCTTCAGACATCGATCCATATAACCTCATCTTTCCTCCTCTAAACCTCGTTCTTCCCCTCTGTGGTAGAAACCTGGTGAGGTCTGGAAGCCTCAGGTGAAGCCCCTGGAAATGTGAGTGTACTAGTTCTGGGCATAAAATTGAGACCTTCTGAGACCTCGGCCGGCAGCCAGTCCCCTCCGGTCAGCCCTTCCAAAAACATGTGCCTCAAACAGGGTTAGAGTGTTAAAGGTAGAGACGTACGTGCCCAACAATTTAATAAAATCGTGCCCAAACAGGAAGCCCCCAAGGCCACCTTCCGCCTCTTTATTAGCCAAATCTGGGTTTGGGGCTCATCTTCATTCAAGGCAGTGCCTTCATAGAGTGTTGCCAACAATGCAGGTTGTCCTGCTGGAGGCTTAAGCATGAGACCTCTGTCTTCAGGGGAGACAGGTCTGAAGTCACGGTCAGCTCCAGGGGATTATAGTTCTGGGCCAATGGCTCCTATGAAGTACCAGGTTTGGGCTGTTGAAGTCCATTGCAGGAAAAGTTATGGCAGGTGCTGGAGTAAGAAGAACAGATTACTCCATGTAATGTCACAGTGCACAAGTTCTTGTTTTACATGAAATAACCTAGGTGCCTTATGGGAGTTGCAATCTTTATTTATATTCATAAATCAGATTGGATCAATTTTACAAGTGTACGTCTATTTGTTATACAGATAAAAAAACATACATTTGAATGAAGTTAATAATTACAATTAAAAATGCAAGTAACATTAAATATGGGTACAATTTGAAATTAAACCTTCACACATTCAAAGTAAAGAATGAAATTTAATATATAAGAGTAGCAGTATCACAAAAATATGGACATCAGCTTTTTCTTGAGGTAGGCAAGCCTGGACAGACAAATAAAGCACGGTTTAAATCCTGGACCGAAAACCAGTAAAACTGTTAACTTTTGTTTGATGAGTTCAAACTCCATGTTTTGTTGTAGGGTCAACTCCACCATTCCTAAAATAAATAAAATTGAAATCTAACCTAAGGACCAAGGTGAGCATGAACATAAGATTGAATTTCCCCAACTTTGCAGTTTGCATGTCAAAGGCTGCATTTTAATGGTCACACTATGAAGACCATGAACTTCAAAACATTTTTGGGCAATAATTAGTTTTAATCAAATTTTCAATGAGATAATAGAGTTTTCAGAAATCACTTCTTGAGTGGACCTCGGCTTCATCAGGAAACTGACAACTATTTGGGACAGAGTGTTTATGGAGCCCAAGGTTAGTTTCTTACCAGTCGTATACTCTATCAATATCATATAATTTTGAGGACCCCCTATAATGGGTACTTGCTATAGCGAAATATAATTAAGGGTCATATTAGTAAGACCCTGCCTCAAGGACATACAACTTCCCTAACTTACATTCAACTTTAATCAAGATTGACTGCTTGCAGGTGCAGAGACCAAATGCCTTAGAGGTGAATTTGTGGCTAAAATGCTGCTACCAGAAGGACTTGTACTTTCTCCCTTTGAACCTTCCTGCGCATCTGTGAGAAGAGGAGAATTGGAGGACATGCCTACAAGAGCCAGCACTGGCCCTCATGCATCCGATGGACATGCTTCTGCACACTGGTTGATAGAACAGAAGGCCAGCATTTGAGCATTAGTCTGTGATGTAAACAGATCCAACCATGTCCTCCATAGGAAGCTTGCCGAGACTTTAAACACAACTTCTTAAGATGAAAGTCTATAGTGGAAAGAAACCAACTCTGACTCAACTGATCGGTAATCACATGTTTACCCAGTTAGTATGTTACAGACAGGAGTTCAGATGAGTATCTGCTCACAGCCTCACAGAATGAGGTAATCCAGAGAGAGCGTTGGCACGTTACATGCTCCTTAGTGAGCTGGTTGTCCACCCTAATCAATACATCTTTTACCTGAATAAATGCGTGGCACCTGTTGATAGGGCTATTGGTAAGGACTCAACAGAGGTAAACCTTTTAGTAAGTGAGCTTCCATCATCCACTAGCTCAATTCCTGTGCGAGAGTGCCAGTGTGTCATATCCTGTCTGTTTGGATGCCATTGTAACTGTAATCAGAGGGCTTAGATTTAAATGAGCTCAGTGTATAACTAATGTCGCTGAAATGAATCTCTGAACCTCCTCACATGACTTCTCTGCCCCTTCTCCAATACTCCTGTACCCTTTCTCATGAACAGTTTTTTTTGTCGTTTTCATACATCCTGCCTCCTATTTTCCTGTTATTTTTTTAGGTCACAGCCTACCAGACAGCGCAGCTGAGTTGTATGCAAAAGTCATCTTGTGGACTTTCAGAATGCATTCTGCTAGTTGCTTGCATTGGCTTTGTGACAAGTTTTCTGCACTTCCATTTGCTGGCTTTATTTGCTTTATTCTCCCCATCTGAAGTTGGTACCTCCCCATGCCAAAGCCATGTTTACAGTATTCCTCCTCTGGAATAAACAGGGCTGTAAATCTAGTTGTCTCATCACATTTGCTTGGCATTCAAGGACCAAGGTCAAAAATCATGCTGTGTCTTGAAGGAGCCTGGTGTTTTTTTTTGCTTTTGGCTGACATCAAAGTGAGAGTGTTTACAGGAAAGAGGCATGCAACCGACTTTCTTCATGGAGTCTGCTTGTATCCTATTTTAATTCTGTTTTAGATATGACCATCTCAAAAGGTACCTCATTCTTCAGCTGCATAAAACATTTGCCTTTCATTTGTGGGGCATGAAGTTCACTATTGGCATTGTCAGGGCGGGTGGAAGCATGAACGTTTCTAAAATCATGATTGCAAACTAATAGGCAATTTACACTGTTTATGTTCCATTCGCTGTCAAGCAAAGGATACGATCTTTTTACAGGAAAGAGCTAGCCACATTGTAACATAATTTAACAAGGCTTGGTTTTCACTTTGGTGTGTAAAGCATACGCTTTATGACATCTGTGGCAACTGGTTTTGGACAGTTGTCTAACTTTAAAGGCACTTTTTATGAAAGCTTTCACATTTATGTTTAGCTACACAATAATTATGTATTCCGCCTGCAACTGTGCCTTTTTCAGAACACATACATTACTGGATATAAACAATTTCCTAATATGTCCTTGCAGGCACCAGGGTCATGATTTGAACGGTGCAGCAGGTGCAGTGACACAAGGGCCAAAAGCTCTAGGAAACCAGCTGAACACCAATTATTGATATATTTTACTACTAAACAAGCAGTCACAAGTGCAGTTACCTTTCAGGCACTGGGGCCATGATTGAATGGTGCAGCAGGTGCAGTGGCACAGGAGCCAATAACTCTAGGAAACCCACTGAACACCGATTAGTGCTATATTTGACTTCTAAACAAGCAGTCACACATGCAGTTACCTTGCAGGTACTAGGGCCATGTTTTGAATGGTGCACCAGATGCAGTGGCACAGAAGGCAAACGTTCTTTGAACCCCACTGAACACCAATTATTGCTATATTTTACTATTAAACATGCAGTCACAAGTCCAGTTACCTATCAGGCACTAGGGCCATGATTTGAATGGTGCAGCCGGTGCAGTGGCACAGGGGCCAAAAGCTCTAGGAAACCCACTGAACACCAATTATTGCAACATTTTACTACTACCCCAAGTCAAAATGAGCTATGGCCGATATCTCCCTGCTCTCTAGCAACCATCTGCCGTCCTAGTGCTCCTTGTGGCGCAGTGCGAGTGCCGCCTCCTCCACAGTCATTCCGCGCTTCCTCACCCCTCCTCTCTCCCTCAACAGGCTTCCTCCCCTGTAAGCTTCCTTTTCCCCTCCCCTAGGACACTGTCACACCTTAAAAGTGCACCAATCGGGGGGTGTGGTTTGGCAGCTGGAGAGAATGTCCGCCTCAAAGGAGAGCTCCGCGCGACGGGCAGGTTGCGCAACGAAACGGGGGGAGTTCTTCTTTGCTTTCAACCTCTTCTACGACCTCTCCGTGCCGCAGAGGAGATGGGCCCAAAGTAAGACGAGATTCTACGGCCAAAACAGCCGCGGCCGTAACAACGGACACTGGTTCGGGCGCGGCCTACTGAGACCCACGGAGCCGCAGACTGACGTACAACACCAGCCCAGGAGCGAGAGCGCGCCGGAGGGAAATAAAGAACGCCGCTCCCCATAGCGACAACAATGCCGCACACCAGTCCGCCTCCGACCATAAGCGAGTGAGTTAACTTCCCCCGCCGCCATCACTCACCTGTACCACGCAGTGCATCCCCTCGGGGCCGGGGAGGAGACGAGCCTAGGGAGCAGTGGCACATACAGGGGAGGTTGGGGACGCTGTCCCCTTCAAGCCAGCATATGAGGCCAAACCAAGTGGAACCACCCTTTTTTTTTTTTTTTACATAAAAACCTGCAGGAGAACCCACAAGTGAGGAAGCCAAGGAGCATACCTCCTGTCCCCCCTCCCCGACAAACGATCTTGCCTCAAATCCCAACATGGCTATTAAATGACACAGGGAATTGAGAATCCAGAGGCCATCACACCAACGAACTAGGAAAACCTCCTATAACCGAACAGACACCAGGACTTTTGGTTCTTAATTTTTTGAAAGGGGGAAAGAGCAACAAAAGAGGCCCTCAACACGCCACTGGCCTTTTGAGAAGGAGTGTGGAGGAGGGGAGAGAAGGGGGAAAAAAAGGAAAAAGGAAAAAACAAAAAAGAAGTGAGGAGGAAGGAGGGGGAAAAAGAGGAGAAAAAGGAAAAAGAAAAAGGAAAAAGGGTAAAGAGAAAACGTGGGGAACACGACCCCAAACAGAATCCTCTCCATGATCTACCCCGGCTCCTACCTCAGCAGTCCCTACGGAGAATCCCACGTTGGGTGACGAGGCAGACGATCCCCTTGAGACAGCCCATATGGGAGAGACCTTGCATTGGTCTACAACAGAGCCTGCACGAAACTGCAGACACCTTCCCTTTCCTCTGGCCTTCTACCAGTGATCGCACCTCTTTTATCCTCTACCCCAGCTCCTGGCAGGAACCCGGAGGCGGATCCCGATATACCATAGATTGCCTTAGATGAAACAGGATCTGAGGCCCACGAGGGTTCAGACTGCCTAAAAGACCAAGTAGGTGTATCACCCGCAGATCTCGCAACTCAACGATCAACTCACCCCCGGTAGAAGGGGAAACAACCTGAGTGACTGAACTAAGAAACACGAACGACGTGACCTGGAACCAACATACATATACTCATTGAATGCGCCTCTCGTTAGACTCTCATACAGTGAGGGAAATGCCCAATGGAAAAGGTGCAGACAAACACTCCCGTCAGTTGCTGTTCTCAGAAGCCATTGCACAACCGAAAACCATGACGACGCAGGCGGCACCACCGGGACACACACCCTCCTCAGCAGACCCACCTCCGCTGGAAGCTCGACTGGAGGACTCGAGTGGCACCACTTTGCAGGTTAGACTCACAAATGGCAGAGTCCAGGTGCATAAGCAGGGTGGTTGGAAGTCCTTTATGTCCCTGAGAGTTCAGATCAGGAGGCAAGCCAACTAGCACTTGGAGTCACTCTGGGTTCTGGGCTCAAGTGATGCAGATCCAGTCCTTTTCACCCAGGCAGAGGGGAGAAGGCTGGCAAAGCAGGAGTCCAGCAGAGTGCAGTACAACAGAGTGACAATCCTTCAGCAGCACAGCAGTCCTTCCTCCTGGCAGAGTATCCACAGGTTCAGAAGTGGTTGTGTCTGAGGTCCAGTTCTTATACCCACTGATGCCTTTGAAGTGGGGGGACTTCAAAGACAGGCCTTTGAAGTGCCTTGCCCTGGCTCCAGACTTACTATAGAAGGGTATGCAGCCCTTTGTGTGGGGAGAGAGAAATATCCTATTCAGGTGTAAGTGAGGTTGGATCCAGCTCCTCCCTTCCATCCTGCCAAGATGGCCCATCAAGTCACACATAAGCTCCCATTGTGTGTGGCTGTTTAGGAGGAATACAAAAAGCCCAGCTGTCACCCACCTCAGACATGTGATCAGAGAAAGGCAGCAGGCACTGAATGGCTAAAGTAGGAAAATGTAAACTTTCTAAAAGTGCCATTTTCAGATTTGCAATTTAAAATCCGACTTCACCATAACTTCAAATTGATTCCAGAGACACCAAACTTGAAAAGAAAACATCTCTTCACAGTTGAGAATTACACGTGTAAAATACAATAAGGTAATCACAATGCTATCCTATGGGAGGGATAGGTCTTGCAGTAGTGTAAAATGACTGGGAGTTTTTCACTACCAGGACATGTAAAACTTAAAAATACAAGCCCTGCCTTTTAAACACATTGGGCACTGCCCTCTGAGTTGTCCAGGGCCTACCTTAGTGGTGACTTATATGTGTAAAAATGGAAGGTTTGGGCCTGGCAAAAGGATTATTTTGCCAAGTCGACATGGCAGTGTGAAACTGCACATACAGACTCTGCAATGCCAGGCCTGAAATATGGCACAATTAGTGCTGCAGGCCTACTAGTAGCATTTCATTTAGAGGCCCTGGGTACATATACTACCACTTTACTAGAGACTTACAAGTAAATTAAATGTGCCAAATGGGGGTGAGCCAATATTTGGGGAAGAGAGCACAAGCAGTTTAGCACTGGTCGGCAGTGGTAAAGAACACAGAGTCCTAATATCAGCAAAGAGGAGGTCAGAAAAGTGGAGGAAGTAGGCAAAAGGGTGAGGGAAGACCGCTCTAAGGCTATCAGGTATAATACCCACTCTACTGATCTTACTAAATTGGCAACCAGCAAAAGCAAACTACCCTGCATCACTTGCAAAGCTGTACACCCAGGAACTCCTAAATACTCGGTCCACAGACTAATCATCTCAGGAGGTCAGCACCCTCCACAATGTGCAGACTCCCACTTGCTTGAAACAAAAGAAAGAAAAAAATCAGGCAAACAATAATTCTCAGGAAATGCATCCAGGATCTGAAACTCCTTACACGACTCAGTCAGATCATTCCCCACCTACCGACCCTTTTTCAAGAGGTAACTTTGGGCCCTTTAGCTCCAACGCTATCTGTCACCTGAATAGTCGCCACTTGACTTGCCATTTCTGGCTGAGTCCCTTTAGGAACATGAGACAAGAGAACAATGGGAAAACCTGGAACCTGAACACGCTCAATACAGAAGGAAATTTTACTTTCAGATGATTTCTTCTGTCTGAAATTTCCTAATGTATATCTTTTAACTATGAAACTAATTGCTGATGTTTCTAAAATATTTTGCCACCTTTGCAGATGTATGTTTGAGCTATGTCAGACCACTCATCTAGCAATACATAAAACGGAGTCCTGTTTATGCGGGGGTAGGGGTATTGCAAAGTGGACCTGAGGTAACCAAGAAACAAGAGGGTTAGGAGAAAGGGCAAGGAGGCAAGAGGAGTGGGCGGGGAGAACTGCAGAGATGTAGCTGACCCACATCGTATGATCCGGGGTTGCACTCCCTGCAATGACCACTCACTCTATTGTCTAGGTCAGTGGTTCCCAAACTTTTGACTTCTGTGGACCCCCACTTTATCAGTACTAGAACCCAGAGACCCCCATTGAATCATTATTGGAATCTGGGGACCCCCAGTGAGTCATCGCTGAAAGCTGGGGACCTAATCTGTTAATATTATTACATTTTCGAAGCAGTCACAGACCCCCTAAGGAGGCTTCGCAGACCCCTAGGGGTCCCTGGACCACAGGTATGGAACCACTGGTGTAGGTAAAATCATTTGTTTTCAGAAAAAAGAAACACCCAGTCTAGATCACTGAATCATAGCTTGTAGGGTGAAAGAAAACTGCCTTGTGGAATGCACCTGTCTTCCTTGTCAAGGGCCTCTCCTGCTCCTGCGTTCTCCTCAGATTTCCCAGGCCCATGTGTGATGTGCTGCTCCATTCCAGGGGTTTTCCTTGCATTCTGGGACTTGTAGTCTTGTTTATTACATCATAAAAGAATTCGAGAATTCAAAGGAAAAGATCTGAACTGGCGCAGCACATCACGCATCAACCTGAGCAGCTTTGCTTCCAGTCCAGGTTTTTTCCATTGAATTCTGGGACTGGGAGTCATGTTCTTAATGCGATAAATAAGACTACTATGCCCCAGAATTCCAATAAAAGTCCTGGACTGGAGCAGCACATGGACCTGGGAAACTTGGCAGGGCTGCTTTCAGGTTGTAGTCAGGGCAAGGCGTAGCTTTGGGGGGTGATGGGGTCTTTAGGATCTTACCCCTTCTCCCCCTTAATTAATGTGTTTTCTGACAAATAGTTGGGAACAGGTGCTTTCAGTCGGGTATGGTAACGTGTCAGTCAGATTTCACCAGGGATTTTTACATACACACAGACAACGCACACTCTCTCTCTCCCTCTCTGTTTTCAAAGTCCTAAAAATGTTGGTTATTTTACAAAATATTGTGCATTTTCTCTTAATATCCCTACCAATCCGCATTCCTCTCTCTTTCCACTGCCTCTTAGGCCCCTCTCATGTACACTTCTTGTCCTATAATGTTATTTTAACATTTTATGCCAGCCTGTTCCTTAAAAAATCTATAGCTCAGCCTCCCCACCCCCAATCTTACTGACCAAGCTACGCCCTGAAGGTAGTCCAACGTGCTGTAAACTCTTCCATTCAATCTGATATGGTGACAAGAGGGACAGGTTCCAGAACTTAGAGAAACAGCTGGAAAGGGGATGGGGGGGCAAAGAGAGACATAAAAAATGGGCAAGGTGAGGCAGGGAGATGCGGTGCTGCGATCACACTTTCTAATGGTGGTCCAAGTGATAAAACCTGCTACATCATGCCCAGTAAACCTCCTGTCACACAACGGGGAGTTTTGGGGTGAACAGGGAACATTCACCTTGAATAGGATTATCTCAGGAGCCAGTACAACCGTAGATACATGGAGACACTGTCCCCCAGGTCACTGAGAAGAAATGAAGTTCCTCACCACGTCTGAGTGAGCCAACACCTGCCTAGATATCCTGTATTCCTTAGATCAGTGGTTCTTTTGACTTTTGTGGACCCCCTAAATCACTACTGGAATCCGGGGACCACTACTGAGTCATTATTGAAGCCGGGGAACCCCAGCCTAAGCAATTTGTATGATTTGAACCTCAAAATAATACACAAAAAATACAAAAACAAGTGTACACCAAAAAAATGCTCAACTATTGAAATGTTTTATTTAATTCACAATCAAAAATAGAAAACGTTTTCAGTTTTGCTTCTTTAATTTTAATTTATTTAAATTTATTATTTTTAATATTGTTTAATTTAGTAAAACAGTCGCAGACTCATTGGGTAGGCCTCGTGGACCCCCAAAGGTCATCGGACAACAGGTTAAGAACTACTGACCAATTAGATTATTTCCATAGTTGTCAGAATTTTCATAGCTGCTGAATTCTTGCATTCCACAAGACCCAGTGGCCTGTGCATGCCTAGGGACCCTCAAACTGACATGTAGTAATGACTCAGGAAATGGCCTAGTCTGCCAGATGGGAAGGTTGTGACCATAGGGATGTATAAACAGACTTGCAGAAAGTGAAACTGGTTAAGAGAGAGAAACAGAGACACTGGATTTCATCACTCTGTCCGTTTGTACTCCGTAGTTAGTTTACAAGAAACTTGGGCTACCATTCCTCCCCATTTAGATGGTTAAGTAACTTATTTTACTCCTGCGATCACCTCTCGCGAGGGAGTGGGAAGGGAGGGTTGGCTACTATAGTTTTAACTTTGCTTTTAGGTAAAGTGTCAAATATTACCCTTGACTCACCCTTTTCTCTGTTGTTAGGGGTGGACTTAGACAGAGGTTTTGATATCTTAGTTATTAATTCATGTGATAATTCATTTGATCATCACAATGTACGTGTCATCGTAGCGTTGGAAAGGCATCCCAGACCCTATTCACAGACAATGGGTAAGGATCTGTATATATTTTGGGTGGGCGATTTTAATGCCAGTCAGTGCTCCATACCATCAAAGGCGCTATGTGGCTTGGTTAACATAGAGGGCGAGGACATTTTATGCATGGTCTATATGGTGACGCTTTGAATAACTTGTTTAATAAATATAACTGTGTCTTTGCCAGTGATGGTTGTGCACTTCAAAGTTCGGATCTCTTTAGTAATTTCTAATTGCACAATAAAAACGTCAAATTTTATGCTTAAAGAAGGATGTCTGCATCAACCAACATAATATTGCTGCATTACCTCTTACTTGTTGAATAGGGAGCACCATTTAACATAGGTTTGCTAAGCACTTGATAAAAGGTTATTCCCCATTTGACTCCTGAGTATAAATGTCATGTTTATTTAATCTGTTTGCTAACATGGGGCAAGTAGCTTCTATCACATTAGGAGTTATTTCAGGACGCATTCATTTCTTTGCTAAATGTGCTCCTAACAGGAGAGGGTGAATGCACACACTGCATACCTCTTTAAAATATTTGTACATGCATTTGCTGCACTTCTCTCTCAAACGTTTTCACTTATGGGTGCAGTTTTGGAGTTTGATGATATAGGTCCCAACAATGGGAGCTTTTAGACATACTCAGTTTGTAGGTATATAGGTAGTCTGCTGAGACGTAGAGGTCTCTTCGAGACATCAAGTACAGCAGACATGGTTTGGTGGACAATTGCCTGATAGATCACAGAATGTTAGTAGGGGTTTGCTTAATAATGCAGTCACCCGTCATGTGTCGGCTGGGTTTAGACCATGTGCTGACATACACATTTTAAACTTCCACAAGAAACACACTTACTGAATTAAGTAATATTAGTCGACATCAGTGTCAAATGGTAGACATGACAATGGTTCTGCATAAATCGGGAAAGATGGCAGCTTCCATTGTTTAAGATTTCGAAGATGGAAATTTCCATTTTCAAAGATGGAGTCGGGCCAAATAAAATGGAGTCAGACCTTTGGGGACCTACTTCAGCATTGCCTTGTCCTGTACCTACCTTTACAGATAGAGGTGCAGGTAGCCCCATTGATTTATAGTATTTACAGAGAATTTAAGACCCTCTGCCTCTAATTTTTTGTTTCATATAAATTGTATGAGTCATCGCAATCCTTTAACTTCAGATTTCTGAGTGGGATCAGGTCCCATAAAAGTACTGGGGACTGTTGAGGGTTTAGAGACGGTAAAGAACAGTGGTGTCACAATTAGATGGAACAAGCTGAATCCAGAGCTGATTCTTTCGGAATTGGTTACAGAGGATGGGAGTCTTTTTGAGTTCTATTGGGATGGGACGGCTGAAGCGAAGGATATTGAAGAGAAGTTTAAAGGAATTTCAGAAAGGGTATAAACAGTTTTAAGTAGGCCAAAAAACGTCAGGGGAGTTACACCTTTTGGATGGTTTGATTCAGTGTGTACTAGAGCGCAGACAAATATGAATGTGTCTCTAAACAGGAATCTGAGAAATATTGACAAAGTGAAAATATAAGGCCATTCTTCAGGTGAGGAAAAAGGCTAATAAGAATGAAGCATAGGAAGAGCATGTGTTAGCTAGTGAGAAGAGAGGTAACATATCCATCAGGAAAGTCATTAACTGGCCTTACTTTAGGAAATACACTACTCCTGTCATTGAAACTTTGATCCTCTCCAGAATTGGGTGGACCATTTTCCTAATGTCTATGCACTAGCCTCTGCTGGACGACGTTACCGTCAGATGAGGTGTTTTGTCCTTTACCTCTTGCGTCTGAGCTCAGGGAGGCTATTTTGACTATTACTAACAGCTGGAGTGGGAAACCAACCAGCCCAGACAGTGTGCCCATTGATGTTTCTAAGACGAATTCAGAGCTCTGGGGACCCTTAATGACAAACATTCTGAGGAAACGAGCAAGAAGTGGTAAACTCTGAACGTGATCTCAATCACTAATTGTGACCATCTTTAAAAAAGAAGGCAGAGCAGATCCCAGGTGCTACAGAGTGATCTCCCTGTTAGATTCATGATGAAGGTGGCGGGACAGATCCCATTGTCAACACTGGACATTTGGGCAGGAGCACCAGACTTTATGGGATGCGCAATACGGCTTTCGAAAAGGGCTTGGGACAGTCGAACAGTGTTTAGATGGAACTTTTTTAATTAGTATATAAACTGTCACAAAAAAGGGTACCATCTATTTAGCATTTATGGATCTTTCCAGAGCCTTTGTTTGTGTAAGTCATTTGAAGTTGTGGTTCATCTGGGCCGAGATGGGGGTAAAAGAATCGATAGTGTGATTTCTGAAGCAGCTATACACAGGTTCAACAGCTAGTGTGGGTGATGGAATGAAGGGGAGCGCTCACGTTCTTTTGGGACACTCAGAGTGGTGAGGTAGGGCTGTGTTCTGGGCCATTTTTTTTACATTGTACAGAAACAAATTAGGGGCAGATCTACCATCCTTCCCGGCAACACAGCAGCCAAAGAATTTGTGCTGCTTTGAGTGAGAAGGAGAGAGCAGGAGAGCGCCATATATGCAGCGATATGGCCCCCTCCTCCCATTTTCCTAGCGCCGGTGCTGATTGCAGCTGCTGTGCGCAATGCACACCCCTTTGCGCCTTAGTGCAAGGGTGTGTGTGAGTCTAGCATAGGATTTGTAATACTAGGCCTTCTCAACTTCTAAAACTTTTCTTACTTTGTATGGGTGCTGCACAGTGCAGCACGCTTGCAAACCAGGGAAAGAAAGGAGAAATGGAAACATTTTTCCTTTTAACGCCTGGTTTTAAAAGGCTTTATTTTTTGACACAAAACCCTGTCTCACATTTTTGGTAGATAGGGTTTTGTGTCAAAAAGGGTGGGTGGGTGGCTGAATGGGAACACCCTTGTAACGCCCCCTTGACGCAAAGCACTGCACAGCTGCGCCTCGCGCTACTTTGCGTTACTTTTAGTCATTTTCTAGTGCAAAACAAGTTTTGGCTGGAAAGTAAATAATAGAAAAAACATTTTGTACTGGTTTATGGCACTTTCATGAGGCAAACCCGGCACAAAATATTGGTAGATCTGCCCCTTCGATCTGATCTCAATTGGCAAGGGCGGAGATATGGCTCAAATTGGCTCCTGTCCCATTCCCCCACTACCATATGCAGAGGACGCTGTTTTAATGCACATGAAGTGGTTTTCAGAAATTTGTGGATAATGTTATTGATTTTCCGGTTGAACTAGAACTTGTAATCAGTTTTAATAAGTCTTTTATTATGATTTGTGGCCCTGCAGTGGCTGGATCATGTGTATACACTGTAAACGGTGTTAACGTGAGAAAAGTAGACACTTTTATGTACCTCGCATGCAATCTGACTTGTTAAGGAACTGGTCACATCTGAGGAGAATTAGGAAGAAACACTTCAATAATCAATTGTAGCAGCTCTTAGGGTCGAGCCTCCGTATGCGAGACGCTGTTGTCATCCTTAAACGGCTTGGAGCCCGCCGGTCGCTCACCATTTGTTGGTTTGCGTGGCACTCTTCATTACAGCCTCTTAATTTGTCAAGGCATGCCTGGCATCATTTCCGTTCCTCTGTGTGGAGCAAGGATCAAGCACTCACTAATTTCAACTTAACTAGTGCCTGTCCACTGCTCCAGACGTGATCAGGTACTATTTTGTGTGAACTCTGAGTGCCCGCAAACAGAAGGCTTGTGACTGGCAAAAACGTGCCCAGCAGGCACAAAATTGCAAAGTTTTACTTTTCAAAGCTAACTTTATTTTAATTGGCCAAGTCGTCAGTTTTCACTCGTCTTTTTTTTGTTTTTGCTCGTGGGCACTGTTGTCAAAACATGACAACGTGTTCGAAATATGCGAGACCCATTGCATTGCAAATGCTTGTTAGATTTGCTACCAAGCTGGAATTGAAACCTTTAAGGGAGATGGCGACTGTCTATAGGAGTAAATGTGCTACATATGTGCAACGTGTATGGGGTACAGCAACGTAGACGTTTTACAGAGGTTAGAAAATGCCTGTCTTAACAAGATGTCTCAAGGAGCTCTGAGACCCACATCTGCCTCTGGGATTTGGTGAGCCATATCCGGGGGCTTTTATGAGGCGTCACCCACTTTTATTATGACACTCAATTTGATTTACCGGAGGGCACCTTTGTTGGAACGGCGGTCCCTGATTGTTTATCGTTAGACTTTATTCGTCAGATCCCTTTGTTAAGTAAGTTATGTCAAGAAGTTGTGTGATAATCTCGGTATACCGTATTTTTTCAAGAATCCCGGGCCAAACGAGGGCATGATTAGTGGGAAGCTTAAAGTTATTGTTTGGTAAGTTCCGTGAAGAGGGGAGAACTGTGAAAGGGGTACACACTCTTTTGTAAGTATTAAGGAAGGTATTCAACCATACCCAGTAATGGTGATGAATCCAGAGCACTGGCTTGCCTCGACTAGATTCCATCTGAATACGTTCATCCACAAGTAATGTTCCTTGAGGTGTGTGCTAGGTATATCAATCCCCATGGACACCCACGTGACGGGTATTCAAACAATGGGGCAGATTTAAGAGCCCCCAGAGCATCCTTGTGCCACTTCAGCGTCATTTGTTGTTACGTTAATGTGGCCTAACGAAGCCAAAATTGCAGCGCCAAATGTACAAAGTGGCGCAAAGCATGCATTACACCACTTTGTAACCCTGTGCGCTACATTATACCTGCGCCAGGCATAATGTATGCAAAGAGGGCGTTCCCCCGTTAGGGGGACTGAAAAAATGGCACAAAGAAACCTAAGAGATTTTTTTTCACCATTTTTAATGCCTGCTCAGAAAAAGGAGGCACCCCATTGTTTACAATGGGCCTCAATGGGCTTTGCAGGATTAGTGTCCACATTTTTTACGCTAATCCTGCAAAGCTCCGAACTAGCATCAATAATTTTGACGCTAGTTCCCTAACTACTGCCTCGGTGCACCATATCTCAGATACGGCACACGTATGGTGGCCTTTAGGGGGCGCTAAGGGGTGCAGGAAAAGTGGTTCTGCACATGCAGCACCACTTTTCATAAATCTGCCCCAATGTATTTGACATTTTATGCTCTTTCGTAGGCTTTCACTATATTTGACAGCTACTTAGAACTCTGAATTTTACTCTGTGTATTTATTTTTTATAGCCATGACAAACCTTTGCAACTTGCCTAGCCCTAGCGACAAATATCTGGCAGGCCGAGAAACTCACAAAGAATTTATTTGCTGATTTTATAATCTGTATGATATATAAGATTTTTTTAATGAATTTAATTTAAACCAAATGCATTTTGGCTGACTGAAATACAATTATATTCCGTGCAACGCATCCAAAGATTATTCAGAGACATTATTTGCTTCTTACTATAGATAACTAGTTTCAAAATTATATCAAACCCCATGTGATTAAAATTATATTCATTGTGGCAGGTTCATAAACTTCAACTAACAATACATAATAATTTCCTCATCAAGATTGATGACTTAAAACCATATGTGTAACAAAATGAAAGGTTAACAAAGTCTGTGCACATATTAGGATCCTTTTCACTCCTCCTAGAGAACCAGCAAGGTTCAAACATGAGAATTAATATCCCCTCGGGGAGGAGTCGTGGAAATACTGTTTTAAATTCGTAAATACAAGTATTGTCTTCTACTATGTATCTAGTTCAGTCTCTCATTAACTTCCAATCTGCGAAGTTTCAAAACTCTGATAACAAGGTCACGGCTGCAGCTATCTCATCTGCCTACCAAAGACTCCTACTCTACAGTTCAAGATGGATTCCAACATTTGGGAGTATGACGTTGCTGATGACTTTCCTGGCACTAGCCTGGCCTTTTTAGCCCCGCAGCAGATGCGCACAAAAAGCAGGCGGAAGCACTCCATGTGTGTGGGCTCACCCTAGTGCATCCCATGTAGATTGACCAGATTTTGAGGAGATAAAACTGGGACAGGTCAGATATAAAAATAGGACTAAAGTCTTTAGCCTTACTTCTGTATGTGGTCTGTGCCGTTTTTTGCATAGCCTTGTAAGTGTATGTTTGGGTGTGTGTATCTATCTATCTATCTATCTATCTATCTATCTATCTATCTATCTATCTATCTATCTATCTATCTATCTATCTATCTATCTATCTATCTATCTATCTATCTATCTATCTATCTATCTATCTATCTATCTATCTATATAATCAAAGTTGCTTTTAACTTTCTAAACAACCCATCAGCTTCAAACCATTTAAGCACTTAGGGCCTCATTCCAACCCTGGCGGTCATGGACTGCCAGGGTGGATGGCCACGGAAGCACCGCCAACAGGCTGGCGGTGCTTCATGTGGCATTCCGACCACGGCGGTACAGCCGCGGTCGGTCGGCCAGCCGGGTCCGGCGGTTTCCCGCCGGATTTCCCCCGGCTGGGAGAATCCTCCATGGCGGCGCTGCAAGCAGCGCCGCCATGGGGATTCCGACCCCCTTCCCGCCAGCCTGTTTCTGGCGGTTTTCACCGCCAGAAACAGGATGGCGGGAACAGGTGTCGTGGGGCCCCTGGGGGCCCCTGCACTGCTCATGCCACTGGCATGGGCAGTGCAGGGGCCCCCTAACAGGGCCCCAGCATGATTTTCACTGTCTGCTATGCAGACAGTGAAAATCGCGACGGGTGCAACTGCACCCGTCGCACCCCTGCAACACCGCCGGCTCCATTCGGAGCCGGCTTCTGTGTTGCAGGGCCTTTCCCGCTGGGCCGGTGGGCGCTCCTTTGGCGGGCGCCCGCCGGCCCAGCGGGAAAGTCAGAATGGCCTCCGCGGTCTTCTGACCGCGGAGCGGCCATTTGGCGGTTCCCGCCAGGCGGGCGGTGTCCGCCACCCGCCCGGGTCAGAATGTCCCCCATAGTATTTGTTTCAAATAAGGCCCCAATGTATTATTCTGCCGTAGAACGAGCACATGAATGACGTGGCTAGGTTTTTATCTGTATAACATATATTTATAATAGGCAGCGTAACCAATGGGAGTGAGTTTTCATTTTTAGTCGTTTCCCCAAGGGTGATATAAAGAATTGCTTATGTGCAAAAATCACGAATGTAAACATTAATAAACTATCAATCAGCAAATGGTAGTTAGGGGGCAAAATGCTAAAAGTGCAAAACTCTATTGGATTTGGACCACAGAAGGTGGTTTACAATGTAAACATTCCATCGGTAACCTCAACTAAAGCAACCACCAATTCACCTACAAAGATGGAATGCAAACAGTCCCTGGAAACACACAGAGTAATGATATCTCTGAAACAGACAGCAACAGTTCACAGCGGCATCTATCGAACAGCTGCATATAACAGAAAAAACAGTAAGTACCTTCCCATAGGGCAGCATTTCATAGGATGGGGGACATGGTATAAAAGACTCACAATGTCAACGCATAACCTGATGTATGATGGATATGGTCCAAACTATCCTGGGTCCCCTATCCAAATCATCACATTGTGTTGTCAAAGCAGCAGCATGTAAAGAATTTAAGTGTCATAGTGCACAAACCTGAAATGTGGGCTTCAGTGCAAATAGATGATCCATCATATGACTGCCCCCCTAGCCTGACAATTCATCAGTAGGGGTGACCATACTTTAGTGTCCGAGGACTGCATGTTGCCCCATGAAGTGCAATAGTGCAAGGCTCTGTGATGTAAAAGTACAGAAGTCATGTCTGTTAGCCGTGGTTTATGTCTGCCAATGGTTCCAGATTATGAGTCTAAAATGCACCCATGTGTCTAAACCCAGCATGTTACTTCATAATACGCACAACTAAGGGCTCTAAAGTGTTAAACTATACATCTGTGAGCCATTAGAGGTAGCAATCTCTCATTCTCCTGCCCAAATGTGAGATATATATCACAATCTTACATTTGGGCAGGTGAATGAGAGAACATATATATATATTTACTTAATGGCAGCTGCCACTAGGTAGTTATAGTTAGCTCCAAGTTTCTATATACAAAAGTGTTTTTTTACTTGTCTATATCTTTGGCGCCACTTCATGAATCTCCACGAAACTTTCTAAACAAATTTGCCAGTCCCGTCAGCTGCTGCCTGGAAAGTTTCAGGTGATCCGTCCAGGGAGGGGCCTAGAAAAAGGGGGTCCCAAAAAACGTTTTCCCCCGTCATTTTTCCATAGGGATGTTGCACAGCGATAGCGCAAAAACTACTGGACGGAATTACACCACATTTGCCAGAAAGGTAGGTCCTGGTCCAGAAAGAGTGCTTTTTTCATTTTGGTGTCATTCGATACAGTGGTTTTAGAGAAATTATAGAAAATCCAAATTTGTATATCTAGGGTTGTGAAGGTTTCGCAACGCCTCCCAATCTCATGCAGAGATCTGATTGGTTGATAACATTTCAACAACAGAAACCGCTGAAGTGTTGTTAGCCATCTTCAGACTCGG
Source organism: Pleurodeles waltl (assembly GCF_031143425.1). Classification (NCBI taxonomy): domain Eukaryota; kingdom Metazoa; phylum Chordata; class Amphibia; order Caudata; family Salamandridae; genus Pleurodeles; species Pleurodeles waltl. The sequence goes on along the minus strand of NC_090439.1, from coordinate 1,114,468,660 downwards.
CTGAAGCTAAGTCCTAAAACAAACTAAACAGTAAAGAAAAGGGGCAAGGGTATGAACACCCTGACCACTTAGCTCTGGTGGTGGGGTCCCAAAGGGAACCCCCAAGGCTAAAAAGCATTTGTATTTGATTTTACGAAAGGAGTTGCGTAGATTTGCGGACCTGCCGTAAAATAAAAAAACAAAAAGAATGAACTGTGGTCCCCCGCGCATCATTACTATAAGGCCCCTAGGTGGGCCAATTCCTGGGGACATTTGTTTACAAATGTGAGGGAGGGGCCTTCTGGCCCCCTCCCGCTGCCTCAGGAACCGCCACCTCCCTGGGGCTTATAATTTATATATGGGGGGCAACGTGACCCCCCCGCTGCCTTGGGGACCACTACTTCCTCAGGGCTGTGACTTAATAGGTGGGGGGGTTTTGTGCCCCACCACCCGCTGCCCCAGGGACCACCTTCTCCCCAGGGCGTTATGGTAATAATGTGTGGGGGGCCACGGGCCCCCCCCACTGCCCTGGAGACCACCACCTACACAGGGCTTTGACTAAACATGCAGTGGGGCCACCACTTCCCCAGGGCGTTATGGTAATGTGTGGGGGGCTGCGTGCTCCCCCCACTGCCCCTTGGGACCACCACCTACCCAGGAATTTGATTAAATATATCGTGGCCATGACCCTCCCACTGCCCCGGGGACCATCACCTCCCCAGGGCGAAACATTATTAATTTGCCGGGGCTGCATGGCCCCCGCTGCCCTAGGGATCACCACCTCCCCAGGGCAAATATTAAAAAAATGAAAGGCGGTCCCTTTGGGACCCCTAAGCCCCAGGGACCACCACCTCCTCTGGGCTACACTGAATTATGAGCAGGGCCGTGCAGCCCTCCCCACTGCCCCAGGGGCCACCACCCCGAGGCAAATATTTAAACAAAGAAAGGGAGTCACTTTGGGCCCTAAAGGGCTCCTCCGCGTGCCCTCCATATTGATTTATTTTATTATTTTTAAATATATTTTAGAAAAATGCCCCTATGGGCAATCTGGCAACGCCGGGGAAGCCTTAAGGGCTCCCCTCACTGTGCCATTGCTTCAGCAAGCACAAAGCTACTTTGACAGCAGCTTTGTGCTTGCTGACGCATTTCATCTCTGTCCCTTGCACGCATGCAGTGGACAGAGATGAAAGCTTCAGTTTTTGACAGAGGGACCTGCTTCTCAGGTCCCGCTGTCAAAAACTGAAGAGTTTGCTGTGGCTTGGCTGCAGAGCAAAATCCCTATGGAAAAGTGAATGGGGAAAACGTGTTTTGGGCCCACCCTTTTTTCTCAGTCCAACTACCCCTCCCCACCCACCCCCCTTAACCCATCCCAACCATGCCACCCACCCCTCTTCCCTCCCAGACAGTTCACCCCCAAACTTTCCAGGCAGCAGCTGATGGAACTGGCACATTTTTGGGGAAAGTTTTGTGAAGATTCATCAATTGGTGCCAAAGACACAGGCAAGTAAAAATACACTTTATACATATATATGTATATATATTTGACAAAAATCCTCATGAAATTTTCCCGAAAAATTGTGCCAGTGATTCTCATTGTGCATGGAAAGATTCGGGGTGATCTATCAAGCGGGGGCATAGAAAAAGGGTGGGGGGGGTCAAAAAACTTGTGGTTCCTATGTTAATTTGCATAGGAGTTTTGAACACAACTACAGGACGAAACGCTGGACAGAATTACACCAAATTTGGCAGAAAGCTAGATTTTGTAACACAGATTGTGCTTTTTGTTATTTGGTGTAAGTCCGTTCAGTAGTTTTTGAGATATTAAAGGGAAAATAAATTTGTATATCTGAGGCTCCAAATTTGCTGCAATGTTTTTGCAGCGATCGTTGAGAATTCAAGAATGCGAGTGCCAACAGGAATTCTGTCATTGGCTGCCCAGGACCTCACCAGAAAGTTGCAGCCGCCATTTTAGGTTATAGGACATGGTCCCTGGGGCTGAAAAATAAAATAAAAAGTGGAGTAAGGGGTCAGTGTGGAGGTATCCTGACCCCGGGGTGTGATATAGCAGTCTTTGAGGGTCAAATAATGACCTTAACATTTTTTTTTTTCAAGAAGGACAATATTCATGAATCCGTCACAACACTCAGTACACCTCCCCCATGTAACGTCATGACATATTTGTGAATATCTTGGAAAAAAACTAGAAAAATAAATCCAGAGGCTCATTCATACACTAATTAATTCACTCATAGTAGTACTCAAACACTTATGCTTAAAGAAAAAAGGGATTCGGAGGATTGATGGTCCAGTGTATGCCCTCCTGTGAATATTACAATGCAATGAAATGAAATACACTATTCCAAAGAAAAAGAGAGACAAGGAAAACAGTGGGGAGTCCTAATTGTTGGGAGCAAGAGTCCCCACACACCCAATTGGGTGTCATGCTTCATCATCGGATATGCTCCTCGTCAGACCGGCGCTGCAATGTCTGACGGGCACCCCCCGTAGGGGGGGGCTCTTTTCCGGAGATCTTTTCTCGATGATGCCAAAAACCCAAGAGTGAGTAAGGAAAAAAGGGAAAGGAGAGATCAACAAAAAACTAAAATTGGCTCAGGACCCAACCTAAGTAATAGTTTTATTAGTCCACGCTGGGCGATGGACAAGATTAAAAATATAACAGGAGAGTGAAATAGAGGTAATGCTCAATCACTCTCTACCAAATGTATAGGAAATAGGGAGGTCAGGAACTACTAGACCATCCTTAAAATTAGGTCGACATGTTTTGCGTCTCTGTGGTCCAAAAGGATCCTGTGATGCTTCTTCAGGACCTAATGCATCTAAACTTCTCCTTCAATAAACTAAATTGACTCCTATATTCTGATACTGTCAGTAAAAATGTTTCCAGTCACTTACACTAGTCCAATCTGACTCAAACTTGCTGTTCCTACAAGTCACCCTGAAGATGAATAAAAACAGATAACATCATGTAGCTTTTTATCTGGATAATCATTGCCAGAATAGGTACAAATATCATAACAAACAAACAAAGTGACAAACTGTGCAACACAAGGTGATAGTGTTGGTAGTGGCAAACCCATGGAAGATCGATAAAAATGGGCTTACCCTCCCAAGTCGGGACCGGGCTTCATGGGATCACACAGGCCATAAGCCAGGCGTACAAAAACACTGGTAGCAAAGTAGACAAAAAAGCAAGAAAACACACACACGCCTGTTAGAGTAAACATATACAAAACAAATTGAGACACCGTATATCAAATGGCAAAGTGTGCTTCACTAGTACATGGGTTGTACAATAGTTTTGATTCACCTGAGCGTACGTATTAACCAACCCGTATGGTATCAATAAACTGATCATGGTAAAAAGAGGAAACAGTAGTCCAGTATGGTTACGGAATTAATGTGTCAGGTCACTTTCATTGTGAAATAAGAATTGCTTCACATCTGCCCCACATCAAGCTGAGAAGAAAAAAGCAGTAATAATGGAACGTTCGTTGAGCGAAAGATCGATATGTAGATCACAAAATGCATGTAAAAAGACTAAAGAGTCCTCCGATGTTAGAAAACGTCCCTCTAAATGGAATAGGTAGATCACAGGCTCGTAATCAAACAACCTTTACAACCCCCTCCATCAAGGGGACAACAAATGCAGTATGTGTTTGCTGAAATGAATCCCCCCAGAGTATTGGGGGCCGTGAAGATAAAACCCTTATGTTAAAAATACAACAAACAACTGCCCAAGGCACTTACTTCTACACTCCTGGTGACGGGTGGATAACCTACCCCTGGCCACGCTCCCGAATCATAGAGGGAGCCGCGGACCGCAGGGTAGAAATAATCCGAAACCTGGAAGTACGAGCGTAATAGTGACGCTCTGGTTGCCAGGTAACGCAGCCGAGCAACGGCCGATCAAGGCCCCGGTTGCGCTCGCAAAAAAGTAAACACAGAAAAAGGGTACTATCCCACCTAGTATTGCTAGATACTGCGAGATGTGGCCATGTCAAAACCATACAGATCCATAAGGAAATATACCCTAACTGTCATGAAAAACGGAAAAGTGTTCCTTTAAAATTGTGCAGAACCACAGATTCATGGAAGACACAGCATAGCTAATGCAGTACAAGTACGGCACACGAACAAAGGAAGCCGTGTAATATCTGCAATCATAAACACAGTGAGCTAGAGATTATTATAAAAAAATGGTTAGGAGAGGGGTTGTCAGGGGTGTGTGTGGGGCGCAGGGTGGAGCTGCGCCAGGGACACAGTCGAGGGCAAAATGAATTCCAACACACTTGTGGTAGACAGGATAGAGTGATGCTCCTGAAATAAAGGGTGCTTTAATGAGAAAGATTAATCCAAGGAATGTCATCATTTAACCCTTGAAGATGTGTGTTTAGCTTATACACCCAACGTTGCTCCAGTTCAAAAAGGGGTCTCTTCCCCTTCTGTGAGCAAGTCTGAAAAACTACCCACCACATGTCATCCGGGCTATGGTTTACTTCCATGTAGTGGATACTTAGTTTGGTCGTAACTCGACCGCATCGAATGTTACTACCGTGTTCATGTACCCTCAATTTTACTGCTCTTGTACTCATTCCTACATACCGTAAGTTACATGGACAAGTGATCAAATAAACACAATTGCGAGTATTGCAATTGGTATGTTTCAAAAATCTCCATTTCCCTATCAGTTCTTATTCAAGGGAGTCCAAACGTTTTGTGAGTGAGCACACGTTGCAATTACCACATGGGAAATGACCCATGACTGGCGGAAGACCCCAATTGGACCTTTGTCTGGAAGACACAATTCAAGGTCTGGGTCGAGTGTGAACCAACATATCCTTGATATTGGTGGTCCTTCTAAAGGCGAACAGCGGTTCAGGAATATTCTCTCCTCCACTACAGAGGATGTCCCATCTCTTGTTAATCACTTTCTTTATGGTATTGGACAACGGGGTAAATGTAGACACACAGGTCAGTTTAATATCTGAGGGTCTAGGGGCCATCTGAAGTAATGAGCCCTGTCACTGTACTTCGCTCGTTTGTAAGCTGTGTTTACCACTCTGTTTGGATAGTGACGGTCGCATAATTTATTGTGAAGATCTGCAGCTTGCGTGTCAAATGAGTGAATATTGCTACAATTCCAACGAAGTCGAAGAAACTGGCCGTAGGGCAAATTATCTCTGAGCGCTTTTGGATGATAACTCTCATACAACAACAAGCTATGGCGATCAGTAGTTTTATGATATGTGCATGTCTTGAGTTTGCCGCCATCAATACTGATCACCAGGTCCAAGAATGGAATCTTGGTGGTTGAAACCGAAGAGGTGAATTTAAAAAAAGGATCTAAACCGTTGACCCATGTTGTAAAAACGCCTACCTCGGTAACAGGACCCTGCCAGGCATCCAAAATATTGTCTATATACCGTCGCCATAATTTTATGTTGTCAAAAAAAGGATTGGAATCCGGCAATATAAAACGTTTTTTAAAGTCATACATGTAGAGGCAAGCCAGACTAGGGGCAAAAGTGCTGCCCATCGAAGTACCTCGTATCTGATGGAAAAGCAGGTCTTCGAATTGAAAGAAATTCTCTGTCATGGCTAGAGTGGCACAGTGCATTATAAAATGGACTGGAGTCACTGATTCCAATCTAGCTGATAGGAGAGCTGTCTCAACTACCTTTAACCAGTTCTGTGCCCAGGACGCAATGGTTACGTCCTGAGGCACAGTGCTGCTGTGCCCAGGATGTAACCGTTACGTCCTGGTCACAGAGCCCAGAGGGAGCGCTAGCGCTCCCTCTGAGGGGTTCCCCCCCACCCACCCAAAGTCAGGGATGGAAGGGGAAGCCCTTCCCCTTACACCCCCGACCCCCCCCAACCCCCCCCGTGACGTCAGCGCGCGAGCGCGTGCTGATTTGTCACAGGGTCTCCTCCATCGCGCTGGAAGCTCTGCTTCGAGCGCGATTGAAAGAGAAATGCTTAGCATTTCTCTTTCAATAACGTGGGGGAGGCCCGGAGAGGCTTCAAAGGTAAAGAAATGTATTTCCTTCCCTTTGAAGTCTCTCCCAGGGTTTCAAAAGCCAGATTGCTTGCAATCCGGCTTTTGAAACCCCACTAGACACCAGGGATTTTTTTTTTAAATGGACATAAGGGAGCGACCCCTTGGGCAAGGGTCGCTCCCAGAGGGGGTATCTTTTGGGAAGGCCTTTTCTTAAACCCCACTAGACACCAGGGATTTGTTTTTTTCAAATGGACATAAGGGAGCGACCCCTTAGGTCGCTCCCTTAGGTCAGTCTGCCCCCAAGGGGGCAGAAACCATTAGGCACCGGGGATTTTTTTTTTTTTGCGCCAATGTCACACAGGGGGAGTGACCCCATAGGCAAGGGTCCCTCCCAGGGGCGGTTTGGGGCCGGTTGAGCTAGAGGCCAAAATCCACAGGTAGGCACTGTTTTCTATGACAAAATGTGATGTGTCCACGTTGTGTTTTGGGCCATTTCCTGTCGTGGGCGCTAGGCCTACCCACACAAGTGAGGTATCATTTTTATCGGGAGACTTGGGGGAACACTGGGTGGAAGGAAATTTGTGGCTCCTCTCAGATTCCAGAACTTTCTGTCACAGAAATGTGAAGAAAACGTGTTTTTTTTTAGCCAAATTTTGAGGTTTGCAAAGGATTCTGGGTAACAGAACCTGGTCAGAGCCCCACAAGTCACCCCATCTTGGATTCCCCTAGGTTTCTAGTTTTCAAAAATGCACAGGTTTGGTAGGTTTCCCTAGGTGCCAAAATCTAGCTAGAGGCCAAAATCTACAGGTAGGCACTTTGCAAAAAACACCTCTGTTTTCTTTAAAAAAATGTGATGTGTCCACGTTGTGTTTTGGGGCGTTTCCTGTCACGGGCGCTAGGCCTACCCACACAAGTGAGGTATCATTTTTATCGGGAGACTTGGGGGAACGCTGGGTGGAAGGAAATTTGTGGCTCCTCTCAGATTCCAGAACTTTCTGTCACAGAAATGTGAAGAAAACGTGTTTTTTTTAGCCAAATTTTGAGGTTTGCAAAGGATTCTGGGTAACAGAACCTGGTCAGAGCCCCACAAGTCACCCCATCTTGGATTCCCCTAGGTTTCTAGTTTTCAAAAATGCACAGGTTTGGTAGGTTTCCCTAGGTGCCGGCTGAGCTAGAGGCCAAAATCTACAAGTAGGCACTTTGCAAAAAACACCTCTGTTTCCTTTAAAAAAATGTGATGTGTCCACGTTGTGTTTTGGGGCGTTTCCTGTCACGGGCGCTAGGCCTACCCACACAAGTGAGGTATCATTTTTATCGGGAGACTTGGGGGAACGCTGGGTGGAAGGAAATTTGTGGCTCCTCTCAGATTCCAAAACTTTCTGTCACCGAAATGTGTGGAAAACGTGTTTTTTTAGCCAAATGTTCAATCAATCAATCAATCAATCATAGTATTTATAAAGCGCGCTATGTACCCGTCAGGGTTTCGAGGCGCTGAGGGGGGGGGGGAGGGGAGCGCTGCTGGTTTATCGGTCGAAGAGCCAGGTCTTGAGGAGCCTTCTGAATGCGAGGAGGTCCTGGGTCTGGCGAAGGGATGTGGGGAGAGAGTTCCAGGTCTTGGCGGCGAGGAAGGAGAAGGATCTGCCGCCGGATGTCTTGCGCTGGATTCGGGGAACGATGGCGAGGGCGAGGTTGGCGGATCGGAGTTGACGTGTTGGGGTGTAGAAGTGAAGTCTGGTGTTGAGGTAGGAGGGTCCGGTGTTGTGAAGTGCCTTGTGAGCGTGGGTCAGGAGTTTGAAGGTGATCCTCTTGTCTACCGGGAGCCAGTGGAGTTCCTTTAGGTGAGGGGAGATGTGACTTCGGCGGGGTATGTTGAGGATCAGTCGGGCGGAGGCATTTTGGATACGTTGGAGGCGTTTGATGTCTTTGGTTGGGATGCCTGTGTAGAGTGCGTTGCCGTAGTCAAGTCTGCTGCTGACGAGGGCCTGGGTCACCGTCTTTCTGGTTTCTGTTGGAATCCACTTGAAAATTCTGCGGAGCATTCGGAGGGTGTTGAAACAGGAGGAGGAGACGGCGCTGACCTGTTTGGACATGGTGAGGGCGGAGTCCAGGATGAAGCCGAGGTTTCTTGCGTGGCTGGCAGGGGTGGGTGGGGGTCCGAGGACGGAGGGCCACCATGAGTCGTTCCAGGCCGAGGGAGTGCGTCCGAGGATGAGGACTTCCGTCTTGTCGGAGTTGAGTTTCAGGCGACTGTCGTTCATCCAATCGGCGATGGATTTTAGTCCCTCGTGGAGGTTTGTTTTGGCGGTGAGCGGGTCTTTGGTCAGGGAGAGGACGAGCTGGGTATCGTCGGCGTAGGAGATGATGCTGAGATGATGTTGGCGGGCCAGTTGAGCGAGGGGGGCCATGTAGATGTTGAACAACGTGGGGCTGAGGGAGGATCCTTGGGGGACGCCGCAGATGAGGTTGGTGGCTTTGGAGCGGAAAGGGGAGAGACGGACTCTCTGCGTTCTGTCGGAGAGGAAGGATGAGATCCAGTTGAGGGCTTTGTCTTGGATGCCGGCTTCGTGGAGACGGGTTAGCAGGGTGCGGTGGCAGACGGTGTCAAAAGCGGCTGATAGGTCGAGGAGGATGAGAGCTGAGGTTTCGCCGTTGTCCATTTAATGTCTGATGTCATTTGTGGCGGCGAGGAGGGTGGTCTCAGTGCTGTGGTTTCGTCTGAATCCGGATTGTGAGGGGTCCAGGATGGAATTGTCTTCGAGGAAGTGGGTGAGCTGAGTGTTGACGATCTTCTCGATGACTTTCGCTGGAAAAGGGAGGAGAGAGATCGGACGGAAGTTTTTGAGGTCGTTGGGGTCAGCCTTGGGTTTTTTGAGGAGGGGTTGGATTTCTGCGTGTTTCCAGCTGTCCGGGAAGGTGGCAGAAGTGAAGGAGAGGTTGATGATCTTGCGGAGTTCGGGGGCGATGGTGGCGTTTGCTGAGTTGAAAACATGATGGGGGCAGGGGTCCGTGGGGGAGCCTGAGTGGATGGTGTTCATGGTTGCTATGGTTTCTGCCTCGTCCACATGGGTCCAGGCGGTGAGGCGGCAGTCGCGGGAGGAGACGTCGGGGGTGGGGTCTGGCGGTGGACCGGTGATGAAGCTGTCGTGGATGGTGGTGATTTTCTGGTGGAAGAAGGTGGAGAGGTCGTCGCAGAGTTTCTGGGAGGGCGGGATGTCGTTGGAGTTGGCTTTCGGGTTGGAGAGTTCCTTCACGATGCCGAAGAGTTCTTTGCAGTCGTGGGCGTTGTTGTTGATGCGTTCGGTGAAGTGGGCGCGCTTGGCGGTGCGGATCCGTTGGTGGTGTTCGCGGTTGGCGTTTTTGAGGGCGGCGAGGTTGTCGGGTGTGCGTTCTTGGATCCATTTCTTTTTGAGTTTCTGGCAGTTGCTTTTGGAGGTGGTGAGATCGTCTGTGAACCAGGCTGGTTTTCTCTTTCCTTGGGTGGTGGTGGGTTTCTTGAGAGGGGGCGGCTGTGCTCGGGTCGATTGCGTCGGGTGGAAGGTTGTTGACGAGGGTGTTGGTCAGTTGTTCTTGGGTGATTTTGCCCCAGCGGCGGTGGGGAGGAAGCTGGATGCGGTGTTGCTCTGTGGTTTTCTTATAGGTGAAATGGACACAGTGATGGTCAGTCCAGTGGAGTTCGGAGGTGTGGCTGAAGGAAATGTGGTTGCTAGAGGTGAAGAGGGGGTCAAGGGTGTGTCCGGCGATGTGGGTAGGTGTGTTGACTAGCTGGCGGAGACCGAGGTTGAGGAGGTTGGAGGTCAGTAACGCGGTGTTGACGTCGTTGGCATTTTCCAGATGGTAGTTCAGATCTCCCAGGAGGATGTAATCCGGGGAAGCGAGGGCGTGGGTGCTTGCAAGGTCGGCGATGGTGTCGTTGAAGGGGGGTCTTGGTCCTGGAGGGCGGTAAATGAGGGTTCCTCTGAGGGTCGTGTTGGGGTCCGTGTGGATCTGGAAGTGGAGGTGTTCGGCTGTCTTGAGGGTGTCGTCTGAGTGGGTGTGGATTTTGAGGGTAGCTTTGTGAGCGATGGCTATTCCGCCGCCGATTCCGTTGGTTCGATCTCGTCTGGTGATTTTGTATCCGTCCGGTATGGCGATGGCGATGTCCGGAGACGAGGAGTCGTTCCACCAGGTTTCGGTCAGGAAAGCCACGTCAGGAGCAGTGGTGTCGAGCAAATCCCAGAGCTCGATGGCGTGTTTCCGTGCGGAGCGGGTGTTGATGAGGATGCAGTTCAGGTGGTTGGGGATGGATGTTTTCGTAGTTGGAATGGTCGTTCTGATGCAGGAGAAGTTGCAGGTACGGCAGGAAAAAGGTCCTTTAGTGTGCTTCGGGGATGCCCGGTAGCATTCAGTGGAGGGGCCGGGGTTGAAGGCGCGGAGTTCGTTGATCGAGTAGCGGATGCGGGTGGCGCAAGGGCCAGGGGGTGTGGCGCTGGGCGCGGTCCAGGCGCGGACGGGCGCAGACGGGCTTGCCTCTGGCGCGCCTCCGGCGCGCCAGCGGCGCGCCCGCTGCGCGGACGCGCAGCGCCAGCCATTAAGAAGGGAGGGGGGAGGGAGGAGCAGCTGGGAGGCGGGAGGGAGCGGCAAATGGGGGCGCGAGGGGGGCGGGGCCGCAGGGAGGCAGCGGCAGGGAACGGGGAGCGCACAAGGGGCAAAAACACTGAAAACGAGCAAAAAACAGCAGTTACAATAAGAAAAGCACACAATCAGAAAAAACAAAATGGCACAATATACGATCGGGGAGACAGCAATCAGGGGGGCACAAAGGGGGCAGAAGCGCCGGCGGCGAGGCGCTGAAAAAAGCGAGAAAAACGAAAAACACTTACGGGACGGCGGAAAGCGGCACACGGGTCAAGTGAAGCTAGTCAGAGCCCACTAGACCCCAGGGATGAGGCGCAGGAGGATGCCTGCGGGTGGAGGAGGGCCTCGAACACGCAAACAGCAGCGTGGTCAGGGGACCGAGGCAGGAGGCAGCAGGTTGGTGCTGCGGTCGTGGGGGGCGAGCTCAGGACCTGAAACAGGTCAGAGGTCGCTCACTCGCGACGCGCAGCGCCAGCCATTAAGAAGGGAGGGGGGAGGGAGGAGCAGCTGGGAGGCGGGAGGGAGCGGCAAATGGGGGCGCGAGGGGGGCGGGGCCGCAGGGAGGCAGCGGCAGGGAACGGGGAGCGCACAAGGGGCAAAAACACTGAAAACGAGCAAAAAACAGCAGTTACAATAAGAAAAGCACACAATCAGAAAAAACAAAATGGCACAATATACGATCGGGGAGACAGCAATCAGGGGGGCACAAAGGGGGCAGAAGCGCCGGCGGCGAGGCGCTGAAAAAAGCGAGAAAAACGAAAAACACTTACGGGACGGCGGAAAGCGGCACACGGGTCAAGTGAAGCTAGTCAGAGCCCACTAGACCCCAGGGATGAGGCGCAGGAGGATGCCTGCGGGTGGAGGAGGGCCTCGAACACGCAAACAGCAGCGTGGTCAGGGGACCGAGGCAGGAGGCAGCAGGTTGGTGCTGCGGTCGTGGGGGGCGAGCTCAGGACCTGAAACAGGTCAGAGGTCGCTCACTCGCGACGCGCAGCGCCAGCCATTAAGAAGGGAGGGGGGAGGGAGGAGCAGCTGGGAGGCGGGAGGGAGCGGCAAATGGGGGCGCGAGGGGGGCGGGGCCGCAGGGAGGCAGCGGCAGGGAACGGGGAGCGCACAAGGGGCAAAAACACTGAAAACGAGCAAAAAACAGCAGTTACAATAAGAAAAGCACACAATCAGAAAAAACAAAATGGCACAATATACGATCGGGGAGACAGCAATCAGGGGGGCACAAAGGGGGCAGAAGCGCCGGCGGCGAGGCGCTGAAAAAAGCGAGAAAAACGAAAAACACTTACGGGACGGCGGAAAGCGGCACACGGGTCAAGTGAAGCTAGTCAGAGCCCACTAGACCCCAGGGATGAGGCGCAGGAGGATGCCTGCGGGTGGAGGAGGGCCTCGAACACGCAAACAGCAGCGTGGTCAGGGGACCGAGGCAGGAGGCAGCAGGTTGGTGCTGCGGTCGTGGGGGGCGAGCTCAGGACCTGAAACAGGTCAGAGGTCGCTCACTCGCGACGCGCAGCGCCAGCCATTAAGAAGGGAGGGGGGAGGGAGGAGCAGCTGGGAGGCGGGAGGGAGCGGCAAATGGGGGCGCGAGGGGGGCGGGGCCGCAGGGAGGCAGCGGCAGGGAACGGGGAGCGCACAAGGGGCAAAAACACTGAAAACGAGCAAAAAACAGCAGTTACAATAAGAAAAGCACACAATCAGAAAAAACAAAATGGCACAATATACGATCGGGGAGACAGCAATCAGGGGGGCACAAAGGGGGCAGAAGCGCCGGCGGCGAGGCGCTGAAAAAAGCGAGAAAAACTAAAAACACTTACGGGACGGCGGAAAGCGGCACACGGGTCAAGTGAAGCTAGTCAGAGCCCACTAGACCCCAGGGATGAGGCACAGGAGGATGCCTGCGGGTGGAGGAGGGCCTCGAACACGCAAACAGCAGCGTGGTCAGGGGACCGAGGCAGGAGGCAGCAGGTTGGTGCTGCGGTCGTGGGGGGCGAGCTCAGGACCTGAAACAGGTCAGAGGTCGCTCACTCGCGACGCGCAGCGCCAGCCATTAAGAAGGGAGGGGGGAGGGAGGAGCAGCTGGGAGGCGGGAGGGAGTGGCAAATGGGGGCGCGAGGGGGGCGGGGCCGCAGGGAGGCAGCGGCAGGGAACGGGGAGCGCACAAGGGGCAAAAACACTGAAAACGAGCAAAAAACAGCAGTTACAATAAGAAAAGCACACAATCAGAAAAAACAAAATGGCACAATATACGATCGGGGAGACAGCAATCAGGGGGGCACAAAGGGGGCAGAAGCGCCGGCGGCGAGGCGCTGAAAAAAGCGAGAAAAACGAAAAACACTTACGGGACGGCGGAAAGCGGCACACGGGTCAAGTGAAGCTAGTCAGAGCCCACTAGACCCCAGGGATGAGGCGCAGGAGGATGCCTGCGGGTGGAGGAGGGCCTCGAACACGCAAACAGCAGCGTGGTCAGGGGACCGAGGCAGGAGGCAGCAGGTTGGTGCTGCGGTCGTGGTGGGCGAGCTCAGGACCTGAAACAGGTCAGAGGTCGCTCACTCGCGACGCGCAGCGCCAGCCATTAAGAAGGGAGGGGGGAGGGAGGAGCAGCTGGGAGGCGGGAGGGAGCGGCAAATGGGGGCGTGAGGGGGGCGGGGCCGCAGGGAGGCAGCGGCAGGGAACGGGGAGCGCACAAGGGGCAAAAACACTGAAAACGAGCAAAAAACAGCAGTTACAATAAGAAAAGCACACAATCAGAAAAAACAAAATGGCACAATATACGATCGGGGAGACAGCAATCAGGGGGGCACAAAGGGGGCAGAAGCGCCGGTGGCGAGGCGCTGAAAAAAGCGAGAAAAACTAAAAACACTTACAGGACGGCGGAAAGCGGCACACGGGTCAAGTGAAGCTAGTCAGAGCCCACTAGACCCCAGGGATGAGGCGCAGGAGGATGCCTGCGGGTGGAGGAGGGCCTCGAACACGCAAACAGCAGCGTGGTCAGGGGACCGAGGCAGGAGGCAGCAGGTTGGTGGTGCGGTCGTGGGGGGCGAACTCAGGACCTGAAACAGGTGTTGAGGTTTGTAAAGGATTCTGGGTAACAGAACCTGGTCAGAGCCCCACAAGTCACCCCATCCTGGATTCCGCTAGGTCTCTAGTTTTCAAAAATGCACAGGTTTGGTAGGTTTCCCGAGGTGCCGGCTGAGCTAGAGGCCAAAATCTACAGGTAGGCACTTTGCAAAAAACACCTCTGTTTTCTTTAAAAAAATGTGATGTGTCCACGTTGTATTTTGGGGCGTTTCCTGACACGGGCGCTAGGCCTACCCACACAAGTGAGGTATCATTTTTATCGGGAGACTCGGGGGAACGCTGGGTGGAAGGAAATTTGTGGCTCCTCTCAGACACCAGAACTTTCTGTCAACGAAATGTGATGAAAAAGTGTTTTTTTAGCCAAATTTTGAGGTTTGCAAATGATTCTGGGTAACAGAACCTGGTCAGAGCCCCACAAGTCACCCCATCTTGGATTCCCCTAGGTCTCTAGTTTTCAAAAATGCACAGGTTTGGTAGGTTTCCCTAGGTGCCGGCTGAGCTAGAGGCCAAAATCTACAGGTAGGCACTTTGCAAAAAACACCTCTGTTTTCTTTCAAAAAATGTGATGTGTCCACGTTGTGTTTTGGGGCGTTTCCTGTCACGGGCGCTAGGCCTACCCACACAAGTGAGGTATCATTTTTATTGGGAGACTTGGGGGAACGCTGGGTGGAAGGAAATTTGTGGCTCCTCTCAGATTCCAGAACTTTCTGTCACCAAAATGTGAGGAAAACTTGTTTTTTTAGCCAAATTTTGAGGTTTGTAAAGGATTCTGGGTAACAGAACCTGGTCAGAGCCCGACAAGTCACCCCATCTTGGATTCCCCTAGGTCTCTAGTTTTTAAAAATGCACAGGTTTGGTAGGTTTCCCTAGGTTCCGGCTGAGTTAGAGGCAAAATCTACAGGTAGGCACTTTGCAAAAAACACCTCTGTTTTCTTTCAAAAAATGTGATGTGTCCACGTTGTGTTTTTTGGGTTCGTTTCCTGTCACGGGCGCTAGGCCTACCCACACAAGTGAGGTATCATTTTTATCGGGAGACTTGGGGGAACGCTGGGTGGAAGGAAATTTCTGGCTCCTCTCAGATTCCAGAACTTTCTGTCACCGAAATGTGAGGAAAATGTGTTTTTTTAGCCAAATTTTGAGGTTTGCAAAGGATTCTGGGTAACAGAACCTGGTCGGAGCCCCACAAGTCACCCTATCTTGGATTCCCCTAGGTCTCTAGTTTTCAAAAATGCACAGGTTTGGTAGGTTTCCCTAGGTGCCGGCTGAGCTAGAGGCCAAAATCTACAGGTAGGCACTTTGCAATTTCCAGAACTTTCTGTCACTGAAATGTGAGGAAAACGTAGATTAGCAAAACAAGTGTCATTGCCCCTTGTCTTTCTCTACAATTTTTCCTTCCAATTATAAGAGTGTGTGTAAAAAAGACATCTATTTGAGAAATGCCCTGTAATTCACATGCTAGTATGGTCACCCCGGAATTCAGAGATGTGCAAATAACCACTGCTGTTCAACACCTTATCTTGTGCCCTTTTTGGAAATACAAAGGTTTTCTTGATAGCTATTTTTCACTCTTTATATTTCAGCAAATGAATTGCTGTATACCCGGTATAGAATGGAAACGCAATGCAGGGTGCATCTCATTTATTTGCAGTGGGTACCTAGGGTTCTTGATGAACCTACAAGCCCTATATATCCCCGCAACCAGAGGAGTCCAGCAGACGTAACGGTATATTGCTTTCGAAAATCTGACATTGCAGGAAAAAGTTACAGAGTAAAACGTAGAGAAAAATTGATGTTTTTTTCACCTCAATTTCAATATTTTTCTTTTTCAGTTGTTATTTTCTGTAAGAAACCCTTGTAGGATCTACACAAATTACCCCTTGCTGAATTCAGAATTTTGTCTACTTTACGGAAATGTTGTGGTTTCTGGGATCCAGCATTGGTTTAATGCCCATGTCTGTCACTGACTGGAAGGAGGCTGAAAGCACAAAAAAATCGTAAAAATGGGGTATGTCCCAGTAAAATGCCAAAATTGTGTTGAAAAATTGGGTTTTCTGATTCAAGTCTGCCTGTTCCTGAAAGCTGGAAAGCTGGTGATTTTAGCACCGCAAACCCTTTGTTGATGCCATTTTCAGGGAAAAAACCACAAGCCCCTTTTTCCCATTGTATTTTGGCTAATTTCTTGGCCTCCTTCTGGGGAACCCACAAAGTCTGGGTACCTCTAGAATCCCTAGGATGTTGGAAAAAAAGGACGCAAATTTGGCGTGGGTAGCTTATGTGAACAAAAAGTTATGAGGGCCTAAGCGCGAACTGCCCCAAATAGCCAAAAAAAGGCTCGGCACAGGAGGGGGAAAAGGCCTGGCAGCGAAGGGGTTAATGTAGCTTCTTGTGGGATGTTAGTGTACAATGCTTCAACATCTAAGGTGATAAGAGTATGTACATCAATGGTAGAGTTGATAGACTCTATTAGGTTAAGAACATCTTTAGTATCCCTAAGGTAAGTAGTCGACTCCCGCATAATAGGTTGCAAAAAATGGTCGCAAAATGTAGATAGGGGTTCGAGAATCGATCCTATCCCTGAGACTATAGGGCGACCCGGGGGAGGGGTCCTGCCTTTATGAATCTTAGGGAGACAGTAGAAATAAGGTGTGCGGGGGTTCACGGTATCCAGAAATTCTGCTTCTCTCTGCGAGATCCATGAATTACCACAGGCCTCCTCTATCATCTCTCGTATCTCAGTTTGTATTCTGTCTGTAGGGTCACGATCGATCTGAGCATAGTAAGTAGAGTCACCAAGGAGGCGTAAGCACTCTTGTCTATAGTCCTCTGAATTCATCACAATTATAGCACCACCCTTGTCCGCTGGTTTGATAATAATACTGGTATCAGCTGCCAGTCCTTTAAGAGCATTGCTCTCAGCTTTGGGTATATTGACAAAACTCTGTTTCGGTCGTAATTTGGTGACGTCAGTGTTGACTGCCTTCTCAAATGCCAAGACCTCGCAGGGCATTGATGATGAGGGTGGCATAAACGTAGATGGTTTCTTGAGACCTGAATCCGCAGGCAGGTTATCAATGGGCCTATCTTTAAAGAAGACCTGCAGTCTGATTTTTCTAAAAAATTGGGAGAGTTCACAATGAAGACAGAAGAAATCCTCTTTGGGAGTGCGTACAAAACCCAAACCTCTGTTCAGAACCTTAGTCTCATCACGAGTGAGAGGTCTGGAAGACAAGTTGACCACTAAGTCCTTGTTGGTTGACCCTTGCCTTGGCTCCGAGTGACCATCTGTGGTTCCTCCTGAGCCCAATGGACCCTTCTACCTCTTCCTCTCCTTCTGCCTCTTCCTCTGCCCCTACCGCGGCCTAAAAAAGGCATGTATGGTAACATGGGACGGGATTGGTAAAAGGGGAAGGGTTGCTGCCATGCTAGAGGCTGGCCTGGAGGATATTGAGGAAAATGGAAATACAGTTGCGGTCTGTCATCATCCGTACTCCACCCGTCAGACGAGGAACTATTACTGTACTTGCGAGGCTTCTTGGTAGAAGAATCGTCTGACGAAACAGATTGAGTATCAACATTATAGTCTTCCTTGATGTAAGGATAGACCTTCTCTCTGTTGAACTTGCTAATGTCCTTCTGTAATTTGGTGACCTTTCCTTGGGCCAGGAATTCTTTTGTCTCATTGAGTTCAGAATTAATCTCCGCCAATCGACTCTTAAATGCAGAGATAGAAACTGTGGTCTTCAATGTACTTTCCATAAAGGTAATCTGTATGGCCATGGATTCTGCTAGTCGTCTGGATGTGTTAATGATAAGGACAAGCCAGTCCCTGGTGCATTTCGAGGCGATCTGTGCTCAGTCCTTCCTAAAGACCAGGTTATTTTTAACATAAGGGTTTTATTTTCACGGCCCCCAATACTCTGGGGGGATTCATTTAGGCAAACACATACTGCAATTGTTGTCCCCTTGATGGAGGGGGTTGTAAAGGTTGTTTGATCCCGAGCCTGTGATCTACCGATTCCGTTTAGAGGGCCGCTTTCTAACATCGGAGGACTCTTTAGTCTTTTTACATGCATTTTGTGATCTACATATCGATCTTTCGTTCAACGAACGTTCCATTATTACTGCTTTTTTCTTCTCAGCTTGATGTGGGGCAGATGTGAAGCAATTCCTATTTCACAATGAAAGTGACTTGACACATTAATTCCGTAACCATACTGGACTACTGTTTCCTCTTTTTACCATGATCAGTTTATTGATACCATAAGGGTTGGTTAATACGTACACTCAGGTGAATCAAAACTATTGTACAACCCATGTACTAGTGAAGAACACTTTGCCATTTGATATACGGTGTCTCAATTTGTTTTGTATATGTTTACTGTAACAGGCGTGCGTGTGTTTTCTTGCTTTTTTGTCTACTTTGCTACCAGAGTTTTTGTACGCCTGGCTTATGGCCTGTGTGATCCCATGAAGCCCGGTCCCGACTTGGGAGGGTAAGCCCATTTTTATCGATCTTGCATGGGTTTGCCACTACCAACACTATCACCTTGTGTTGCACAGCTTGTCACTTTCTTTGTTTGTTATGATATTTGTACCTATTCTGGCAATGATTATCCAGATAAAAAGCTACATGTTGTTACCTGTTTTTATTCATCCTCAGGGTGACTTGTAGGAACAGCAAGTTCGAGTCAGATTGGACTAGTGTGACTGGAAACATTTTTACTGACAGTTTCAGAATATAGGAGTCAATTTAGTTTATTGAAGGAGAAGTTTAGATGCATTAGGTCCTGAAGAAGCGTCACAGGATCCTTTTGGACCATAGAGACGCGAAACATGTCGACCTCATTTTAAGGATGGTCTAGTAGTTCCTGACCTCCCTATTTCCCATAAATTTGGTAGAGAGTGATTGAGCATTACCTCTATTTCAATCTCCTGTTAAATTTTTAATCTTGGCCATCGCCCAGCGTGGACTAATAAAACTATTACTTAGGTTGGGTCCTGAGCCAATTTTAGTTTTTTGTTGATCTCTCCTTTCCCTTTTTTCCTTACTCACTCTTGGGGTTTTAGCATCATCGAGAAAAGATCTGTGGCAAAGAGCCCCCCTACGGGGGGTGCCCGTCAGACATTGCAGCGCCGGTCTGACGAGGAGCATATCCGATGATGAAGCATGACACCCAATTGGGTGTGTGGGGACTCTTGCTCCTAACAATTAGGACTCCCCACTGTTTTCCTTGTATCTCTTTTTATTTTGGAACACTGTATTTCATTTCATTGCATAGTAGTGCTCAAACACTTATGCACCTATTGACAGACCCAAACAGACACTCATACACCCATTCAGACCCTTACACACACACACACACACACACACACACACACTCGGTCAATCACAGACCCTTACGTACCCACTCACAGACCTACTCAAACACTGATGCACCCACTCAGACTCTGATGCACCTACGCATAGACCCACTCAGACACTGACGCACCCACTCACAGACACACTAAGACACTGACGCACCCACTCAAAGACCCACTCAGGCAGTCACACATCCACTCACAGACCTACTCAGACCCTCACGCACTCACCTTCACACCCATTCAAACACTCTCACACCCAGAGACACCGTCTCATATCTATTCTCACACCCAGAGATACAGACCCTTTGGCCGTGTGTGGTGCGGGGTTGGGTGGTTATAGGCGGTTGGCCACAGGGCCTACGGCCAACCCCGCCATGCACTGCCGAAGGCTGTGTGCATCTGTGGTTGCAGTGGCGTATAGTAATTAAAATTACTTTACATAAAAAAACAAAGGAAATAGAATTAAAAAAAACATAGAAAATCACTGAAAAAAACAAAGGTTACAGGGACGTTATAGTTAGGTTCTGAATTTACTCATACAAAACCAGAAAAATTCCGTAGTTAGAGTTATTTCAAGTAACTATCACTCGTGCTCTAAGGTAACTACAACTCACGCCCTCACCATGCAATGTTAATTACCACAGATATTACAGCCCTCACACAACTTCTATAACATCATTGAAAATATAAATGAAACATTAGCAGTCAAAATATTGAAGAAAAAACTGTGTGTGGCGGGGGCGAGAGCCATAGTTAATAATATAGTTTATTAATAGACAGGTTGTACCTAATGCTTTTTTTGTTTATATTGCTGTCCCTTAACCCCTTCCCTGCCATGAACGTAATGGTTACGTCCATGGCAGCGCCCATGTGGTGCCATGGACGTAACCATTACGTCCAGCATACTGCCCTCGGGAGAAGAGCTAGCGCTCCCCCCGAGGGCCGCCCCCCACCCCCCCAGGTCAGGGCTGAAAGGGGAATCCCTTCCCCTTCAACCCCCGATCCCCCCCACCCCCCTGTGACGTCAGCGTGCGAGCGTGCGCTGACAATCACAGAGCCTCCCCCATCGCGCTGGAAGCTCTCGAAAGAGAAATGCTCAGCATTTCTCTTTCGATCACGTGGGGGAGGCAAGGAGAGGCTTCAAAGGGAAAGAAATGTATTTCCTTCCCTTTGAAGTCTCTCCCAGGGTTTCAAAAGCCGGATTGCTTGCAATCCGGCTTTTGAAACCCCACTAGACACCAGGGATGTTTTTTTTTTTTTGTGAAAGTCACATAAGGGAGCGACCACTTGGGCAAGGGTCGCTCCCAGGGGGTCATTTTTTTTTTAAGGCCTTTTCTGCCCCCAGGGGGGGGTAGAAACCACTAGACACCAGGGAGTTTTTTTTTGTTTGTTTTTCCCGTAAGGGGAGCGACCCCTTAGGCAAGGGTCGTTCCACTGGGGGGCAAATTTATGTTAGGCCATTTCTGCCCCCCATGGGGGCAGATCAGCCTATTGTAATTAGGCCGATCTGCCCCCAAGGGGTGCAGAAACCACTAGGCACGTTTTTTTGTTGTTGTTGTTTTACAGATGAGGAGCATCCCCTTAGGCAAGGGTCGCTCCCCTGCAGGGGCAAATTGTATTTAGGCCATTTCAGCCCGCTTTGGGGGCAGATCGGCCGATTATAGGTCAATCTGCCCCCAAGGGGAGCAGAAACCACTAGGCACCAGGGATCTTTTTTTTGCGCTGTCACGCAAGGGGAGCGACCTTGTAGGCGAGGGTCGCTCCCCGGGGGGGGGGGATCAAATTTATTTCAGGCCATTTCTGCCCCCCCTGGGGGCAGATCGGCCTATTGTTATTAGGCCGATCTGCCCCCAGGGGGGCAGAAACATCTAGGCGCCAGGGCAATTTTTTTTGTGTGTTTTTTTTTTTGTTTGTTTGTTTTTTTTAGAGATGGGGAGCGACCCATTAGGCAAGGGTCGCTCCCCTGGGGGGCAAATTGTAATTAGACCATTTCTGCCCCCCTTGGGGGCGGATTGGCCGATTTTAGGTCAATCTGCCTCCAAGGGGGCAGAAACCACTAGGCACCGGGGATTTTTTTTTTGGCGCCAATGTCACGCAGGGGGAGCGACCCTGTAGGCAAGGGTCACTCCCTTGGGGGGTTTGGGGGGGAAATGGGGGCAAATTTATTTTAGGCCATTTCTGTCCCCCTGGGGCAGATCGGCCTATTGTTATTACGCCGATCTGCCCCCAGGGGGGGCAGAAACCTCTAGGCGCCAGGGCAATTTTTTTTTGTGTTTTTTTTGTTTGTTTGTTTTTTTAGAGATGGGGAGTGACCCATTAGGCAAGGGTCGCTCCCCTGGGGGGCAAATTGTAATTAGACCATTTCTGCCCCCCTTGGGGGCGGATTGGCCGATTTTAGGTCAATCTGCCTCCAAGGGGGCAGAAACCACTAGGCACCGGGGATTTTTTTTTTGGCGCCAATGTCACGCAGGGGGAGCGACCCTGTAGGCAAGGGTCACTCCCTTGGGGGGTTTGGGGGGGAAATGGGGGCAAATTTATTTTAGGCCATTTCTGTCCCCCTGGGGCAGATCGGCCTATTGTTATTACGCCGATCTGCCCCCAGGGGGGGCAGAAACCTCTAGGCGCCAGGGTAAATTTTTTTTGTGTTTTTTTTGTTTGTTTGTTTTTTTAGAGATGGGGAGCGACCCATTAGGCAAGGGTCGCTCCCCTGGGGGGCAAATTGTATTTAGACCATTTCTGCCCCCCTTGGGGGCAGATTGGCCGATTTTAGGTCAATCTGCCCCCAAGGGGGCAGAAACCACTAGGCACCGGGGATTTTTTTTTGGCGCCAATGTCACACAGGGGGGGGCGACCCCATAGGCAAAGGTCGCTCCCGGGGGGGGGGGCAAATTTATTTTAGGCCATTTCTGCCCCCCCTGGAGCCGGCTGAGCTAGAGGCCAAAATCCACAGGTAGGCACTGTTTTCTATGAAAAAATGTGATGTGTCCATGTTGTGTTTTGGGCCATTTCCTGTCGCGGGCGCTAGGCCTACCCACACAAGTGAGGTATCATTTTTATCGGGAGACTTGGGGAAACGCTGGGTGGAAGGAAATTTGTGGCTCCTCTCAGATTCCAGAACTTTCTGTCACCGAAATGTGAAGAAAACGTGTTTTTTTAGCCACATTTTGAGGTTTGCAAAGGATTCTGGGTAACAGAACCTGGTCAGAGCCCCACAAGTCACCCCATCTTGGATTCCCCTAGGTCTCTAGTTTTCAAAAATACACAGGTTTGGTAGGTTTGCCTAGGTGCCGGCTGAGATAGAGGCCAAAATCTACAGGTAGGCACTTTGCAAAAAACACCTCTGTTTTCTTTAAAAAAATGTGATGTGTCCACGTTGTGTTTTGGGGCATTTCCTGTCACGGGCGCTAGGCCTACCCACACAAGTGAGGTATCATTTTTATCCGGAGACTTGGGGGAACGCTGGGTGGAAGGAAATTTGTGGCTCCTCTCAGATTCCAGAACTTTCTGTCACCGAAATGTGAGGAAAATGTGTTTTTTTAGCCAAAATTTGTGGTTTGCAAAGGATTCTGGGTAACAGAACCTGGTCAGAGCCCCACAATTCACCCCATTTTGGATTGCCCTAGGTCTCTAGTTTTAAAAAATGCACAGGTTTGGTAGGTTTCCCTAGGTGCCCCCTGAGCTAGAGGCCAAAATCTACAGGTAGGCACTTTGCAAAAAACACCTCTGTTTTCTTTAAAAAAATGTGCTGTGTCCACGTTGTGTTTTGGGGCATTTCCTGTCACAGGCGCTAGGCCTACCCACACAAGTGAGGTATCATTTTTATCGGGAGACTTGGGGGAACGCTGGGTGGAAGGAAATGTGTGGCTCCTCTCAGATTCCGGAACTTTCTGTCACCGAAATGTGAGGAAAAGGTGTTTTTTTAGCCAAATTTTGAGGTTTGCAAAGGATTCTGGGTAACAGAACCTGGTCAGAGCCCCACAAGTCAACCCATCTTGGATTCCCCTAGGTCTCTAGTTTTAAAAAATACACAGGTTTGGTAGGTTTCCCTAGGTGCCGGCTGAGCTAGAGGCCAAAATCTACAGGTAGGCACTTTGCAAAAAACACATCTGTTTTCTTTCAAAAAATGTGATGTGTCCACGTTGTGTTTTGGGGCATCTCCTGTCACAGGCGCTAGGCCTACCTACACAAGTGAGGTATCATTTTTATCGGGAGACTTGGGGGAACGCTGGGTGGAAGGAAATTTGTGGCTCCTCTCAGATTCCGAGACTTTCTGTCACCGAAATGTGAGGAAAAGGTGTTTTTTTAGCCAGATTTTGAGGTTTGCAAAGGGTTCGGGGTAAAAGAACCTGGTCAGAGCCCCACAAGTCACCCCATCTTAGATTCCCCTAGGTCTCTAGTTTTCAAAAATGCACAGGTTTGGTAGGTTTCCCTAGGTGCCGGCTGAGCTAGAGGCCAAAATCTACAGGTAGGCACTCTGCAAAAAACACCTCTGTTTTCTTTAAAAAAATGTGATGTGTCCACGTTGTGTTTTGGGGCATTTCCTGTCACGGGCGCTAGGCCTACCCACACAAGTGAGGTATAATTTTTATCGGGAGACTTGAGGGAACGCTGGGTGGAAGGAAATTTGTGGCTCCTCTCAGATTCCAGAACTTTCTGTCACCGAAATGTGAGGAAAATGTGTTTTTTTAGCCAAATTTTGAGGTTTGCAAAGGATTCTGGGTAACAGAACCTGGTCAGAGCCCCACAAGTCACCCAATCTTGGATTCCCCCAGGTATCTAGGTTTAGAAAATGCACAGGTTTGGTAGGTTTCCCTAAGTGCCGGCTGAGCTAGAGGCCAAAATCTACAGGTAGTCACTTTGCAAAAAACACCTCTTTTTCCTTTAAAAAAATGTGATGTGTCCACGTTGTGTTTTGGGGCATTTCCTGTCACGGGCGCTAGGCCTACCCACACAAGTGAGGTATCATTTTTATCCGGAGACTTGGGGGAACGCTGGGTGGAAGGAAATTTGTGGCTCCTCTCAGATTCCAGAACTTTCTGTCACCGAAATGTGAGGAAAATGTGTTTTTTTAGCCAAAATTTGTGGTTTGCAAAGGATTCTGGGTAACAGAACCTGGTCAGAGCCCCACAATTCACCCCATTTTGGATTGCCCTAGGTCTCTAGTTTTAAAAAATGCACAGGTTTGGTAGGTTTCCCTAGGTGCCCCCTGAGCTAGAGGCCAAAATCTACAGGTAGGCACTTTGCAAAAAACACCTCTGTTTTCTTTCAAAAAATGTGCTGTGTCCACGTTGTGTTTTGGGGCATTTCCTGTCACAGGCGCTAGGCCTACCCACACAAGTGAGGTATCATTTTTATCGGGAGACTTGGGGGAACGCTGGGTGGAAGGAAATGTGTGGCTCCTCTCAGATTCCGGAACTTTCTGTCACCGAAATGTGAGAAAAAGGTGTTTTTTTAGCCAAATTTTGAGGTTTGCAAAGGATTCTGGGTAACAGAACCTGGTCAGAGCCCCACAAGTCAACCCATCTTGGATTCCCCTAGGTCTCTAGTTTTCAAAAATACACAGGTTTGGTAGGTTTCCCTAGGTGCCGGCTGAGCTAGAGGCCAAAATCTACAGGTAGGCACTTTGCAAAAAACACATCTGTTTTCTTTCAAAAAATGTGATGTGTCCACGTTGTGTTTTGGGGCATCTCCTGTCACAGGCGCTAGGCCTACCTACACAAGTGAGGTATCATTTTTATCGGGAGACTTGGGGGAACGCTGGGTGGAAGGAAATTTGTGGCTCCTCTCAGATTCCGAGACTTTCTGTCACCGAAATGTGAGGAAAAGGTGTTTTTTTAGCCAGATTTTGAGGTTTGCAAAGGGTTCGGGGTAAAAGAACCTGGTCAGAGCCCCACAAGTCACCCCATCTTAGATTCCCCTAGGTCTCTAGTTTTCAAAAATGCACAGGTTTGGTAGGTTTCCCTAGGTGCCGGCTGAGCTAGAGGCCAAAATCTACAGGTAGGCACTCTGCAAAAAACACCTCTGTTTTCTTTAAAAAAATGTGATGTGTCCACGTTGTGTTTTGGGGCATTTCCTGTCACGGGCGCTAGGCCTACCCACACAAGTGAGGTATAATTTTTATCGGGAGACTTGAGGGAACGCTGGGTGGAAGGAAATTTGTGGCTCCTCTCAGATTCCAGAACTTTCTGTCACCGAAATGTGAGGAAAATGTGTTTTTTTAGCCAAATTTTGAGGTTTGCAAAGGATTCTGGGTAACAGAACCTGGTCAGAGCCCCACAAGTCACCCAATCTTGGATTCCCCCAGGTATCTAGGTTTAGAAAATGCACAGGTTTGGTAGGTTTCCCTAAGTGCCGGCTGAGCTAGAGGCCAAAATCTACAGGTAGTCACTTTGCAAAAAACACCTCTGTTTTCATTTAAAAAATGTGATGGTTCCACATTGCGTTTTGGGGCATTTCCTGTTGCGGGCGCTAGGCCTACCCACACAAGTGAGGTATCATATTTATCAGGAGACTTGGGGGAATGCTCGGTGGAAGGAAATTTGTGGCTCCTCTCAGATTCCAGAACTTTCTGTCACCAAAATGTGAGGAAAACGTGTTTTTTTAGCCAAATTTTGAGGTTTGCAAAGGATTCTGGGTAACAGGACCTGGTCAGAGCCCCATAAGTCACCCCATCTTAGATTCCCCTAGGTCTCTAGTTTTCAAAAATGCACAGGTTTGGTAGGTTTCCCTAGGTGCCGGCTGAGCTAGAGGCCAAAATCTACAGGTAGGCACTTTGCAAAAAACACCTCTGTTTTCTTTAAAAAAATGTGATGTGTCCACGTTGTGTTTTGGGGCATTTCCTGTCACGGGCGCTAGGCCTACCCACACAAGTGAGGTATCATTTTTATCGGGAGACTTGAGGGAACGTTGGGTGGAAGGAAATTTGTGGCTCCTCTCAGATTCCAGAACTTTCTGTCACCGAAATGTGAGGAAAATTTGTTTTTTTAGCCAAATTTTGAGGTTTGCAAAGGATTCTGGGTAACAGAACCTGGTCAGAGCCCCACAAGTCACCCAATCTTGGATTCCCCCAGGTATCTAGTTTTAAAAAATGCACAGGTTTGGTAGGTTTCCCTAAGTGCCGGCTGAGCTAGAGGCCAAAATCTACAGGTAGTCACTTTGCAAAAAACACCTCTGTTTTCATTTAAAAAATGTGATGGTTCCACATTGCGTTTTGGGGCATTTCCTGTTGCGGGCGCTAGGCCTACCCACACAAGTGAGGTATCATATTTATCAGGAGACTTGGGGGAACGCTCGGTGGAAGGAAATTTGTGGCTCCTCTCAGATTCCAGAACTTTCTGTCACCAAAATGTGAGGAAAACGTGTTTTTTTAGCCAAATTTTGAGGTTTGCAAAGGATTCTGGGTAACAGGACCTGGTCAGAGGCCCATAAGTCACCCCACCTTGGATTCCCCTAGGTCTCTAGTTTTAAAAAATGCACAGGTTTGGCAGGTTTCCCTAGGTGCCGGCTGAGCTAGAGGCCAAAATCTACAGTTAGACACTTTGCAAAAAACACCTCTTTTTCCTTTAAAAAAATGTGATGTGTCCACGTTGTGTTTTGGGGCATTTCCTGTCACAGGCGCTAGGCCTACCCACACAAGTGAGGTATCATTTTTATCGGGAGACTTGGGGGAATGCTGGGTGGAAAGAAATTTGTGGCTCCTCTCAGATTCCAGAACTTTCTGTCACAGAAATGTGAGGAAAACGTGTTTTTTTAGCCAAATTTTGAGGTTTGCAAAGGATTCTGGGTAACAGAACCTGGTCAGAGCCCCACAAGTCACCCCATCTTGGATTCTCCTAGGTCTCTAGTTTTAAAAAATGCACAGGTTTGGTAGGTTTCCCTAGGTGCCGGCTGAGCTAGAGGCCAAAATCTACAGGTAGTCACTTTGCAAAAAAACACCTCTGTTTTCTTAAAAAAAATGTGATGTGTCCACGTTGCATTTTGGGGCGTTTCCTGTCGCGGGCGCTAGGCCTACCCACACAAGTGAGGTATCATTTTTATCAGGAGACCTGGGGGAACGCTGGGTGGAAGGAAATTTGTGGCTCCTCTCTGATTCCAGAACTTTCTGTCACCAAAATTTGAGGAAAACGTGTTTTTTTAGCCACATTTTTCTCTGCGTATATTTACAGCGTTTCACTCACTCCAGGATCCCTTTTTGTCAAATCAGGTTAGCAGCTTGTCATAATCAGGTTCTCAAAGTCAAGTCAGGTTATCAGTGTCTCACCCGGTAATTTATAAGTCTCTCTTCATAAGTTTTTCAGTTTTCGATTTTAACAAAGTCTTTTCTTT